>NC_056032.1:7058335-7401668 GCF_004379255.2 Salvia splendens
ATACATTTAGGGATTGTGTGACGCCCCGGATTTTTTTTTTTTAATCGTTTTATCAGATTCTTTTAGCGCGATTAATGTCCGTATGAACGAAGGATATCTTGTTGTAATCTTCGACGTCGAATCGAATTAAGTATTTTGTTGAGAAAGAAAGTTAAGTGCAACAAGGATTTCTATTTAAATAGCAAGATTTTAAATAAGAGATTATTGGAATTTGTTGAAGAAAAGCAAATACAATTTCATGAGTAGTTGGTATACAAAAAAAAGATTGCAAGAATAAAAGTAATTGTGATACTTTTATAAAGGAAAAGTGAGTGCATACAAATAACTCTACATCCAAATGTCTAATGAAGAATGGGGATGCTAATAGTACAATACAATACAAGTTGTACAAGTTTTCACATGTGAAAGAGACTTCACATAGCTACACTACCTCCTCCATTCCATCCTTTCAACCCTAGTAGGAAAAGCTAGAAGCTATTTATTTTGGTAAGAAAGCTAAGAAGATGCAGAGGAATCCTTTTCTCTTTCCCCATCCCCTCTCTTCTCGGTTCCTGCTCCCACCAAACATCAAGAAGGACAGCCTTTCCACCTGCAAAATTTTAGCATGAACTTGGGGATTAAAATTTTGACACAAAGGATAAAGGTGGGACACAAGCTCAAAGAAGAAATAATTGGCAAGCAAGGACAACCAAAGGTGGAAGTAAGGACTCCCTTTCACCAAGGCTCAAGCAACCGCCAAAGGACTTCCTCCCCTCAAGAATTTCACTAATCTAGGCATGGAAGCCTCCCAAGGATCAGCCCTCACTAGCCAAGGCTTTGGCCTATAAATACCGCCCTCCCCTCCCCACTCCACACACATAATTACCAAAATCTTGGAAGGCAAAGGAGTGCAGCGGAGTAGGGAGCGGCGGAGCGGAGCAGCGACAGTGAGAAGGGCAGGCCGAAAGAGTTCACCGAGCAAGGTAACTCGATAACTCACTCGTGCATCATATAGACAAATAAGATAGCACAAGAACATAGATTTGCTCAATGTGATTCTTCGCATTTCATAAGCAGTCACAGTAGGGAGACCCCCCCCCCTCAAACAATGAACAACTTGGGATAGATAAAGCTACTGCCCAACTTTCCCTCAAAGCACAATAATCATTGGAACAAGGATTGATATAACAAAAACATTAGCAAGCTACTGTCCAAACTCAAACTTGGAATGAATCACGAAATGGTGAAAGGGGGAAAAGGGGAAGGTGACTTAGCTTGGTGTGTAGGGCCGTCCGACGGAAGCCGAGTGACGGCGGAGCTCGGAGAACTCCCGCGGAGCAGCTGCATGCCGCGGCAGGGGAAGGAAGGAGGAGGCGACGCCTCCCCCCAATGGCCGACGGGTTTGAAGGGAGACGGGACGGCGACGCGGTGGAAGGCGAAAATTCGTCGGTCGCCGGGAAGGAGAAAGAAAGAGATGAAGGAGGGGAGCGTGAACTACTCTTCCCCAGATCGGAATCTCAATTTGATGAGGGAGAAAGAAAAGAAAATGAGATGTTGGGGGAGTTGACTTGGTAGAGGGAGAGATGGGTGTTACGATGGATAGAAGGGAGTATGGAGAATTTTGGGCCATTAAATTATTTGATTTGGGCCCAGAATTTAATAAAAGAAAAGAGGAAAGAAAATGGGTTTTTTTTTTAGTTGGGCCTTGGGAGAAAATTATTGTTGGAGGGAAATTAAATTGGTGCTTGGGAAATTTATATTATTTGGAAAAGGGATTAATTTAAGGAATTAAGCTTGGAGCTTAATTAAATTAATCTCTAGATAAATTAAGTGTCCCAAAGACGTGAAAAGTTAAGCGGAGATGCGAAGGGCCGACCGGCGTCGCCCCGCGACGCCATGGGCGGCCTTAAGAAAAATCTTAAGAAAAGATCTAAGAAAGGGATTTTCCGAGAATCCATATTTTATTAAATAAGCGCCCAAAGAATTATTTAGAGAAAATAGAATTTCTCCAAAGTTAGTAAAGTGAATTAATAAACTCTGCGGAATAGTGAAGCCGGTGTAGGATTAAGAGAATCCTATAAACCGAGACAAAGATAGTTGCTATCCAATAGGATGCATGCATTCTTTTTCTCAGAAAGAATAGTTTGAGTACTAATTAGCGTGTTACGCTATTTATTTCTAAAGGAGAAATTGTTCAAGAGGCAAGAAAGGCCGAACGAGGAATTGTTAATTGGAGATAAGCATAACAGGTGGGCTTTCTTTTAATATCCAGCACTATAGTGTGGATATAAAGCAAATGTTTTGAAGTTATGAATATCATTTCTGAAAAATGAAAATGTGATCATCTCTTTCAAAGTTGTTGTCATGCCATAAAATAATTGTTTTTGAGACCTGTCTGAAAGGGGCTATATGCCGAGACTTTTGGCGATGCCGAAAGGTTAGTAACGAATTCGGTTCCCTATAGGACCGCAAATCCTATTCGGAAAAATGTGCACAAGAGCTGTGAGCCATCCTAGAGAGAGGTTGGCCGGCGAGGGTGTTCGTTGAAGGTGGCCACCTTCACGACACACTAGTTTCTCAGACATGGTAGAATACGAAAGAACTTAGACTGCAGTCGGACTTGTAAGATCACAAAAGAATTTAGTATGCTCGGGCCTTTTGAGAAAACCCCGCGTGATACTGTGGATGGATGACAACTTATATTTGTATGTTTTGTTTTCGGCACGTGTCCACTGAGTACTCCTGTACTCAGCCCTGCATGTATTTATAAATGTGCAGGTTGAACGCCCAGAGAGAGGAGAATTGATCGGAGTCGATGCTAGTAAATAATCGTGTGGATTCCCAGGCGATTCGTGTCCTCATACACGAAGTCGTTCAGTAGGGACCTAGTCCGCTGTGTTTTGTTAAATGAGAATAGAAATGTCTCATCATCGAACTCTGATTCATTTGACTTGTTGAATTACTCTGTTTTGAGAAATTGTAACCGAATACTTGGTTCTTATTTTGTGATATCCATCATTTGGCTTCGGCAAGTTCTTCAGATTCTACCCCCCTTTCTATCCCCGCTTCTTTAATCCCCCATTAGTCGCGAATTACTCAATCTCGTTATCCTTAACGAGAATTGGGTCGTGACAGAGTGGTATCAGAGCCCTAGTTTCTTTCCGGCTCTGCTATCCACACACTTCTTCAGTCAAGATCTAGACTCGTTCACTAGATCCTTTCGAATAATCGACTCGATCATGCTCCTGGACATTCAACCGAGGTGAAAGTTAAAGAAGTGAGATTTTGAGGTCGCTAGAACCAAGTGCGACGAGGATGCCCTCCTGATAAAGGAAATAAAGAAGAATCGAAGGGAAATAAGAACTTTCCTAGAGAATGTAGTTCAAACTGGGACTACGAAGGATGAACTATAAATCCTATGGTTGCTTTCCCGAGCAATCGATTTTTTTTTTTTAGATAGATGATGCATCACAAGTTGAGTATGAAAGTGTGAGCCAAGGAAACACGACTTTTAGCCAGAAAACCAACGCCCAGTGCGTGAGAGCACAAGAGGGGCAACTGTTAAGACAGAAAGACAAGGAACGGTGCTATAAGGAATTAGCACAAGATGGATCCTCACGGTGACCAAGTCACTCGTTTAAATCCAAAGAAATTGGTGTTCTTCACCACAAAAGCCTTACGGAACAATAGTTTGAGATGAGAACTTAGTCTAATGACGATAGATCACAGTATAGTGGCTCCAGTTGGTGATACCTTAGACTCGCATGCATCGTCTTTACGTTCTTTACGTTTTCTTACGACTGCACTCTCTGACTCGGGATCCACCTCCGTGCAGATGGAAGGACGGGACCCAGCCAGACCTACGCTTGATGCTTACGAGAGCCTAGCGGAGTACTTGCTTCGTGCATATACCGATCTTACCGCCCGTATGACGGAGAGGGCATACTGCCGATTCTGTGTCGATTCTACGTGCTGTGGGAAAGGACCCACGAGTATGGTACCACCGAGCTTGATGGCATCCACCAGCTGATCTCTGTACTTCCCGATGAGTGGAGGGTCTGGGCCGCTTGGATGTCCAGTAGCTACATTTACAGGAGGGTCGATACCCAGGAGATGATTGGGGACTTTCGCGGCTTTATATCATTCATCTTCTTACAGTATGTCCATTTCCAGGACGTTCCACCTGTTGCGGAGGGCGACTTTCCACCACCCCCACTCCAGTGGAGCATGTCGACCCCTCCCGAGGGCAGCACCTTGGGCCGCCACGACCACGAGGCAGGACCGTCCCGGCATCCAGGGACGCCAGAGCCAGAGAGAGCTAGGCACGATCCAGAGGGGCGAGGCAAGGCCCCGATGGTGGTTGCCGACGAGGATGAGAGTCCGGGAGAGGTCCGGATGACTCACCCCATGGTAGCTCAGGAGAGGGCCCCGGAGAGGGTGAGACAGGCAGTCGAGGCACCCGAGCCACCACCAGCTCACCCCTGGGTGGAGGACCTCCTCGCCAGGTTCCGTCAGCAGTCGGAGGAGAGGATGGCTTGGCTGCAGGCCATCCGCGCTGAGATGGACCTAGAAGAGGTCCTGTTCCCGATGGTCGCAGCTCCACCTCCAGCGCTCGAGGATATGCCAGGGGCGGCACTTGAGAATCCTATCCTGGTTGTGGATAGTGATGATGACTTTGAGGGGAGTTCAGGATTGAGCTCTCTAGGATCAGACGAGGAGCGGTAGGTGGCTTGTACCATCAGAACGTCCTAGCATGATGGCGTTCTGATGTAGTGTTTCTTTGAGATTGGTAGTAGATTTCTTTGGATTAGCACGTAAGACCCGAGCTGTTAGACGGGCAGTGGCTAAGTACTTTTGGTGATGTTCCGCAGTATGGGAGCTTCATGATGCGTACTTGGATGTACGTTCTTTTGTAAAAAGACCTTTCGAGGCAAACTTGTTTGATGGTGTACTAGACTTGCGATTATGTATGATCTCCTTATCTTGAAGAGCGGTGTTCGTTTATATCTTAAAAATCCAAGCTTTCCGTTTAGCTATCGTGTATGTTGTGTACGTAATGAGAAAATTTTATAAATTATAGGATGCCACCACGGAGAGCAGGCAGGCCGCGAGGCCGAGGACATGGAAGGGGCAGAGGACAAGCCCGAAACAACCTCCCAATCTATGAAGGGGAAGTGCAAGAGGAGTGGAATGAGGTAACACCACCTCCATCGCCAGTTCCACCACCGCCACCACCCCAACCACAGGATCGTCGGGTCGAGGAAATGTTTCTGAGACAGAACCCACCAACTTTTAACGGGTTAGGAGACCCAACGGTGGCAGAAACATGGATCCGCGCTTTGGAACGCATATTCGACTTTTTACACTGCACAGACCAGGAACGGCTGTCCTGTGTGACTTTTCAGCTGACTGGACCCGCAGACTTTTGGTGGGAGGCGAGGAAAAAGACTATGGCTCAAATGCAACTAGGAGAGATGACTTGGGAGGAATTTAAAGCTGAAATCTATGAAAAGTATATTCCCAAGAGTTACAGGAAGAAAAGGGAGACTGAATTCTACCATCTGAAGCAAGGACGAATGTCAGTGACGGACTACGACCGGATGTTCTGTGAGATGGCTCGGTACGCCCCAGATCAGGTAGATACCAACGCCAAGATGGCTGAAAAGTTCTGTACTGGACTTAGGCACGAGATACGCATGACGCTGGCTAGCCACGGAGGGCTGTCCTACACTGAGGCTCTGGGACGAGCACTGGACATCGAGGCAGCCATGCCGGGGGAAAAGACTACACCAGCTGTGAACCCTACTCCACCCCCGGCTCAGTCCCAAGCACCCAGGGACAAGAGGAGATGGGAAGGACCACGAGCTCAACCTGATCCTAAGAAGGGAGGGTATGGACCAAGCAGGCCACAATATGGTGGATACCAGACTACCCCTGGATCTTTCAGGGGGAACATGTCAAAAACCAGTCCGTGTCCTAGATGCAATAGGCTGCATGGCGGCATCTGCAAGGCAGGAGCTGATACTTGCTTCAACTGCGGAGGAGCTGGACATTTTGCGAAGAACTGCCCAAGCAAGAACCCAGGGACGGGAGCAAAACTTCACCCGTCAGCTCAGCACCCACAACTGCGCGCAATGAATGTTCAACCTGGATCAAATTCACAGCAGACACCAAGGAATCAGCAGCAGAGGCCGAAACTCCCGACACAGGCTCAAGCTTATGCGATGAGACAGAAACAGCCAGAGGTGAACCAGGGAAATTTGGCAGGTATGGGTAAGCTTTTCAACACACCCGTTATGCTTCTGTTTGATACTGGTGCCTCGCATTCTTTTATATCTGCTCATTGCGTGACTACTTTGAAACTCGAGACGAAAGAATCTGAACATGGGATGGAAGTAGTTTCCCCAGTAGGAGGACGGATAGAAATATCTCGTACTTGCTCGAGCTTAGAAATCACTCTGGGTGAACTTAAGGTTGTAGCAAACAATCTCAGTGTTATGATTATGTGGGACGTAGACATAATCCTGGGAATGGATTGGCTGGCTGAAAATCATGCCACCATCCTATGCAAGGAAAGGCAAATTTCCTTTAAAACCATCGAAGGTGAACCTGCTCGCTTTCAAGGAATCTCCATGGGAAACCGGAAGTCCGTAATATCAATGCTGCAAGCCAGCAAGTTGATGAAGAAAGGATGTCCGGCATACCTTGTCTACCTGAACAAAGAGGAGAAAGAAGAGAGGAAATTAGAGGAAGTCGAAGTCGCTCGCGACTTTCCAGATGTGTTTCCTGACACACTACCGGGTCTACCGCCAGACCGACAAGTAGAATTCACCATAGATCTAGAACCAGGATCTGCCCCGGTATCAAAGGCACCATATCGAATGGCTCCAAAGGAACTGGATGAACTGAAGGTACAGTTGCAAGAACTCCTGGACCTGGGATTCATCAGACCCAGCGTCTCGCCGTGGGGAGCACCTGTACTGTTTGTCAAGAAGAAAGACGGAACCATGAGAATGTGTGTGGACTACCGAGAGCTTAACAAGCTGACTCTCAAGAACAAGTACCCGTTACCCAGGATCGACGATCTGTTTGACCAACTCAAGGGAGCCAGTGTGTTCTCCAAGATGGACCTGAAGTCAGGCTATCACCAACTGAAGATTAAGCCGGAGGATGTGCCCAAGACAGCCTTCCGAACTAGATATGGTCACTATGAGTTTACGGTGGTGCCGTTTGGACTAACGAATGCACCGGCAGTGTTCATGGATTTGATGAACCGCGTTTTCCACCCATATCTCGACAAGTTTGTCTTAGTCTTCATTGACGACGTACTGATATACTCCAAGAATAGAAAGGAACATGAGGAACACCTACGGCTTGCCCTAGAGACACTACGGGCAGAGAAGTTGTACGCCAAATTCAGCAAGTGCGAATTCTGGCTCAAGGAGGTGAATTTCCTCGGACATATTGTAACAGCAGAAGGAATCCGAGTAGATCCTGCCAAGGTAGAGGCAGTAAGGAACTGGAAGGCTCCGACGACGCCCAACGAAATCCGAAGTTTCCTCGGACTAGCTGGCTACTACAGAAGGTTTATTGAGGGCTTTTCAAAGATTGCAAGGCCAATGACTCAGCAACTCAAGAAGGGAACCAAAGTCTCATGGTCTCCCGAGTGTGAGGCAAGCTTCCAACTACTAAAGGAGAAATTAACCAGCGCACCCGTACTAGCAGTCCCAGAATCAGGGACGGACTACGTTGTCTATACAGATGCTTCCAAGAACGGACTTGGATGTGTGTTGATGCAGAATGGGAAGGTGATTGCTTATGCGTCACGACAGCTCAGACCACACGAGCTCAACTACCCAACACACGACCTAGAACTAGCAGCAGTGGTTCACGCATTGAAAATTTGGAGGCACCACCTATATGGAGTTAGGTGTGAGATTTTCACGGACCACAAGAGCCTCAAGTACTTCTTCGAGCAGAAGGACTTGAACATGAGACAAAGAAGATGGCTCGAGCTAGTGAAAGATTACGACTGTGGCATAAACTACCACCCAGGGAAGGCCAACGTTGTGGCAGACGCTTTGAGCCGAAAGAGTCAGCACCAACTAGCAGTCCTGTTCACCCAGGAAGAAGAACTGCTTAGAGAATTCGACAAAATGAGTTTGGAGATGGTGCAAGCACCTGAGACGGTGGAAAGTATAATTTCGACTCTAGTAGTTGTTCCCGATTTGAGGGGCAGGATCGTGGAAGCCCAGAGACGGGACGAAACTCTGGAGAAGCTGCGTTTGAAATTGAGGACGGGTAAACAAGAGAACTACCAGGAAGAGGCAGACAATGCGCTCACGTTTGAAGGGAGATTGTGTGTACCCAACCAAGAAGAGCTCAGAAATGAAATAATGAGCGAAGCGCACGATACCGCATACACCGCCCACCCAGGGAGTACAAAGATGTATCAGGACCTAAAAAGGAAGTTCTGGTGGGACGGCATGAAGAGAGATGTAGCATCCTACGTCGAGAGGTGTCTTGCCTGTCAACAAGTGAAGGCCCTACACCAACGGCCGTATGGAAAGTTGCAGCCGTTAGAGATTCCCAAGTGGAAATGGGAACATATAGCCATGGATTTTGTCACGGGGTTACCAAGATCTCAAAGAGGAAATACCGCGATTTGGGTGATAGTTGATCGTCTCACCAAGAGCGCTCATTTTATACCGATTCCTATCACGTATGGATCAGAGAAGCTAGCCCAGTTGTACGTGAAGGAAATCATTCGCCTGCATGGCATACCAGCGACGATCACGTCGGATAGAGATGCCAAATTCACGTCCAGATTTTGGAAGAGCCTACAGAAAGAGCTGGGGACGCGACTGAATTTCAGCACGGCATTTCACCCACAGACCGACGGACAGTCGGAAAGAACCATTCAGACGCTTGAAGACATGCTGAGAGCAGTAGTGCTCGATAGAGGGAGCAATTGGGAGCAAGTGCTACCATTGATAGAATTTGCTTATAACAACAGCTACCAAGCCACGATTGACATGGCTCCGTATGAAGCGCTGTACGGGAAAAAGTGTAGATCACCCCTCTACTGGGATGAGGTCGGTGAGAGGAAGATTTTGGGCCCAGATGTAATTGAGGAAATGATAGAAATTGTCAGAAGAATCCGAGAGAGGATCAAGGAGGCTCAGGACAGACAGAAGTCCTATGCAGATGTTCGACGGACTGAGTTGCAGTTTGAGGTGGGAGATAAAGTTTTCTTGAAAGTATCACCCTCAAAAGGGATAGCCAGATTTGGAGTCAAGGGAAAACTCCGACCCCGATATATAGGACCGTACGAGATCCTAGAGGCTGTGGGACCAGTAGCTTATCGATTGGCGTTACCGCCAAGCTTTGGAAATGTTCACAACGTATTCCATGTATCCCAACTCAGGAAGTATGTGTTTGATCCGAAGCACGTGGTTCATCAGGAGGAGATGATATTAAATCCGGATCTAAGTTATGAGGAAAAACCGAAGGCAATTCTGGACAGGAAGGTGCAGCAGTTAAGAAACAAATCCATTCCTTCAGTGAAAGTACTTTGGGAGCACCACGGGCAGGAAGAGGCCACGTGGGAGTTGGAAGATAAGATGAGGGAGCAATATCCCGAGCTGTTCGAGTAAAGCCGTACAAATTTCGGGACGAAATTTCGTTTAAGGAGGGTGGAATGTGACGCCCCGGATTTTTTTTTTTTAATCGTTTTATCAGATTCTTTTAGCGCGATTAATGTCCGTATGAACGAAGGATATCTTGTTGTAATCTTCGACGTCGAATCGAATTAAGTATTTTGTTGAGAAAGAAAGTTTAAGTGCAACAAGGATTTCTATTTAAATAGCAAGATTTTAAATAAGAGATTATTGGAATTTGTTGAAGAAAAGCAAATACAATTTCATGGAGTAGTTGGAGTACAAAAAGAAAAGATTGCAAGAATAAAAGTAATTGTGATACTTTTATAAAGGAAAAGTGAGTGCATACAAATAACTCTACATCCAAATGTCTAATGAAGAATGGGGATGCTAATAGTACAATACAATACAAGTTGTACAAGTTTTCACATGTGAAAGAGACTTCACATAGCTACACTACCTCCTCCATTCCATCCTTTCAACCCTAGTAGGAAAAGCTAGAAGCTATTTATTTTGGTAAGAAAGCTAAGAAGATGCAGAGGAATCCTTTTCTCTTTCCCCATCCCCTCTCTTCTCGGTTCCTGCTCCCACCAAACATCAAGAAGGACAGCCTTTCCACCTGCAAAATTTTAGCATGAACTTGGGGATTAAAATTTTGACACAAAGGATAAAGGTGGGACACAAGCTCAAAGAAGAAATAATTGGCAAGCAAGGACAACCAAAGGTGGAAGTAAGGACTCCCTTTCACCAAGGCTCAAGCAACCGCCAAAGGACTTCCTCCCCTCAAGAATTTCACTAATCTAGGCATGGAAGCCTCCCAAGGATCAGCCCTCACTAGCCAAGGCTTTGGCCTATAAATACCGCCCTCCCCTCCCCACTCCACACACATAATTACCAAAATCTTGGAAGGCAAAGGAGTGCAGCGGAGTAGGGAGCGGCGGAGCGGAGCAGCGACAGTGAGAAGGGCAGGCCGAAAGAGTTCACCGAGCAAGGTAACTCGATAACTCACTCGTGCATCATATAGACAAATAAGATAGCACAAGAACATAGATTTGCTCAATGTGATTCTTCGCATTTCATAAGCAGTCACAGTAGGGAGACCCCCCCCCCCCCCTCAAACAATGAACAACTTGGGATAGATAAAGCTACTGCCCAACTTCCCCTCAAAGCACAATAATCTTTGGAACAAGGATTGATATAACAAAAACATTAGCAAGCTACTGTCCAAACTCAAACTTGGAATGAATCACGAAATGGTGAAAGGGGAAAAGGGGAAGGGTGACTTAGCTTGGTGTGTAGGGCCGTCCGACGGAAGCCGAGTGACGGCGGAGCTCCGGAAACTCCCGCGGAGCAGCTGCATGCCGCGGCAGGGGAAGGAAGGAGGAGGCGACGCCTCCCCTCCACTGGCCGACGGGTTTGAAGGGAGACGGGACGGCGACGCGGGGGAAGGCGAAAATTCGTTGGTCGCCGGGAAGGAGAAAGAAAGAGATGAAGGAGGGAGCGTGAACTACTCTTCCCAGATCGGGAATCTCAATTTGATGAGGGAGAAAGAAAAGAAAATGAGATGTTGGGGGAGTTGACTTTGGTAGAGGGAGAGAGTGGGTTACGATGGATAGAAGGGAGTATGGAGAATTTTGGGCCATTTAAATTATTTGATTTGGGCCCAGAATTTAATAAAAGAAAAGAGGAAAGAAAATGGGTTTTTTTTTCAGTTGGGCCTTGGGAGAAAATTATTGTTGGAGGGAAATTAAATTGGTGCTTGGGAAATTTATATTATTTGGAAAAGGGATTAATTTAAGGAATTAAGCTTGGAGCTTAATTAAATTAATCTCTAGATAAATTAAGTGTCCCAAAGACGTGAAAAGTTAAGCGGAGATGCGAAGGGCCGACCGGCGTCGCCCCGCGACGCCATGGGCGGCCTTAAGAAAAATCTTAAGAAAAGATCTAAGAAAGGGATTTTTCGAGAATCCATATTTTATTAAATAAGCGCCCAAAGAATTATTTAGAGAAAATAGAATTTCTCCAAAGTTAGTAAAGTGAATTAATAAACTCTGCGGAATAGTGAAGCCGGTGTAGGATTAAGAGAATCCTATAAACCGAGACAAAGATAGTTGCTATCCAATAGGATGCATGCATTCTTTTTCTCAGAAAGAATAGTTTGAGTACTAATTAGCGTGTTACGCTATTTATTTCTAAAGGAGAAATTGTTCAAGAGGCAAGAAAGGCCGAACGAGGAATTGTTAATTGGAGATAAGCATAACAGGTGGGCTTTCTTTTAATATCCAGCACTATAGTGTGGATATAAAGCAAATGTTTTGAAGTTATGAAATATCATTTCTGAAAAATGAAAATGTGATCATCTCTTTCAAAGTTGTTGTCATGCCATAAAATAATTGTTTTTGAGACCTGTCTGAAAGGGGCTATATGCCGAGACTTTTGGCGATGCCGAAAGGTTAGTAACGAATTCGGTTCCCTATAGGACCGCAAATCCTATTCGGAAAAATGTGCACAAGAGCTGTGAGCCATCCTAGAGAGAGGTTGGCCGGCGAGGGTGTTCGTTGAAGGTGGCCACCTTCACGACACACTAGTTTCTCAGACATGGTAGAATACGAAAGAACTTAGACTGCAGTCGGACTTGTAAGATCACAAAAGAATTTAGTATGCTCGGGCCTTTTGAGAAAACCCCGCGTGATACTGTGGATGGATGACAACTTATATTTGTATGTTTTGTTTTCGGCACGTGTCCACTGAGTACTCCTGTACTCAGCCCTGCATGTATTTATAAATGTGCAGGTTGAACGCCCAGAGAGAGGAGAATTGATCGGAGTCGATGCTAGTAAATAATCGTGTGGATTCCCAGGCGATTCGTGTCCTCATACACGAAGTCGTTCAGTAGGGACCTAGTCCGCTGTGTTTTGTTAAATGAGAATAGAAATGTCTCATCATCGAACTCTGATTCATTTGACTTGTTGAATTACTCTGTTTTGAGAAATTGTAACCGAATACTTGGTTCTTATTTTGTGATATCCATCATTTGGCTTCGGCAAGTTCTTCAGATTCTACCCCCTTTCTATCCCCGCTTCTTTAATCCCCCATTAGTCGCGAATTACTCAATCTCGTTATCCTTAACGAGAATTGGGTCGTGACAGATTGTATAGCCAAAATATTTATGTAAGAACATTGCAAAAAATAATCTATTTTTCATTATTTTATAATGAAATTGGTTGATAAACTAATTACCTTTTCAATTTACTAAAACTAATACTCCTACACGGCAATAATTAAAGTTTTAAAAATTAAGTATCATTTATTAATTCAAGTAGGGTTTAGTTAATCCTTAATTATTTTTGGCAAAAAAACATGTTAGCCCTAGCCCAATATCACTTTTAGGGTTGCATTATTCATTATATAATCCTTACCACTTTCTATTCCTCTCAACGGCGCCTCTCTTTCTTACCTCTTTCATGCCACAAATTTTAGTCCAGATTTCTTGAATTCGTTTGGTTTGCTAAGTAAACACTTCAAAACCCACCGTTTCATCGCTTTTCTTTTGTTTTTTTCTCCTAGTCTCTTCTTGGTTGCCATTATTTTTTAATAATTGAAATACTCATTGACGTTTGAAGTTGTCGACATATTAGAGCACCCACAACCGTGCTCTTGCCAACAAGCACGGTTATGGGCCCGGCGCCACTATTTCTGTCTGTTCTTAGGCAAGAGCACAACACCCACAGCTGTACTCTTCCCCAAGGACGAGCACAAGGGTCGCACCATTTTATTATTCAATTTAAATAAAAACATTTCCATAATATTAATATTCATCAAAAAACCGAAATAATATTACAAAATCCTAAAAAATAAAAATTACATAATTAAAATCCTAAAAAATAAAAATTACATAATTAAAATCTTAAATATTAAAAATTACATAATTAAAATACTAAAAATTAAAAATTACATAATTAAAGCTAAAAATATCCTCGTGGAAGATTATTCATCCGACGGCACTACCCCCAATTGTTTTTGGAGGCTCAATATCATGGTCTCGTGCGATCGAAGTTGCGAGGGGGTCATAGTTGACCTATCGGCCATATTGAGTTGGGCCAAAATCGCCCACAACGAGTTGGTGGGGTGGAGGTGGCGCATAGGGCACGGGAACGGAAACGGGAGCGGGTTCGGGAGCATCGCCGGATGGAGTCGCGGCGCGACGGCGGTTGGCCGCCGCCTTCTTCCTTCCTTGCGGTCGGCGTTGGGAACCACTCGGGCTGGCATCGGGGCTACCCAAGTTAGCTCCGGCGAGTTGGCTAACCACGTCTTCAGAGCCGGCATCGGATAGGGATACCGACCTTGACCGTTTGGAGGAGCCGCTAGAGGAGGATGTTACGCCTTCTCTATACTTCGGATGCGACCGCGTCTCCTGCCAAATGTTGAGGTACTTGAACGCCTTGTAGTTCATGGATTGGTAGGTCGACATGGCGGAACTGATGATGTCGACCTCGCTCCGGCCGCTCCCCGCCGATCGCTCTTCCTGGAGGTAATACCCCTGGAACTTTTGGATTTCTTTGTTGGCTCTGTAGATAGCGTTGCGCACCATACTCTCGTTGCGCTCGATTGTTCCCTCCGACCGGTTTTCATTGTACCGGTGACAAATGCGCCACCAAAAGTGATCGCCAGATTGGTTCGTGCCAACCTCCGGATCTTCGGAGATTGACAAAAACAATTGCTCCATCTCCGCCGGAGTGTACGGTGTGCGGACACCGCGAGTAGGAGGAGTCGGAGTTTGGGAGGGGGCGGTCAACCTCGCTCTAGGTTCGGGTGTCCACTCGTATAGCCCTTCGGGGGCATCTTGGTCGTTGATCGGGTAAGGCCGGTAGCCACCTGGAACGCCCGAACTTTGGGTTTGAGGAGGGGCCGAATATTCCGTTTCCGGACTAGGAAACGGTTGTGAACCGAACCAATCGGGGTTCCAACCGTGGGAGCCCAGAGGGTGATCGCCGTGGCCGGACATTGTTATGTTGTATGAGTGGAAGAAAGATTGAGAATGGAGATGAAAGAATGTAGATGAGAATGGAAATGAGAGAATGTAGATGAGAATTGTGTAGTGTGGTGTGAATTTTTTGGTGTGAAAGTAAGGGTATTTATAGATGAAAATGTGTATTTTTTGGGGAAAAAAATTTAAAAAAAAATTAAAAGTGGGTAGAAAACGGTAGAAAATGGATATATTTTTTTTGAAAAGTTGGAAAATATATATTTTTTAATCGGTTTTTTAATTAAAAACTAATTTTTTAAAAAAAATTCAAATGCAACGGCTATGCCGTTGCCCAATCACGTCCGGCCACGTCACCTTCTCGCTGGCACGGACGTGCTCGATGCATCGAGCAGCACCGTGCCAGCAGCGCGAGCGCAGCGACAGACGACGTCGTACGTCCACCGTTGCAGATGCTCTTACCAACTAATCAGTCGAAATGCACAGAAATTGCATTTTTTGACGTGATTTTGGTTGTTGTTTTAACACTATCTGCATATTTCGTTGTTTGTTTTTAGATCATCTCCAATGGCGGACGTCCGGTCGGACATCCGCGACGGGCGACCGGGACGTCCGCCATTGTGGCATGGAAGGTAGGATACGGACGTCCCGTAAGGACGTCGGATGTCCTCGGACGTGCGGGCGACGGGCGGGCGGACGTCCGCCATTGTGGTGTGGGTCGGACGTCCGGGTCGGACGTCCGGTATTAATTTTTTTTTAAAACTCTATATATACGGCTCGTTGCACTTCATACGGACGACGAGGAGTGAGCCGAGTCAAAAATTTTATTATGTAATTTTTTCTTTTTATAATGTAATTTTTTTTTCTTTTTTTATGTAATTTTTTTAATGAAGCATTTGTAATTTTCTCGTATTTCGTGTCAAAATTATAATTCCGTTACGTATATTTGTGAATTTGTGATTTTTTTTATTGCGGGAAGTCCTAGTGGGAAGGGCGATGGGAAGGGCGGATTGTGAAGGGGATGTCCTAGTGACGTGGCAGTGGGATGGGAAGTCCTAGTGACGTGGCAGGATGTGTTTTTGGGAAGTCCTAGTGGATGTTCGAGTGAGACATCCGCCCACTGGAGATGCTCTTATAGAAAAATGCTCGGAAATGCAAATATATTGCTTCTTTCGGTCAGATTTTGGTGATTTTTTCATCCACATATGACAATATTTTTTATAGAGGATTTCTATTGACCTATATCACCATATGATATAGGTTAATAACTCTCCTCTACATTATTAGGGTAAAAATTAGAAATATTCTACCCTAAAATTCTCATGCATATAAGAGCATCCACAACCGTGCTATTGCCAGCGGCACGGTTGTGGGCCCGGCCCCATTTTTTCTGCCTGCTCTCTGGCAAGAGCACAACACCCACAGTTGTGCTCTTCCGCAATGACGAGCACAATTAATTTAAAATTCAATTAAACAAAAACATTTCAATAATACTAAAATTCATTAAAAAAACCTAAATAATATTACAAATGACAAATAAAATAAAAACGACATATGCTTCGTAAGCGGCACGATGTTGTTCGTAGTATTCGCCGCGACGTATGCTTCGTAAGCGGCACGATTTGATCTGGTTCGTTGAGGAGGAGGAGCGGGGGTATTCGCCGCGACGTATGCTTCGTAAGCGGCACGATGTTGTTCGTAGTATTCTTGTTCTTCGCGCTCCGCTTCCGCCATTATATGGGTGAAATCCATTTGAGGTTTTGAGTGAAGGATGAATGTGTTGATAGTTTGTATGAGAATTATGAATGAGAGATGAATGAGAGATGATTTGATGTGATAAATGGATGATGAATGTGTGTATTTATAGATGATTTTGGGGGAAAAAATTCAAAAAAAATTCAGAAAAAACGGGAAAAAAACGGCCATATTTTTGGGATTTGGAAAATATTTTTTTTTTATCATTTTATATAATTAAAAATCAAATTTTAAAATAAAAATAATAATTCAAAGCCGTTGCCCAATCGTAAGCCGCCACGTCGCCTGCTCGCTGGCACGGCGCGAGCGCAGCGGCAGCGGTATACGTCCTCGCCGCTGGCACGGACGGACGCGGGGCCGCCGTCCACCGTTGTGGATGCTCTAAACATCGTTTTTCATTCTTGTCCATTTAAAATCTTCAAAATAATTGTAGATCCTAAACGTTTATATAGAGAATATTTAACTTGCTCTTTAATATATGCAAATATATGTATTTAAAAATTAAATTTCAGATTTTGATATTTTTTATATTTTATATTGTACTATGCAGCAAGAAATTAAAAATGGAATTAATAAAATTATTTAATAGTTAAATTTTTTAGATCTACAAAATGAATTGATTTATAGGAACCCGTTGCTTTATTTTTTTTTTTCTATTTTCTAAAACAGTGATGTTATTGCTCATATGAATAATTTTTGGCTTTTATTTTATTTTATTACTGGGGTGAATGCCCCACCCACCTAGTTACATGGAAGACTTTTTTCTTTTTTGAGAACTCACCATTTTTTGAATTGATTTTTATCTTTATTTTGCTCCTTCTATGACTGTTGTGATTGATTTAACACAATTTTCAGTTTTTGTTATCAGAATTAATGTTTTTTTTCTGTTGGGTAATGAGGTGAAAGCATTTCTTCAGAATTTTTCTCTTTGATGCAGAAGCTACATCATTAGAATAGAGAAGAAGTTCCATTCAAAAAAGGTATTCTTCACATATAAAAAAAATCATGAAATTTAAAATACATTTTTGTACAGATTACACTCTCCTCTTCATCTATTCTTGTTTTTATGCATTTCCTCTTATGGATCTTCTTTTGTTCTACATTTTCTCGAAATAATCTCGTGTTGGACCTTTTCATCACTTAAACATTCTGAATTTGTTCTTCTCTTGTTTCTCAGTGCTTGTTGATATCTGCAAAAGCCCAAAGATGTTGGGAGCGATTAGATTTAGAAGATGAGTATTGATAGAAGGTAATATTGTTGCAATCACATAAAATGTACCTGAAAACCCCATTTCTATTTTGGGGGGAAAACCTTTACTTTTTTGGTGGGAAAAACCTTTGCTTTGCAATTTGTTTGGGTTGTATATACATACATATGTGTATAAATGATGTGATGTAATATGCTTTACAACTAAGTAGAAGCGTTTTAACCTCTAGGTTTAATGTATAATAAAGAGTGTGCTTTCATTTCAACATTTAAAACAATTTTCATTTTATTCATTGGGTAAAAATATAATTACTGGTTCCAAGTATTAACCATGTCAAGCTTGAATGCCTCAACAAATGAGATTTGTATATTTATAGATAAAGTGTCAATAGTTGGGTTAAATGATGAGAATTTATCCGGGCTATGATACAAGTAAAGATGGGCCAACTAAGACATAACTGAACAAGACCCACTAAGAGCATCCACAGTGGTGCGAATGTCTCGGTGGATATCCCAAAAATACCTCCTACCATGTCATAAGAACTTCTTACTACACTGACACGTCATAAGGACTTCCCACTGCACAGTGGCGGACATTCCAATGACGTCTCGACGGACTTTCCACAATTATAAAAATTCACAAATTCACAAAATTAAACAATTTACGGAATTAAAATTTCGGCAAGATTACGGAATAAAAAAATATAAAATAATCCGGACATCCGCGTGGACGTCCGTGGGGTCAATGCAATGGCGGACGTCTGCAAGGAGGTCGCGACGGACGTCCCGGGAACGCCGCGGAACTCCGGTGTCCGCAGCGGACGTTCGTATCTGCGTCACCGCTGCGCAATGGAGGACGTCCCGCGCTGAACTCCGGCACGCCGGCCGGATGTCCGCCGGGACGGGCGCCATTATGGATGGTCTAAGGCATCCAAAGTGAGATTTTGAAAATAGTCTAATTTTCCTTTACAACTTAGTACAACCCAACCACATCGGCATTTATTATTTCAAAAACACAATAACTACAATGAGGCAAGCCTATTTTCAGCCAAAACTTATTTTACCAATTTTTATTAATTTACAAGTAATGAATTAAAGTTAAAAAAAATTGAAATTGAAACTCATGGATTTTCTGGAGTAAGTCAATTTTAGTACTACTATCTATTTATTCTATGTTGTACTTTGTAAATTCAGATTTCTTTGGCATGCTTTCAATGCAGTGGTGGTCTATACTTTTCTACTTTTTTCTTGGATTATTAATTACATAAATAGGTGCTGATTAATTCAACACTAAATTAGGATGGTAAGATAACTGATTTAATACGAATGAACATATCGTCAAATGATTCGAACTTTTCATGTTTTTATAATTGAATGAGATTTATCTTTATAATTCTCAATTTCTCATTTTAATTTTAGCAACCACCCTAATTTAAATCAAAATTGTTAAAATTGATTATTTAAGAAATAAATAAAGGCAGAGGAATCAGGCCGTACGGTGCAAATGCCGCCTCTACATTAAATCATCTTTTATGTTTTTTTTCACACACACATTGGAGTTCGTGATACATTCGGCAAGCAAGCTAACCCTGACACACAGCCCCTCATGGCTCGAGGACTAGCCCTGACACAGGGCCGCGCACCACCCCAAGGCAACAAGCCTTGTAAAGGCCCACAGGGGAAATTAATCCCAGGTTGCGTCATCCATGATTCGATCATCCAGGATTTGAACTCAGAACCTTCTGGATGGCGCCATATCCTTGCCTCCCTTCTCAACCAGTTGAGCTAGTAGGCTTGGATTAAATCATCTTTTATGTTGGTTAACGTTAAATGCTTAGAAATAATGAGTAATTTTTAATTCACTTGAACTTTATTCAAAAGACTATATATTGAATTGGAACTAAATTAATGTGGACGTGTGGGTATATTTATAAAGAAAAATGTTTTGGAGACATAATGTCGGAGACATAATGAGGTTAAAGTAATAATTTTGTATTATATTGTGTTTATTATTAAATTAATGCTTTACATGTATACTATTTTACCCTTAATGGTATAAAAACGTATGTATGACTTCAATTAAGGAAGGTGGGTGTCTTAATGAGATTTGTGCCTAACAATTAATTAAATTTCAAAGATTTTTAATTCATTTTTTATTAAGTATTCTCTCCTCTTCTCTAATTATAAGCCTATCAACAAATTCTCTCCTTTTTCTCACATTATAATTCTCCATCAATAAATTCTCATTATCTTTTTCTCCAAGTATAGTTTTACATCAACTACTTATCTCTTTTCCAATTCGCTCATTTCTAATTTTCTATAACAATAAAAAATATTATTTATACCATTTTATCACAGGTAGATTAAAATACGCATTTGATTAATTCCCTTTGCTTTGTCTCTTCACAAAATTAATACTACTAACTTTTTATTCATTAGAACAAAATTATTTATTTATGAGAATAGTAACTTTATTTCCAAAATAGTAACTTTTATTTGCAATAACAGTAATTTTTATTCCCAAAACATTAACTTTTATTTACAAGGATAATAAATGTTATTCATAAGAATAATAAATTTTATTTATTGGAACAATAATTTCATTTAACTAGAGAGAAATGACTTTCCAAAATTAAAAAGTGCATATTGTTGCGGGACGGACTAAAAAAAAATAGTGTATATTCTTGTGGGACGGAGGTAGTATTTGTTACAATAATGCTTTTATTGATTATATTAATAATATTTTATTAATTAAAATGATTATATTTTTAACAATTATAATCTCTTGTCAAATAGCAAACATAAATAACTTTTTTATGCAATAAATAACTTTTATTTGCAACAAACTATATTAGTAAATTTATATATTAAACACTAATTTTTCATAGTAAATGTAAATTTTATTCCCAATAACAATACTCTCTATTCTATGATGAAGTATAGTAAATAACAAGCTCTCTATCTATTTGAGTCATCACATGTTAAATAGAAACCTATTATTGATCCTTTTAAAATAATAAATTTTATTCAAAAATAATAACTTTTCTTGAAAATATCAACACATTGACATTAAAATATCAACACAGTACATTGAAATGTCAACAAAATTATTGTTGTCATTTTAATGTCACTGTATTGACATTTTTAATTCACTGCATTGATAAGTTATCAGAGTTTGCAACTTATGAAAGCCTGTCCTGTAACAAAAGCTATAGAAAATAACACAAAAAATAAGATAACGCAAAAATTCTTCATCATAATAACTATATTATTTTATTATAAAATTTAAATTTGAAGAAGAAAAATGTTTTAATTTTTATTTTTTTCATATATTAAAATAAATGATTTCACTGTTGTATATTTAGAATATTTTTTTAAAAAAAGATATAATAGAATAGTAGTACTATATTAAGTTATCAAATTATTTTATAATTAAATATAACATTTTAGTTATATAGTGTGTTAATTAATACTACTATAATGATAAATTTATAATCTGAATTAATATTTTTTAAATAAGTATTAAATTAACATGACATAAGTATATATATATACATATGATTTTTTTTGAAATCCATTTATAACTTTAATGCATGATTCACGTTTATCTCTAATAAATGAGCATGCATTTAGATAAATGTATTTAATTTGATATAATTTTCCTTAACTAGATATATATCCATTTAATATGATATTAGGGTAGATTAGTCACAATATAAAATATAGTTATGGCAAAGTGACATAGGGCATTATGTCATAGAGACATTATGTCTCTAAATCACTACTCATTTATAAATTAAGGCTAGTTAGTTTAATCGGTTTTTTATTTAATTTTAAACCACAAATGAAACCGGGAATAGAGTATCAAACCAAAAATTTGATCCACGCTATATTAAACAGTATAAACGTTAATCAAGATTCAAACTTTGATGCATTTCCTGTTATCACAAAAAATAATTAACATGTTTAATTTCTATTAATTAATTATTTCTCTTATTATATTCTATTTGTCCAATAGAAATGACTCATTTTGGAGTTAATGTAGTCATTTTTAACATTTATCGCACTTGTAAATGAACTTAATAATAGTACTCCATATTTGTTTAGTCGAGCCACTATAGCATGTTGTCATATAATACTTGTGAATTAAACTTATAAACTGGGAAGTACGTATGTAAATCTCTTCGTTCCACGTTAGTTGAGACATTTTGACATTTTGATACGTTTCGAGTCATTTCATTTTCTAGCAAAAGTCTATATATTTCTTATGTCTTATTTTATTCTTGCTTCATGTCCGACATCATGTGAGGGGGTTCAATCAGGATATGCAGTAGTCCGTTAAGGGAGATGCTTTAATCCACTGGCTGCCAGAAGCCCATCTCCCAAGGCTTCTCACTTATGCTTAGATGGAGCCTTAATCCACTGGCTGCCAGAAGTCAATCTCTCAAGGCCTCTCACTTATGCTTGAGATGGAAGCAACTACACGACAGTAGTGAGATTTGAACCCAAGCTCATTGCAGCAAGATTTTCCTATCCGTTGCCAACTGCGTTGCCCCTGTAGGCAGGGTCCTTATTTGTTTCAAACATGCAATGTTCTCCCAAAGGAAATTATTGAATAGTTCGGATGCTTCAGCTTGACTAATATTGTTGATATTTTATGATATTTTTGAGACTAGATATAGTAGATTATTGTTAAGGGTTTTCCCCTTAATGGTTGATAGTACGGCAAAAATGCAGATAGCGAACAGGGTCGGCGGTGATAAAGAACGGCTTAGCGCGGGAGAATTCCTGTCGGCAGCGAGATTAAGGTTGTAACTGGTAGCTTGAGCAATAGGGCAAAAGATAATACAATATTTCATTGATTGGGAAGAATAACGACAAAAGCCCTATTTATAATAACTGCGGATCCTAGGGTTGGTTCTACGTAGTCTAGCCATTAAGGAAAGAACCAATAAAGAAAAGTTGAATGGAGCTTATTAAATGCTCGACGCAAAAAAAACGTACAGAAAATAATTATCCATATAATATCCAAAAACAGAAATAAAAGAATAACTATAACTAAAGAATTTCGCGCCTATTTGGAGACGTAATTCCGGAACCTATCGGGCTGTTTGATTTGTCTTCTCGGTCTAAGATTCCTGGCTGCCTTTCCTCCGCCATGTTCCTTATACCTCGGGTCTTCTTCTTCGTGCGATACCTCTTCCTCCTCTAGCTGTCCAACTGGTGTTGATTGTCGTGGAGTCCGTATCAACTATACATACAATTCATTAGATATAGAGAATCAAATGTTTAAATAATCATTAGTAAAATTTGTGATACAATTTAGTAGAGGAAAAAACTTACTAAAAATAAAAAAATGACCAATTTTTTTTAACAACCAAAAATGAAAAACTGAGTGAACAAGTGTAGTATGAAATGAAAGCAACAAATAAAGGTACGAAAGTCAAACCTATCCTATCGATGACGGTAAATGATTATATGACAGAATACTCTAACTCGACTTCCCATCCCCGAATAGATAATTGGCATGGTGTGCGCGACTTCATCAATAGTTCCTCTTTCTATTCGCCTATAAGATGTCAAATCTTATATTTAAATTGAGTTGTGTGTTTTTTCTTAAATTTTTTTATGATATTACTTTCTTTCTTGCTTTTGTGCTTTTGGCTTCCTTGCATATACTGTATTTCTTTGCCTTTATTGAATGGTTTGAGTTTTTTTTATTTATCGAATGATTTAAGTTTTTTATACTGTAAAAAATAGAAATGGATGAGTATATCTTTAATTATGGATTAAATTTGTAGTATCCATAGTAAAGAAAAGATAGAGAATAGTGAGAAAAAAGAATGGAGAAAGAATGAAACGCGAGAGACAATACTCAATCCGATCTAATACCATTTTGACGTCCGCAATAAAAGCCCCAGCACACACAGATCAAGCAACTCTCTCTTCTCTGTTGCATCTCTAAAAAGCTCACTCTATAAAACTGGTGTATTAGCTTTGGAGGAGACTTTTTCTGGCAGCTGTTTACTTGCACACTTAAACAACCTATCTGTATTCTCGATTTTGTGTATTCGGAGGGGGCTGAATTGATTTATCTGGTTTAGTGAACTCTTAAAAGAGTAAAGAAGTAGTGAGTGTTACTTAATCTCAATTTCGTGGATTTCAGTGACGCTAGCGTTGAAATCGGAATCCTACTTCGGTAAGTCGCTGCTTCATTGCCATGTTTGTTTTCTCGATTTGAATTTCTGTTTCCTATACAATTAGTGATCTGTTGGCTGTTTTGCATGCTCTAATAGAGTAATGCGTTGGATCGAGTGATTTTTTTCTGTTCTGACTAGAAATTTAGGGTTTGATGCGCTATCTCTTTCGCTGTGATTTATCATATGTTAGATTTAATTAGTTCCTCAATACTTTCTTACGCCCATATTTTTCCTTATTTGTTAATTGATTGAACTCCTTTGATGTAGTAGTAATAATTAGATTTGTGCCGTTTACTTGCTATTTTAGGGATGCTGGTGAGTGGCCTGACTTGAATTTACTGCATTTTGCAGGGTTTCATAGGACTGGATGATAGAGTATGACTAAAATCGAAGAGGAGTATACTTAGAATGTCCGGCGACAAAGTTAGCAATTCCTAATTTATAGTAGATTTTTAACATTTAGCTTTATTTATGAGAAGCAGCCCTCATGCATGAGGCTTATCCCTGCTCTTTTGGTGGTTCTTCTTTTTTAGTTGGATAGTAGGCCAACATGCTAACATTAGTCGATTGTATGTCTAAATTGTTAGCAAATTGAACTATCTTTCTGACTTTGTACTTGTTGTCGCACTTAACTGTTGCGAATGTTATAAATGTTATTGAGGTGGTGTAAGCTTGGTATCAATATCTTAAGAGTCTTGTAATTTGAAGTGTGTTGATTTCAGCGGAAAATGGTGCCGCAGGGGCCTCCAGCCCCACTTGGTGGAGGCCAGCCAGTTCCACCTTCTTTGTTGAGAGCAAATTCCGGGCTTTTGGGCAGTCAGGGGGGTGGCAATGGCATGCCTTCTCAAAATGCATTTCCATCTCTGGTGTCGCCCCGAAATCAGTTTAATAACATGAACCCGATTGGGAATGCTCCCAATGTATCTATTCTCCATCAGTCATTTGGAAATGGGGGTCCACGTTCTGGCCCTGGTATCACCCAGAGAGGGCTTCTTGATGGCGGGGCAGAATCTGATCCACTTTCTGGCATCGGAAACGAGATGGGATATAATCAGCCTTCCTCATCTTATATGTCTTCACCTATGGCGTTGAACCCAAATTCATCCGGTCAAGCTCAATGCCAGCAGCAGTTCTCAAATAATTCTAGCGGCCAAATGTTGACGGACCAGCAACAAGCTCAGCAGCTTGATGCTCAGAATTTCCAACATAATCAGCAGCAGTTTTCTGGTCCGAGCAATACCCAACAACAGCAGCAGCAACACCAATATCAAGGAATGCATGCTGGATTAGGAGGCGGTGGCCATCTTAAGTTGGAACCTCAGGTAACTAATGAGCAAGCACCACAGCAGTTGCAAACTATGCGTAACCTTGGTCCTGTGAAGTTGGAACCTCAGCAACTACACAATATGAGAGGCTTGGGTCCTGTGAAGTTGGAACCTCAGCAACTACACAATATGAGAGGCTTGGGTCCTGTCAAGATGGCACCCCAGCAGTCTGACTCGTCTCTGTTTATGCATCAGCAACAACAGCAGCATCACCTCCTGTCAAGTAAGTCCTCTCAGGCAGGTGCGGCTGCACAGATTTTGCATCAACAGAGGCTTATGCAAATTCAGCAACATCAACTATTAAAATCCATGCCTCAACAAAGATCCCAGCTGCAATCTCAGTTTCAAAACCAGAATTTGCCTATTAGGTCCCCTGTAAAACCTGTGTATGAGCCTGGAACGTGTGCCAGAAGGCTAACTCATTATATGTACCAGCAGCAACATAGACCTGAAGTAAGACAATTTGACCGATTTAGTTATTTATTTGTTTAGAGAAAGACTTTATATAGTATTTGGGAATCTGGATTAGTTTGACAGAAGAGACTTGCTTCCCTTGTATTGTAGGACAACAGTATTGAGTTCTGGAGGAAATTTGTAGCTGAATATTTTGTACCTAATGCAAAGAAAAAATGGTGTGTCTCAATGTATGGAAGTGGTCGTCAAACTAATGGAGTTTTCCCTCAGGTCTGTTCGGTTTTATTTAATAATGCGACTTTAGGAGGGACTTACCTTTTTTAGTTTATTCCATTTTTGGTACTATAATAACTATTGCAAACTTGCCAAAATCTTTTTAGAGTTTTAGTAGGATTTAGCTATCATATTTAAAAATTTCCTCTCTGTTTGTGTATGTCTGATTTGCATACCAAAAGTTCAAGTTTTTACTTACATTGATTTCCTTGCTTTTTAATTTTTATGCACTGAAATCGTAATATTTATTGTATAATTTGGATTATGAAACATTTTGGAAAATTATCTAAAGATCATAGGTATTACTTTTGCAAAAGTTGTCTGTGTTATAACTCAGTTCTTGAAAGTAGTAGCAGACAAAAAAATTGTTACTCTACTCCAGTGTTTTTGAGATTTGTTGTTAATGTACTTCATCTTTGAGCCATTGCATGCAATTTAACTATTGGTTTTGGGTGCAGGATATTTGGCATTGTGAAATCTGCAATCGCAGGCCTGGTCGTGGATTTGGTGTGTTTTCGTCATTGTAAATATTATGTTATATAGTTTCATAATGTTTCTACAGTTCTTTGCTTGGTGTGGTGTTTGCTTCACTGTTCTTTTACAGTAATCGTGATGTCATTGGCTCCAGCTTAGTGCTCCTTTAACTTCTTCAGAATGTCTACTATACCCCTTATCCTCACCTCCCAGACTCATGGAAAAATAGAACACAACTATCTAGATTCTTGAATTAGAAAATTGATGTAAATAGATTAATACTACTATGTATTTATTTGTCAGTTGATGTTGTTTTCTACATCTGCCAGAGGCAACTGCTGAGGTACTGCCCAGACTATTCAAAATAAAATATGAAAGCGGTACTTTAGAAGAACTCCTCTATGTCGACATGCCTCGGGAGTATCAGAATTCATCTGGCCAAATTGTTCTGGATTATGCAAAAGCAATACAGGAGAGCGTCTTTGAGCAACTTCGTGTTGTTCGGGACGGTCAGCTTCGAATTGTTTTCTCTCCTGACCTTAAGGTTGCTCTACACACAAACAGCTACTGTCTTGTTGTTTTACCTTGAACTGCGCTTTGTTTACTCTCTGTTCTCTCAACTAAATGGCAGATATGCTCGTGGGAGTTTTGTGCACGGCGCCATGAAGAGCTTATTCCTAGAAGATTGCTGATTCCCCAGGTTGGCTATATTACTGGCCATATTTGAACAAATTTATTACTATGATTGCTAGCGTATTCATAAATAGTCTGGTTAAGTTAAGGCTGGATTCTTCATCCATCAGTCTTTTCTATTCGCTGATATGCTAAACCAGTGTCTTCATTTTTTACTGTAGTATGTATTGACTAGGTTATTATTGAACTGCAGGTTAGTCAACTTGGTGCCGCTGCCCAAAAATGCCAGGCTGCTACCTCAAATACATCCTCCAGCTCATCTGTTTCTGAGCTACAAAATAACTGCAATACGTGAGTTGGAAATATTAATCTCCTAAATCTTGCTGTGCATGTATGTATTAACTGCAGCTTCACACATTTACTCCATGTGTTCTTTTTGTATGTCCGTTTGGAAAATAAGTGTTATTTTTTATTTATTATAGTATGTTTTTCTGTTGCATTGTGGAGTATATAACACAAATGGCTGTATGCTGAAAACCTTAACCTCTCCCAGACTCTCAATACTTAAAAAGTCAATTTACAGAGAGCTTCTTTAACTCTTAGGCGGCGGTCCATCTCATGTCAAATGCATTGCAGCTTGGTTTATGACATGACTGGTTTCTTAATACTGCTATCTATTTGTAAATCCACTTTGCATTCCAGGTTTGTAGCTTCAGCTCGTCAGCTTGCTAAAGCATTGGAAGTTCCACTAGTAAACGATTTAGGATATACCAAGAGATATGTGCGGTGCCTGCAGGTAATGTGGTTTTCTCTTTCATTAATGTCTTGCTGGCCCTGATTGATAATGTTGATTGAATTTTGAGCACTCAATGAGATGCTTATAAGTTACTTAGATTTCATCAAGAAATTACATTTCTACTTAGTTTGAAGTATATCTGAAGCATATAGTTATCAATAGCTCAACTTAAAAGGTGTAAGGCACAATCGAATGCGCTTGCCTTGAGAACTCCAGGCACAGAAAATAAAAATGAAAAGTATGAACATAGTGCAATTTATTGCAAGTCTACTAACAAAGTATTATAATTAATGGCCTACTAATAATCCATGATAAGAATGTGAACATGTTGGAACTATAATTTCATTTTCTACGTAGATTTGCAGAAGTTGGTGAAGGTTAAACAAATTACCTGCATTTGATGCATGGAAGCATATGAGTTATAGTGTTACTCAGTTGATTCGAGAGCAATGAGGGAAGAACACAAGTGATTCCATCGATTCTATGGAATTCCGGAAACATGTTGATATAAAAGATAAATTCCGTTAATTCAAGATGAATACTGAAAAACACTACGAACACAAATCGTTGATTCTTAAAGAAGAATATCAAAAACGAGCAAAATAAAACTTAAAACTTTATTAATACTCCACCATCCAAATTTGATGTCCAACAAACCATATATAGGCTGCTATGAAGCCATAAACAAAAGAAACTAATACATTAGGAATAAATCCAAAATCAATCAATACACATAATTTAAGTAACAAGAATAATATGATACTAAATTAAATTAACTAATTAATAATCTCATCTCCACCATTTTCCCTTAAATGAGTTGGATTCACCCTCAAATCTGACAATATCTCATCTCTACAACAAAGGTTCAAGTGCACCTCACATTATGACTTCCATTGTTAGTGCATGTGGACTAAAATAATTTGTGACGGTGAACATCATCACTAATACTCTGGAGAGAAACATGTGCAATGCACCACTGAAGCATGTCCAACAAGTAACAACACAACACAGGAGATAAAATCTCATCCTGCAACATAGATGGGCCATCATCGTAAATTGGAGGACCCATGTAGTCTTCAACATTATCCTCCTAAAACATGGGGTCATCATCATAAACTGGAGGACGCGTGTAGTCAATTTTATCAAACTAAGCATTATCTTCGTCCAAAGTTGCAAAAAGATTTTTTTATAACGAGTAACGACCGTCTCCTTGTCCGAATCATCCCAACGAATAGACCAAAGTGGAACGCAATGTTGTAGGTTGCGCTGACAGAGGCGAACTATTTCTTGATGCGTTACCCGCAATACAATAAATATTGAGATAGGAAATCAGTTTGATGTAGGAGATCACTGTGAGTGATGTGCGCAGGCTCTCTGGGGAGCCATTGCATAGGATGATTGTACCAAGACTTTGGATGAATCGAATAATTAATATTCTCATCTCCATCAGTCTTCAATTAAGGGAAATATAGATAATTATATATAGACAAACATCCAAACTCTTCTGGCTCTTGCATAAGTGCCTGACAATGCATTGCTACAGCTGTGGTTCATTTTCTTTTCTCACCCGTGGATGGCATCTGGCTGATGTTTTCTGATGGAATCACATTCGATGGTGGTGTTAAGTAACATAATTTCATTTGCTGTTTGGCCCTTTTATGATCATTTGGCATATACTTATGTTCCTGATCAAATTGCAGATATCAGAAGTGGTGAATAGCATGAAAGATCTTATAGATTATAGCCGCGGAACTGGAACAGGTCCTATGGGTAAGCTTAAATCTTCAATAATCTGATAGTAAATCTGTAAAAATCTGCATTCAAGTCAATACATGAGGTTAGGTTTCCGTTTGTGCTATTTCTGAGTCACTTTCCATTTCGTTAGTTAATGCAAAGAAACCTTCCATTTCTGCCCGATTCTTAATATGCCTTAAATTTCCATCAGTTCTAAACTTTCTTGCAGTTAATCGGTCTCCAGTGTTATTATTATCTATCCTTTTCATTTTATACTACTTTCTTTTTTTTGATTATTTATGAGCAAATTTTTGGTTTTCCAGAGAGCTTGACCAAATTTCCTCAAAGAACAAAAGCTCGGTTTCAAGGTCAACTTCAGCGAAATGAGGGTCAGCAGCAGGAGCAAACGATGGGCCAAAATGCAAGCAATCCTGGACAGGCTGCTGTTATGCAACTTGCTGCTGCTAGTAATGGCATGCCGAGTGTTAGTAACACTACAAACACAGGGCCCACAACTTCTTCTACTAGCAACATTGCAGTGCTGCTTCACCAGAATTCAATCAACTCCCGACATCAAAACCCTGTTTCTAATGCAAACAGTCCCCACGGAGGAGGTATTAGTGTACAGATGCAATCCCCGGGCTCTTCAATCACAATGCGACAATCTCAGTCTGCTCCTTCCCCTTTCCAATCACCTGGACCATCATCTTCTAATAACCCACAGCCATCTCCATATGGTGGGGGTTTATCAGGAGCTCCTGCAAACTCACCAAATGTTTCGATGCAACAACCTTCTCTATCTGGTGACGCAGATGCACATGATTCACAAAGCTCGGTACAGAAAATTATACATGACATGATGATGTCTTCACAGCTCGGAGGGGCTGGCATGATGGGTACAGGAGCAACGAGCGGTGACATGAAAATTGTTAATGGAATGTCGTCAGCAAACAACAGTGCTGCTATGAACGGCATCAACAGTATGGCAGGTCATGGAGTAGCCACTGGCAACCATTCGATGGGTGGTGTGGGATTTGGGAGCCTCAGCAATGGACATGGCCAATCAACCTCGGCAAATATGGTCCGATCAGCGGTTGGCAATAACACCATGCCCGTGAATGGGAGATTAGGTTTGCCAATGACACGGGAACAGAGCTTGAGCCAACAACAAGATTTAGGCGGCCAGTTGCATAATGGTATGGGGACAGTCAATAGGTTCCATGATCTTCAGTTTGACTGGAAATCATCTCCTTGATCGCTTCGACATTCATCTGGTATTGGCTGTTTGTGCAGCTTAAGATCAACTCCCTGGTGGTGTTGGGAAAGATGCATATGGGATTTGATCTAACAACATTCTATCCACCCTAAAACTCTATTGAGGGGAACACTACGAGCAAACCTCAACTGATTTCGTAGCAGCTATCCTCTCAGCCGCTTATGCCATGCTGTGGCTCGTCAACTGACTCATGGCTGTGTGAGAGTGTATATAGTTTGGATTTCCATCTGAGCAAAGGTTATTGTAGAATTTCTCATTACAGTTTTCACCAACCAATTTTCATTTTTCTATACTCTTTATTTTACTAGGTGCAGAAAATGGCATGTTGTAGGTTATTTGAGTTGTAAGTTGTTAGGCAACACCCACCTCAAAATTGAAAGTAAAAACAGTTTGTGGGCAAAGTTTTGGGGGTTCTTACCGTTGATTCTCTTCACCTTCTTTGCTTTGTCATTAATCTTAATGCTGGTCGTTTTGCCTCTTTTGGTTGCATTTTGCATATAGTTTAAACAATATATCTCATGCCATGGATTTTGAGAAATGTGAGTGGAATGAGACTTCAATTGGCGGACAAACTTATATGGCAAATGAGACTCATATTATTATTAACAGACGGACAGAGGGAGTATACAGTCAGAAACAGATCAGTTTATGGATAATAGAGGATAGCAATGATTTCATAGGATAATACCCTCTGTTTCAGAATACAGGAGTCGTAACATCAAGAAAGACACTTTGCATGTACTCCAACAACATAATCCATAGCAAGTCAGAATGAGTAGTCCTTGAGATCAGCTTTGGAGTCGACGATTTCCATGTCACCCGTGCATTCTTCAGCACTAAGGGGAGGGAGCTACCTCGTTTTCCGTCGCATGTTGTGCTTGTGCCATTCACTCTTGAAGTGCTCCCTATACTCCTTTGCATCACCAACAGAAGCATTGCAGGTGTTGCATTTTTGCTGTTTAACCTCTCCCTCTTCCGAAGAAATTGTTTGCTTTTCGCTCAGTTTAATAACGGGGGCATTAGAGGCAACCTGCGAGCCTGATGATTCCTCCTCCAGATCATCATAGTGATCGACATGTGTATCACTATCCAAGAATGTCCAGTCTTCCCTGCAGACTCCTCACTAAAGCATCACAATCGCAGAAAAGACCTGGTTCCAGTTCACAAATCTGCCACCGAGAAGAATTAGATTTACTTAGTTGTCCATGCCAAACAAAAAGCACAAAAATATTACCAATTCGCAGTCATGTGCTACCATACGATATCTAGAATCTTGAATATTCCATAATCGAGCTTTCAGTTACATTATTTTTGACATTATGCTAAGAGAATCATCGATGTTCCTCCTATATCTAATCCACTTCAGAAACATAGGTAACATTCAGTGGAAAACAGCATTCAATTTTTCGCATGGCTTTGATAGAGGAAAGTGGTTGTAGGTTGAGATTTCGGACTTACAACCAACAGCTGACTCCCTGATTCTTCTCTTGAAACAATGGTAGAATTCCAACCACTGATCTTTTCCAGAAGCGATGGCATGTTCTGTTCTGGTACAGTTAATCGCAGTCTCATGGGTGATCGTTTGATAGGATACTGCTTTTGAGTTTTGAAGCTCGCGTATGACTTCTAATGCCTATAAAACATTTGGAACTGTGTTACGCATATGAAAACCGGGTAGTGTAAATAATGAAAGAGGCCGTCAGACAAGAAAAAGAAAATAAGGATAGACAGGGGTAGGATGTAGTAGAATTCAAAGGAAATGGAAGCATGGTGCAACGAAAATAAACTATAGTGCACCTGTTTCTTGGAGCTGCTATTTGGTTCCACAGCAAAATGTATGTCATGCATTAGCCGCTTGATCATGCTTATGGTGTAAGGTCGTTTAGTTTCAGGGTTATACGTCTTCTGCATAACTATCGTTGCAATATCCCTAAATTGACTAGATAATTGGGACTCCCTCTCCTTCCCTGCAACTTGCAGCTCTCCTTTCTCCAATATCTGCAGTAGAAACAGAATCAATATAAATGAAACCCTTCAACAACTAAAACCAGCACACAAAAGCCAACGATCATGTTTGTTCTATTGCACAAAACCCACATGGATTCCAGAATTGCATCAATCCACTATTGTGTTCAACTTCAACATCAACATCAACATCAACATCAACATCACCCCTTTAATTCATGATTCGCAATAGGCTGAATACCATCCTTTCCTATAATTTTCGATCTTGCTTACTAGAAGTTCAATACGAGAAATATTGCTTATTCGTTTATGCAATAATCACTCGATCAACTAATAGAAGTCAACCGTCTCATCCTAACCTACTCATCTTTACTACTAGTATAACTAAATTACAATTTATTTTGTTTAATCTATAATCTATAAGATATAAGATATTGCAACTGTGCTATAGAGCCATACAATATACTATATATCAGCCAAGCACTCAACAAGCAGTCATAGTTAGCGAAGTGAATCGATGCATAATTCCTATCCAGAAACACATACACGCACAAGCATAACATACGAACCTCCAAACAAACTTTAGATTGATCATCTGTCCCAAATGCTTGGACTAAATCTTTCGACTTAGCTAGAACACCTTTCGAAACATTCGAATATACAGTCTGTGACTGCAACACTTCATCCAAGTCTTTCTCTCTACATTTAACATCACACAAATATCAGCATTCAAACTACAAACATTAAGAAGCCATAACTCGAAACCCTCATTTATGCAATCAAGAACTGCAACACAGAGTAACAACAAGAATTAGGTTAGTATGAATCGATCATGTACGATAAGAGAGAATTCCAATTGCATGGCCTAGAATTGACGATGAACACCAAATAACATAAAATAGAGAGAAAAATGTATACGTACACACGCGAACGCCATGAGAGGACTCTGTTCTTGTAACAAGCGATTCCGAAGCGGTTGCCGTGTTTCTTGAGACGCACGACCGCTATGTTGGTGAGCCTCTTCTGGCCTACAGGCTGCACCAGTGTTCTCGACATCTCTATGCTGGTGATCAAGATCAACGGTGGCCGGTGGCGGACTTGTACCATTGTACGGTTTTCAGAATCCTCTAAAAATATTTGCTACGAAAAATGAAAACAATTAAATGAGCTGCGGGCCGCAATTTCCTTGCCATTTATACAAATTTGGGTTGAAAAATGACTTGACATATAAATTCTACTTTTATATATTAATTTTATAATAAAATGTGAATAAAAATGTGAGTTAATGAAATATGAGATCTACTATCGAATATGATAAAAGTGAAAGGTGATAAATTTTTAGGGACAAATGGATATCTCATATTGGTCTAAATTTTTTGAAATATATATATGCGTAAAATTTAGGGATTGGTTAAAATTGAGGAGTAATTACACTGTACATGTAAAATGTTTTAATCAAATTAATCTGTAAATTTAATTTTTGATCACTAAGAGCATCTCCAGTAAGACTGGACGTCAAATAGCCCTCACATAGCCTTCACACTGCCACATCATCAGCACTACAATTCTCCTGCCACATTAGCTTGCCACATCAACTGGACATCAAATAGCCCTCACATAGCCTTCACACTACCTATCCACATCACTAATAACAATTATATAATTTAATTTACACTCGTATCAACATACGAAATTTAATTTACGAGACAAATACATTTAAATTGAATAATACTATTAAAATTTCAAAAAGTACAATAATTTAAAAAAAATACATTTAAAAAAATTACATTTAAAAAAATTACATTTAAAAAAATTACATAAATTTACATAAAAACTAACGCCTTGCAATCCTCCGCGCCCACAACTCTTCAACTAAATCCTTTTGGAGTCGAATATGAGCCTCCGTCTGACGCATGTCGGCATGTGCTTGGAGGAGGGCTTCTTCACCGTGAGGTACCCCACCTCGTACGTTGGCGGTGGCGACGCCGTGGCTTGGACCGGCCTCATTATCGTCGTTGGCCCAATCAGTCAGTTGTACACCTTCATCTTCGACAATCATGTTGTGCATGATAATACAGGCGTACATTATATCAGCAATGCAGTCGACATTCCACAAACGCGTTGGTCCCTTAACTGCAGCCCATCGAGCCTGAAGCACACCAAATGCGCGCTCCACGTCCTTTCACGCCGACTCCTGCCGCGTCGCAAAGTAGGCCTTCTTCGCATCTGATGCGCACCGGATCGTCTTCACAAAGACGGGCCACCTAGGGTATATCTCATCCGCCAAGTAGTAGCCCATATCATGCTGGTTGCCGTTGGCGACAAAACTGATGGCCGGACCGACGCCCTGGCACTGCTCGTTGAAAAGGGGCGACGAGTTGAGGACGTTTAGGTCGTTGTTCGAACCGGCTATCCCAAAATACGCATGCCAAATCCACAACCGGTAATCAGCTACGGCCTCGAGGATCATCGTGGGATTTTTTCCCTTGTAGCCGGTCGTGTAAAACCCCTTCCAGGCAGCGGGACAGTTCTTCCACTCCCAATGCATACAATCTATGCTGCCTAACATTCCCGGGAACCCATGCTGATCCCCGTGCATCCGCAGCAGATTCCGGCAATCTTCGAGGGTAGGCTTTCGGAGATACTGATCACCGAATACTTCGATCACGCCCTGACAGAAATACTTCATACTTTCGATGGCAGTCGTCTCACCGATGTGGAGGTATTCGTCCCACATGTCTGCCGCGGTGCCGTGGGCCCGCAGTGCACTTTTGAATAGGGGTGTGGCCGGGTCTACCAGCCGCATCGTGCCTGAAGCGGAAATACAGATATCGCTGCTCCAAAGCGTTAACAATACGCATAAACAAGTCCCGCATCATCCTAAAACGACGCCTGAAATGGTTGGCGTTAAATCGCGGCTCCTCTGCGAAGTAATTTGTGAACAGGCGCTGATGTGCAGCTTCATGATCACGATCAACCACTTGTCGACGGTGGACAACTGGTCGTGGGCGAGGTGCCGCCGGCTGCATATAACTCTGCATCCATCGATCAACCTCACGGCTCGTATAGGCATCTAGCTCTTCGTTCATAATACGCTCGTACTCATCCGCATCCCCACCACTACCACCGGCATTACTCATTTCTTAAATTGATCTTGTACAGAAAGTAAGGTAGAGAGAGAGTACTCGTTAAAACAAGTGGTGCGAATGAAAATGACGTTCAAAGCGCGTATATATAGTGTTTTCAAAAGAAAAAAAATAAAAAATAAAATCTGACGCCGGTTTGATGCCGATCCGGGACCCATAATGGCGCCGTGAGGATCGGCGTCGGAACCGGCATCATCGCGCGAATCGGCATGACCACGCCGATTTTGACGCCGATTTCGCCGACGCCGGTTCCAATGGTTCGGGGTCAGAACCGGCGTCGGCGAAAAATCGGCGTCGCGATTTTGACGCCAGCATTGGAGATGCCGGCGTCGCGATTTCCAATGGTTCGGCGTCAGAACCGGCGTCGCGATTTTGCCAGTGCATTACAGAAAAGGTTTTGAGCTGACAAGAACATCATTTTAGTGCTTTAAAAACGCATATGCTATTTTGTGTTTCATTGGTTATATAAAGGTTGTGATTTTGTTATAGTTGCAGGTAGAGATGCCCACCGGTTCCGGTGGTTAACCGGCGAACCGGAACCGTGGCAATTTTCCCGAACCGGAACCGTCGCAATTCGGGTCGCGGTCCGGTTCAGGTTCAAGATATTTCGAACCGGAACCGTCGCCGAACCGGCGGTTCGGAACTGTTCGGAACCGCCGGTTCGGGCGCATTTATCAAGGCATTAGGGATGGGGCCGACGGCGGCAGCTTTTCAGCTGCAAAACCGGCCGGTTCCGGCGGTTTTTGGGCAGTTAACCGGCGGTTAACCGTGAAAACCGGCGGTTAACCACCGGTTCAGTGGCTTCCGGTGGCGGCGCGAGAAACGAGGAGACATGGCGCAGCTTTTGCAGACGGTTTGTCGACCGAACCGGCGGTTTTGTCCCGAGAACAGGCGGTTCCGGCGGTTTTCTGCCAAAACCGCCGGTTTTCCGAAAATTCAAATTTTTTTTTTAATTTCAGATTTCAAATTCGAATTCTTCCATTTTTCCCCCCATTTTTATATATAAATACCCCCCTCTATCCTCATTTACATTCACCGCACTCTTGTGTTAATAAGAGTTTCTCTCTTCAATCTCTCAATTCTCTCTCTTTGTCTCCAATTTCTCATTTGTGCTATTGTGCATCCATTTAATTACTCAAGTGCTACTCTTATTATTATGCATTGTTATACACTTATACTTGTTACCGTAATTCTATAAGTTGTCTTTCTTTCTCAATTGCTAAAACAAAAAAATATATATTATTCCATATTTCTACATTTCTACATAGCAATATGTCTTCATCTCGAGAAGGTCGTGTTGATAAGGGAAAGGGAAAGTCCAAGAGGCCATCTCGGCGATCCGTTATTGATGAAATTTCTCAAATGAACATGGATGCATGGCAGGTTAATATTTATTATCTACTAATTTAATTAATTTTGAATTACATTACATTATTGTTCATAATTTTATTTGAAATTTACAATACAAATATTATTTTGTAGACTCGAGAAGAGCAAGATGTGGCACATGCTATTGCTCTCTCTCGCTCTCAATCCCAAGGCGATGCTTATGTTGGTACCGGTAGTGGTGCTCCCGGTCGCGGTGCCTATTCTCAACAAATTCCAACCCCTGTGAATGTTGATGAAGACGACGATGATGATGATGACGACGACGAGGAAGGGGAGGAGGTAGAAGAGGTTCAAGAAATGCCACCCCCACCACCACCAAGGAGTCGTCGTGGCCGTAGTCGTGGTCGTGGACACCCTCCTCAACCTTCTAGACCAGCTGAAAGGGCTTTAACCTCAAACATCATGGTGAAACATTTCAAGAAGGTACAAGATGGTAACGATCCTGACACTTATAATGTGTATTGCAACTATTGCGAAAACGTATACACATTCCGAAGGGGTGGAGGATACGGTACAATTACCCGTCACATGGAGAAAGCGCATCCAGTCGAGTTTGGTATCGCTCCAACCCAAACTCAACTCAACTTTCAACATGGAGTCGGGACCGGTAGTGGGACGGGTTCATCCCAAACATCAGGTATGTGTAGCAATACTCTTTTGAAATATGATCACAAAAATGCTCTTAATGTGATGTCTAGATTTGCCGTTATGAAACATTTTCCATTCAATGCTTTTGATAATGATGCTTTTGAGTCGAGTATGCGGCAAGTTTATAATGCGGCAAGTCGAGTATGCGGCAAGTTTATGATACATTTTCCATTTCGACTTCCGTGTAGAGAGTGATGGTGAAGAATTTTCCTCCGATGGCGATGACGAGGTCAGAAGCGAGAGCACTCAACAATAGCAATGACGGGGAGGCGGTGAACGGCGAGCACAGCCGACCAAATAGGTAAGCAAGGTAAGAGAACTACGTGGGCTTTGATTCCTCAATAAAATTGTGGATACGTAGGCAACTCAAATTAAATTTGAAAAATTTAACTTTGAAAGTTTAAGTTGAGCTCAAGCCCTTTTCAATTTTTTTTCCCCCCATTTCATGTTTTTTTTTATTTAAGTTCCGAGTCCGACGACACTTGTAAATTATATTACATTGTTGTATGTTGTATGTTGTATACTTGTAGTTGTAGTTGTAGATGTATATGTATTGTAAATTGTAATGTATCGTTGTCCGTTACAACTTACAACTTACAACTCAAACTCAATAAAATTGATATCATTTTCTCCTTATTCGTCGTATTTCTATTTGAATTATACATTGTCTTGTTCCAATTTGTTGTATAAATCCAAATTTCAATTTAAAAAAAAAAAATAATCGAACCGCGAAACCGCCGGTTCCGAACCGGAACCGCCTAAACCGCCGGTTTTCGAACCGGAACCGTGAAATAGCCTCACGGTCCGGTTCCGCCTTCGACCAAACCGGAACCGGCAGTTCCGAACCAGAACCTTCCGGTTCCGAACCGTGGGCAACACTAGTTGCAGGTATTGTTGGATAAACTTGTTAAACCAGCAAATGCTATTACAGCTAGTAGCTTGAAAGATGTGATTGTTAGTGTTTAAACTATGAAATTTTGGTCAAGATATTTTATTGCCTATCAATAATGTTGATCTGTTTTCATGGCATGAAGAAATACATACTCCCAATACACTGCATCAACAGTTAAACAAATACTACTACATAAAGAGAATGATGGAAGAGTTTTGTGTTTGAGATGTTTTGACAAGTGAAGTCCAAACCTATCATTACAAATATGCCATCAAACCTTTGGATATCCCGGCGAATACTCATCAGGTCCACGCCGAGCTGAGGATCAACATCTTGTCCTCCCACCCGAAATGGAGCGTCCCCGTCTCTTGCTTAACCTTGTACCGGTCCGAGTATTGTTTTATGAGCTTCTGGATCTCACCGTACACGTTCCCACTGATCGGCCGCGGGTTGAAACCTGCCATGCTCATCCTCGCTTTCCATTTCCCGGCAACTTCATACCGCTCTATCCGCTCTTCTCCTTCACAGGCAACGACGTTGATGATATCACGAGCCAGGCAGTGCTTCTCCACGTTTATCCGGTCCTGGTTGTCCCTTCCAAGAGTAGCGTCCAGAGATGCAAACACCGCAGAGTAGTAATTATACGCCTCAGCGAATCTCAACAAGAACGGGCTGGTGTTCGTGTTCACATCCTGCTCGACTAGAGTCACAAGCTTCGGTCTCAAGCTCTTAACCATCCGGAGCAACTGGTCTCGGAGGTTCGTAGTTGACACACTCTCGTCAGGCAGGTGGTGGAGCTGAAAGGCGAAGTTCACGACCAACGCTTCGCCTGGCTGGCAGCCGAGCATTGACGGGGAAACCAGAGCCGTTTCTGCAGCCACAGCGTGGAACTCGAACGAGAGCTGCAAGTCTTTGGCGTGCTGCATGAGCCTCTCCCCTATTATATTCAGCCCTCCTACGCTGCGCTGGACTGATTCCGGGTCATCCACACCCGTTAATCGCACATGAGGCCGTTCACCAGGAGTTTCGGCCAGTGTCTGCAGTAGTGTATAATACTGACTCCCTTGGTTGATATCAAAGTCGATAATGTGGACTCGCGTTTCGTATCTACACGTCTCCAGTATCGCTCCGTTTGCAGCCATGAACCCGAATCTGAAGCACGGGCACGCCTCAAAGAGGACTTGCATTGCAGAGAGCCGGTCAGATGAGGGCGGGCTTTTGCATTTCAAAGCTTTGTAAATACCCCTTCCAGATGTGGCCATTCGAGCCACCAACGCCTCCACCATGTAAGCTGCAATTCGATCAGACGGTTCTCCCTGGATAGAGACCCTCTGCCGGAGAACATCTATCATCTGCGACGCCTCATGGCAGTACCCGTTCTGGATCGCAGCAGCACATTCAAAAAGCAAGCTCTTCGGAGTAGTGAATGATAACTCCCTAGGGGTACTTATGATGCTAGGAACCGAATCTGAACATGAAGATTCCATCGTTGAGTCGTGATGTAAGGCATAACATGTGGTGTCGGACAACCCACCTTCGATTTCCATACTCTGGCTGTCATCATTGGCAGCATTATCATCAAGAAGCACCTTCTCAAGTTCTTGAAGCTTTAGTTTCATCTTGTCACTGTCGTAGCCAACCATGTCTTGACTTTGACTATCCAATTCGTATTCAAGTTCACCACTCGAAGATTGAGTGGTACACGTAGCATCCGAGCCAAACATGGACATTGATGTTTCAGAGGTGATATCCGCATCCTTCACTGAGCAACACCCGTGGCTTCCCATAACTGCAGCAGGTCTTACTAAAGGCATCCTTAACTTCAAGATTGTTGTTGAAATAGCAAAACAGTATTCAAGAGCAAAACACCCGACAGAGGACAGACCACCGGCACCAATAAGTTGGTAGATCTTCGTTCCGATAACTTAAAGCCTCATGTTCAATAGCTGGCAAGATCTTGTTAGTTCCTTTATTTGGATGATAAAAGAAAAGGAAGAACAAGTTAGCTGAACAGAATCAAGCATCATTGTACATCTAAACATCTATTATAGATTCAAAAGAGGACTAGGGGTGATCGTCCCACTTTGTTTTCGACCTAAAGAAGTAGCAACGCTTCAACAAAGCTCAAGCATGATGATATGCATGTACTATGTAGCAAGGTGAGGCAAATAGATTATAGATTGACTAAAACATGATTTGCTTTCCCTCTCCATATGCATTCTTCAACTATGGTTTACTCAGTTATGAAAATCTTGAGAAGTCTCGACATTTTCGTGCTACAGTCTACACAGTTCTTTCGAGCAAGCAGATCAATTCATCTATCCTAAAACAACATTTAAAAGAAGGATTGACAATAACCTAGTTTTACAAAGGGATTAAGCTAAACAATGTCAAATTACTGCATAAATCAGAATTCGTGCTTCTAAGTTCGTTTTTCGATATGTTGCCACAACGTCTATCACTCTCCAATCCATATCTAACCATTGAACTCTGAGAAGGAAAACTCATATGCTAAGATAAACAGCACACAAAAAGTTGTAAAAAATTCTTCACAGCACAGAATGAAAGAACCTTTTTCCTTTCCTTGCTTTAATCAACAAAAAAATTCCCACCATTTCTTATCCACAAACAGAATCTCAAACCTCAACCTAAACAACGATTATACCTCAAAATTACCTCCATCAAAAAAGGGCCACATAAATCAGAAACAAAGATTAATTCATTTCACCTTCTAAATCAAGAAAAGCCCACAAATCAAATCTGTAAATTTAAGAAACAGATAAATTCAAATTGGGTTTGAGGGGAAGACAGCTTCTGGGGTTTTGACCACTGATAAGTTGTGAGGCAATACAAATATATAATCTTGTGGTGATATGTTTTTACATTATAAAATTTGCAGTTTGTCAGAACAAATCAAAAGTCCAATTTATACTAAAGATTGAAACTTTACAATCAAGAATTTGTAACAACCCTTCAAAAAGAGGGTTATGCAATCCAAACCTTCTTGAAATATTGTTTTTTTTTTCAATATCAAGGCAGAACATTCCAATGCAAAAGTTAAAAGTATACTGAAAATCCAAGAAAGCAAATGAGTACTTACCTCCACTATTCCATCTCCTTTTCAGAACCTTCCATTAATTTAAATGAAAAAAATATCCTCTGTTAGCACTCCTAATTGTTATGCTTTTACCCTCTATCCTTTGTTTTAATCTCTGACTTAGACTCGTTCATTTGTTGGATTAGTAAAGTGTCTATTGTGCGTATATATTTATGTCATGTTTTGTGTTTTTGGGTAAATTTATAAGATTTTTTTAATATTTCGGCAATCGTCGGCTTAACTAACAACATACAATAGGTAAACCCGTAAAACGTAAAATAATGCAGCTGAGCAAAAATAAAATATAAAAAAAGTTAAGAAGATAAAATCTACGGATTATCATATTTATAATGACAAAAGACAATTTATTTTATAATTTCCTAAACTATTTTATTTGCTATTAATCCACTAGTGCTTAAGTTCGGTATTATCTACAAGGCAGAAGACTCACGTTGACGTGTCATATTCTATTGGTGGGGAAAAGACAATCGGGAATAGACAGATTTAATTAATTTGTGTATTTATAAGATGTTTTTTTGTCTAATCTTAAATTTATTTTTTTTCATTTTCCCTTTTGCCGTAATTTAATGTTGAGGCTGCGTCATTGATCTTATTCTCAATCGCGTTTTTAAAAGTACAAATTAGATTTATTTTTTTATTTTATGAATTAATGAATTTTTTTAAATTAATTGATTCTTCAAATACTTAATTTTATACTCCCTCTATTCCATGCTAGAGATATTTCTTTTCAACATGAAAATTTAGTAATAGATACATAGAGTGAAGAAAATAAAGTAAGAGAGATGAAGAAAGATAAAGAAGAAGAGATGATAAAGTATGACATATAGTGTATTATTTTTTGTAAATATAGAAGAATCTATTATGTTGGAACGTCCAAAAAAGAAATACGACTCTATTAAATGAGCCAAAAGCTAAAAGGTGGGGATGAATCTCACTGGGAAAGGTTAAACAGCTATAGTTTGTCGAATATTAGTTCAGTCATACACTTATGTTACGGATTAATTGAAAATAGGCCAATTGGGTTGGAACTATTCATTTGAAATTGTTAATCATAATTCTTAACGTTCGAACTTTTGGGCTAGGTTGGTGGACTAAATGAGCCAAAAGCTAAATATTACAATCAGTAATATATGTATTTAATATTATTCCTAAAAATGCTATATTTCTAAATAGGAGTATAATATAATACATGATATTAATTATATGACAAATATAAATACATAAGAGAGTGTTATATTGCTAACTCAATACTTAATTAGTAACTGTAATTAAATAAAAGCTATTAGATATTCAAATTCAAGTGCCTAGATCATCAGCCTCGGAATATCAATAGGATCAACAAAAAATGTCAATAAGGGTATTAAAGTCAATTTACAACAAATTAGTTGTAACTAACTTTTGAAAAAATATTCCATAACTTTAAAATGCATATAACTTTCTCGATTTAAATAATTTTTTCGCACAACATATATCGAATTAAAGATAATTTCATAAGGATTCTAACGAGATCTCACTTTCATATGTTCCGATGTCAAAATTTAAAAAAAAAATTGAAAATTTTCATAAATTTCGTTAACATCTTTATATCAATACACGACACATAATATGTCAATACAATGCTTGTACAATGTCAATATGAAATTGTATTGACATTGTCATGACTTTGTGTTGATGTATTTCATACGCTGTATTGACATTGTGTTTATAAACCCTAAATTTGATAGTTGCTATTATTTTTTTAATATTAAAAAATAAAAAACGAAATTACACATGACAAATTGTAGACCACAAGATTTATAAAATCTTATGGTCTTAAATTAGTTGTAGTTAGCAATTAAATGACGAGTTAACAATTAATCACTCCCCTATAAATACAAACATGATTAAGTAGTACTACTAATATAAAAATTTAAAAATATAACATTAGATAAGATTGACGTTCGATAAATCGAATAATTAATTTAACACATATAAAAGATTAGGCTAAATACTTTTATTGGTGCCGCATCCTCGGATCTATTCCACCATTGTTGCCTCCTTCCCGCCCCTCTTTGGCGCCGCTACCACCTTCTCTCCTGCTCCCCTCGTGCGCACTGATACCAACTCCAAAGAAAAAGGCATCACACACGGAAATTAAAGTCTAAAGGTCCTCTATAATTGCATCACACGTTTGTCTTCTTTGCTGCAAAAAAGGCGATTCCGTCACCTTGGCGGTCCCCACACTCATGTGAGAGGGTTTAATCAGGGTACGTAGTAGCCCGTTAAGGGGAAGTTAACCCACTGGCTGCCAGAAACCCATCTCCCAAGGCCTCACACTTGTGCCTCAGAGATGGAAGCAACTACACGACAGCAGTGAGATTCGAATCTAGACTCATTGCAGCAAGATCTGTCCCTCCGTTGCCAACTACACGTTTGTCATTCTTAATTAATTATGTTGCCTATGTCTCTTTTCATTTTCATGAAACGTGTATGCCACTTTTTATTTCCATATTCTTTTACTAGAAAGATTACTTTTATTTATATGATTGCAGTAAATGAATTTTTTGATTAAATAATTTGTAAATCTTGTCCTTTTTATGCTTTACTTAAATAAATTGTAAATAAACGTGTATGATCTTTAGCTAATCAATTGTGTAACATAGTTTAATTGGTAAATCATTATAGTAGGTCGACATTCAAGTCGTTATAGCTGACGGAATTCAGCCCGTAATACCTTGATGGGCTGAATTATATAAATGGGTTGAAAAGCCCATTATTATTTAGGACTGTTGATGTAAGTAATACATAATTTTGGTACTAACCAATTAAACCTCCTCAACTATATATCTGTTTTCTTTATAAAAGATCATTAACCCAAATACTTAACAAGAATGGCGGCTATCATGAATATTGATGAATCAGTCTTTCTTCATTTATCAATATTACTGTTAGAATAATAATAATTTAAGTACTTTATTATTGACAATAACTTCCGAATTGAACCCCAAGTCCCCAACCATCAATTCATTCAATAATAAAACTAACGAATCTACCGTAAATCTTCACAAGAATGAAAATAGTTCCTAATTTTTAGTTTAAAATAAAATTGTACTACTAGTATTTTGTTCAGTCCAATCAACATTTTGTTCATGTGGAATTAATATCCTTAATAACATGTAAATATATTGTCCCTCATAAATCATTAATGTGGTAGTCAAAACATAAAAACATCATTAAATGTAAATATGTATCTACATTTTGCTGCAATAACTAATTAAATGATTGCTCCTACTAATTTAAATTACCTTACCTACAATGATGCATAAAAGAAAATAGACTCGTCCAAAAATTTCTGATTTTGCCTAATCATTTCATGACATCTAGATCTATAATATAATGACATAAAAATTAGCTAAAGTGTCACAATCTTAATTCCAAATACTCCACCATAAAATGAGAATGAAAAGATATTGTTAACTGAAAAGGATTGGCAATCTATCGGAATTAAGGAATGATAGATACAAAAATTCAACTAACTACGTATAGTTAATTTTGTTAATTAATTAACTAAACTTAATTACCTTTTAATCAAAATTAAATAGAGGTTGGTATTAACTGAATATCAACAAGAAAAGTCTGTCCCTCCATTTAAACCTTACATTCTATATTGATTACTTCTTTTGAAAATTTCTACTTTTTGTATTTAGTTTTTGTGGTGGATGACACGCCACCTTTGAGTTGAAGTGGTTCATTTGATTGTAGAAAGGACTGCCGATTAATTAAGTGTTAATCATCAGTTAATTTATTTTTGAAAAATGTTTGCTTCGACGAGTGGAATAAATATTTTTTTTCTAACAGATCTGACAGTAATTTAAATGGTTATTAGGAACTAGCTTTATATTTGTTAATATAATATATTAATGTTTATTTTCCTAATAATATTTGGAAGATAAAAGATAGCCTATGTAATGAAGTTAGATGATGAAAGTTATTGAATAGGTTCCAACTCAAGAAAAGGAAGTTATTGAATAGGTACATTGCTCCATTCACACACACACACACACACACACACACACACACACACACACACACACACACAACTAATGTGAATCGTGAGAAGTTGGTAACATTAGAGTTGAATATGGTAGAGTGTTGGGTCAAAGTTTGTTTGCTGAGCTTTAAGTTTATGAGAGTTCATTTTCTAAAATATGAGATAATTAAAATAATTTGTATCAATTAATTAAGGTATAGTTATTAATTTTTACCTTTTCAAGTATTCCAAAATCCAAACCTTTATATCCTTTTCCCAGCCTTGCCTAATTAGGTATTCTTTTTTTTCCCTAGCTTATCCAATTTCTATGAAAATTTATTCATTTTTTACTAACTGAGATCCATTTTTCATGCTTGTGGAATATACGTTGTTGCCATGAAGTTACAGTCTTGATAGGTTGCTGCATTCTCTATTTAATTTATTATCTCTAACACAATTTTTTCTAGTTGATATGACATCTGAGAGATCTTGAGCACCATATATAAGACCAAATTGGAGCATTTTTTTTAATCTCTAAGACATTTTTATAGAAGATCCATTTCAAGTGTAATAAATGACCAAACTAATTAATGCCCCCCTCCCTCCCAAATAAAATAAAAAAAAATAAAAAATTCCCCCATCTTAAAAGAATTTAGGCACCTAATTAACTGAAATATGAAGTTTACATAATACTAGTTACTAGTTTTTTCATGCCCAGATTATGAATGTTGAAATCCAATACAGTCAAATTGGAATAAAAAAAATTCAGAGCGGTTCTTGATTAGACAGTGGTACATACATATTACCACAGTTTGATTAAGGTTTAGACACTGATTTTGCACCCACCATTTTGAGATGGCTTGTGCTCTTAGATAAACTAGATTTGATGTGAATGGATGAACTATATATTTTTGAGGATGCCTTCGGAAAACCAAATTGATTAATTTCGTGGGGTAGGGAATAATCAGTCAGTTAAGAAATCATTTTTTTTAAGTTTTTTAAAGTTTCTTGCTTAATTTGTTTCTTTCTAAGTTTGCTTTTGACTTATCATCTGCATGGACAGTACACTTATTTCAACTCTAAAGCCACTATTTTACAAATCTTTTTTTTTCTAATATATATGCATTAATCACTGATAAATTGGAAATTCGATAGTAGTAGAATATTAATCCTTAAAAATAATATTTTACCTAACTAATATGGAAAACGTGAAAATCTTAGCTTGCAAAAAGAAACGAAATCTAGTTAGTTAAGAGCAAATGAAAATTCTGAGATTTATTGTTTGTTGTAAAAATTAAATTCTTTTGTGTATGGATGTACCAAGAGACTAATAAATTTTTTTAATATAAAATTGTGAAGTGTATCGATAGTTAAAAGAAACATGGAGAGGCCACCAACCATTGCAATAATTAAATAACAAGATATTCAATTCTGCCTGCTTGAAACATTATATAGCTTAATATTTTGACAATCTAGTTTCAAAGAGAAATTCTTCAGACTTCCTTTTCTTCTGATCAATCGATCTTTCTAATTTAGAGAAAACCTTTCGAGGTTTTCAGGCTCTCATCATTTAGGTTTTCCTTCTTGATCATCCAAGGTAATATATATACTTCTTCTGTATGAATTAAATTTTCATTCTATATTGTTTAATTGTTGAATATGTTTGATCCCAAATTATGCAATAATCCCCAGTTTTCTCTATGTATAACCGCACAAGTTTCTTGTTTTGGATTTTACACTAATTTGCACCACTAAGTAAATTTTGAGGTTAATGATCATGGTGTAGTTCAGCAATTATGATATTGGTAAAAAATCATTTTTTTGTGTATTTTTATAACCAAACATTACTTAAATGAAAGTTAGAAATTTATGAAAACATGCACGTTTATAGTATAACGAGGAGCATTAGGGTGCATCATTAATTAGAGTGCTAACGTACATCCAATCACGTGCTGTCACGTGGCACGAAAAATGCAATATTGCAAACACAAAAATGCAATATACATTTATCAAGCTGTACATGCATTTCCGCAGATTGCATATTAGTTATAGGCAAATTGCATTTTATATTGTTAAGTTTTACATTTTAACATAAATTGTCTGCAATGCAAAATAAACTATATATAAATGCAAATAAACAATATATATCTAAAATGCAAAATTCAACAATAAAAAATGCAATCTGCTAATAACAAAAATGCAATATATGGAAATGCATGTATAGCTTCTACAAATGTATATTGCATTTTTCGTGTCACGTGGCAGCACATGATTAGATGTACATTAACCGTTTAAAATTAGTTAGCATATTAGTATATCCTGGTAATAACAGTATAAGTGTAAAACGTCACATTTCTTTAGAAGGTACGTAAGTAAAATGTAAGATCAAACGTGTATATGTGTAATAATAATAATAATTTATTATTTAATAATATCTTATCATGTGTTTTTTGACAAGCAAATCTCAGTAACAATAAGACACTTGTCACTAATTACCACAATTTATTATTCAAGGGGCATTATCAAAACTAAGACCGATCGAATTGTGGTTTTCTTTAATTCCCTTTCTCATCAAAACTATGTGTTAAATTCCATTTTGTGGGGAAAAACCAAGTATTTCATGATTTCATCAGTAGATGTATATCTTCTTCTTTTCTACTTTCTGGAGATTTCCTTTTACTGATATTCTGAAAAAATTTGATAACATTAGATATAAAGAGCTGAAATTTCCATGGATGAAACTAGATGTCGTGGCTCGAACGATGATCCAAGAACTTGCCCTCGAGGCCACTGGAGGCCTGCAGAAGATGAAAAACTCCGGCAGCTCGTCGAAAAATATGGCCCTCAAAATTGGAATTCCATTGCTGAAAACCTTCAAGGAAGATCAGGTAGCCCTATATGATTATTTTATCTTGAAATAATTTATTTTTGTAACTACATATTTCAAGATTAGGCTTCATCAGTTACTTGGTAGGAGAAATCAAGTTCCCTTTCAATTCTTCTAGAATCTGCCACAAAACCCTAAAAAATAAATATTTTTTTTATAAAATTATATTTTTGTTAAAAACATAGATTTTTATCATTGATATATGTAGGTAAGAGTTGCAGACTGAGATGGTTTAATCAGCTTGATCCAAGAATAAATCGAAGGCCGTTCTCGGAGGAAGAGGAAGAAAGGCTGCTTGCAGCTCATAGACTACATGGAAACAAGTGGGCTTTAATTTCAAGGCTTTTTCCTGGTAGAACTGATAATGCTGTAAAAAACCATTGGCATGTTATTATGGCAAGAACACAAAGACAAAAATCCAAGCTTTCTAGCATGATTTTTAGAGCCCATCATCAAGATCATAATGCAAGGCTTCAAGAGGAGTATGGATCCAAAATCAGCTTCCAAAAAGGTGGAATGAATTTTGATGATTCACAAAGAAAAAGTAATGACAAGATTTTCCCTTTGTCTTCCTTCTCTGGCTGGCCTAATCACTTGTCATCTTGCTCTTCTGATAGAAGAAGAGGTTATAATCATCAAAGCAATTTCTCCATATATAGTGCCTATCGATTTGGGAAGATGAGGACGAGCGAGGAGAAATCCATCGAGAAGATAGACGTCCCGTTCATAGACTTTCTTGGTGTGGGAATATCCTCTTGATCAATATTTATGGTATCAATTTTATTAGGGTTATATTGTGTTGTGTTCTTTGCATGGATATGCATGCTGGTGTTGGATGTAGGTATAGATGGTTGGGATATTTTTGTGTAGTAAAAATCTTGTTAAGTTGATTAATACCTTATGAATTTTTTATTAGGGCATTGATAATTGTAGGGTTTGGATTAATGTTGGTCTAGTTTTGATAATATATTTGGGGAAGATTTAATTTCTTTTGTATGATTGTTTCAAACCTATGAAGTTATTTGGGGAAGATCTAATTTTCTATTGTATGATTTAATTTTTCCATTTCGTTTGATTCTATATATGTTTCGAGTGGACGAGGAATCACACATGAAACGATCAAATCTTGATTTAATTAATTTGATGGATGCATTATACATGATGAGTATGAATAAATTTTACTCCAATTTTTGTAATTTTATGGGTTATAATTAATACAAATGTATTATACAATATTGATGTAACCTTAATTAAATGAAACAATGTCTCTTCAACTAAATAACACAATTCCCAACTACCCTTTTTCTTTCATGTTGTGTACTAAAGCCCTATCAAAAAGATTCATTACTAATAAAGCCCATTTTCATTAAATGACATATATAGGTTAATTAAATTGGCCCGCCACAAAAGAGCCACGTCCAATCTTAAAAATCATTAATTGGAGGCGTATAATTCATTTCTTTATACTCCTACTACAAAACAAATAATGGGATTTATCGAAGGAAAATTCCCGTCATATGTTATAGTCGCTCCTAACATTGGATAAGGACTGTCGGTATATTTTCTAACGGAATCTCCGACAGATAACGGCGTCGGTGAAATAGGAGGGGAGATCATTGTTAGAATTGCAGACGAAACTTGCCGTCGGTGAAATCGCAATCCATCATTTATTTGGCAGCTTTCCCTAAATTTTCTTTGTTAGTCTTCATTCTTGGCCGCCCCTCTTCTTCAGGTACAAATAAAAACGTCTCAATATTGTGTTTGTTCCTCCACGCTTCTTTGGATAAAAAGTGATGTGTCTTTTGTTTGTCTTAGCTTAGGATGGCATTCTATTCAAAATACGGTTGCTTGAAATTAGTATAAGGAAATTCGGCTTGATGGATATTAGTTATATATTTGTCACAGTTTATTTTAGTTGAGGAGTGGGCTAGCTTACACGTTATAAAGACTGAGATTTAATTTTCATGTAACTATGTATATTATTGTGAATGGTGAGTGTTATATTGCTAACTCAATACTTAATTGTTAATTACAATTAAATAATAGCTATTAAATATTCAAATCAAGGGCTTAGATCATCAGCCCCGGAATATTAATACGATCTACAAAATACGTCAATAAAGGTATTAAGGTCAATTCACAACTAATTAGTTGTAACTAACTTTTAAAAAATATCTCATAACTTTAAAACGCATATAACTTTCCCGATTTAAATTATTATTTCGCACAACATATATCAAATTAAAGATAATTTCATAAGGATTCTAATGAGATCTCACTTGCATATGTTCCAATGTCAAAATTTGAATTTTTTTTTTGAAAATTTTCAAATTTTTTCGTACAACAACAAATGTCAACATAGTATGTATAAAATATGTCAATATAATACATGTAGAATGTCATTCTTAAAGCAATGTGTTGACATTCTCAAAACATTGTATTGATATTTTCAAAACACTATATTGACATTTTCATCCAAAACCCTAATTTGGTAGTTTTTTTTATCTTTTTCGATTTAATTAATAAAAAATAAAAATTACACTTGACAAATTTTAGACCACTAGATTTCTAAAATCATATGGTCTTAAATTAGTTGTAGTTAACAATTGATCACTCCCCTTATGCATTGATGTTTTATATATAAATATAGTACTATGAATTATATTCTTATTTTGAGTTTGTAAATTGTATCAGAAATATTGTTTTATCGAATCCACTATAATTTATTAAACTCTGAAAAATGAATATTACATGGTGGAGGAAGAAATTTTTTGTTTTGGGACTTTGGTAGATCATTCAACGAATTCAATAATTTTATATGTACGCACTAATTTTTTTACGGACATAAAAAAAATTGAGAATTATGTTATTTTTCTTTGTAAAAATAACACGAATGAATGACGCAAAAGAAAGCGTCCTTAAATCAATGATAAATTAACTTGATCTTTTGTATTTTAGGACGCTTTTGTTTGCATTTCCTAATTTTAGTTAGGACATCACCATAAGGACACTTTTTGAAGCACTAGTAGTATATTTAGAAACATAAATTAACATAATAAATGTATTAAAAACGTCCTTTAACGGTTTTTTTATTGTAGGGATGGTTTACTAACAAGAAGGGGACACGACACACAATCTCAAATAAGAAAACTCACATAGTATATTTTACTCGATCCTATTAAATAATTGTATTGCAAGTATTACATATTTAATGTTATGAATAAAATTACAGTGTTTGCTTAATTAAACATTTATATTATAATTCTTAAATTAATGTTAATTAGTTTAATGTTAAAATTATATACTATTATTATTTATACTGGATAAATTAATTATTTATATTATAATCTCATATCGCGAATTCGGCTAATGTCCAGGAATACAGACACAATTTTTTAATACTTCGTATATGGTAGTTTAATTCATACTCCAGCCATGTCATTAGGTTGACCAAATTAAAAATGATTTAACCCAGAAATAGTAGGTTTAGAAGCAACACAATACAATACTGCCTCCAATGTTCATCATCAGCTGAGGAATAAACTCCGTAAACATATCAACAATTACATAAATGCAAATTAATCCACGTCAGCAATTATGCCTAACTTCTGATATTACCCAAACTATCTGTCATTGACTCCAAACCTCCGTTGACAAAGTTCTGAACCAGCTTCTTAATAATACTAACTCTTTATTCACCAAACTCTTAATAGGCTCGGCTCGTATTCATAAATGATCATTATTTTTGTTTAAAATATTTCATATTGCCTACGTGATACATATTTATACGACCTTCAAAATGAAGAAAAGTCAATATGAAATATGTATAAATATGAAATATGAAGAAAATGAAATCTCCTCCTTGTTACCCAAGAATTGACTTTTCTCATGAACAAAATGAAGAAAAGTCAGGTTGAAGCAGGTTGGAAAACAAGGAGGAGATTTCTTATCCAACACTAAGCGCGTAGGCTCACATCCCTTTTCTCCCACCATTTCTTCTTCTTCTTCTTCGTCTCCTATAAAATTCTACCACATTTCTTCGCAAAATTAATTATTAGATCACAGTTAACAACATTCAAAATCAATCATCAACGACGTACATATTTCAAATTCGATCATAAATCTTTGCTAGAAGAAAACATGTCTGCAATATCCAATTCTCTCATCGCCTTCAGATTTCTCCCTGCTCCACATTTTCAGCCCTCCAAAACTCGGAATTTGATATCCTTATCTTCTTCACGCCTTGCTATTCGTTATGATCAAACGAGATCGAAACAGCATCATGCAAGTTCAAGGTATGCACACATGTTAACATTATTAACAGTCGCATTGTAATTTTCATTATGGAATTCATTAATTTTCCTTAATTATATTTTCAGGAGATTTATCGTACGCAGCGTTATTCAACCGGGAGCTCCTCCGCCCTCCGAGCCTCCTTTCAATTTCATGTACGTGTCAAATTTAATTTTTTGGCAATCATTATTTATTTCATTGTAAAATTTGTGGTGTAATAATTCTATTAAATAAATTAACTCCATGCAGAAAATGGATTTTGGGCGTAGCTATAACAGTAGTTCTACCTTTCTTCAGCGGTAAATGGTCATCGCTTCTCCAAATTAAAAGTGAGTTACACTTAATATGGATAATAAGTTTCTTTTCTCATCATTAATTTTCTTGTTAATTATATATACCTATGTGTGTGAATTTTCAGATGAAGTGGAGATGGTGGTGGAGATAGCGGAGGAAATAGTCGAGGCGGTGGAGAAGGTCGCGGAGGGGGTGGAGAAGGCAGCCGAGCAATTGGCGGAGGAGCTTCCCAAGGGCGGAGGGCTCAGAAAAGCAGTGGATTTTGTTGAGCATGTGGCGGAAATAGCCAATAAGGATGCTCATAAACTTGGAGACTTTATCGATAAGGTATACTATTAATTGGGAGTAAAATAATTGGTTCAAAATATTGAAAAATAGCCATTTTCTTCATTTGGAAATGGTACATATATGGGACAAACCTTAATCAGAGCAATAAAATTCCAAATGTGGTTACTGTATAATTTGTTGATTAGTAGTAATTTATTTATATGAAGGTTCAAGAAGTGGAGGAAAAGGTAGAGGATTATGTGGAGTGTGTGGTTGAGGGTGCCATCAACCATGGGCATCACAAAGAAGATAATCAAGAAAATGGAGCACAAAATGAGGAAGAAGATAGAACCCAACTCCAAGACCCAGCGCTAAAGAAGAAGTTGATGACACAAGCAAACATTAATTAATGTAATTATATGGAGTACTGTCTAATTATTAAAGTGTAGCGTACAATTTAATTATTCTTAAGTACAAAGTGTACAATTACATATTGTGCTAGATTTCTTAATTCTTTTCGATGTATATCCTTTAAAATATTGGGTTCATTAATATTTATTTTTTTTTAAATCATGAATACAGTTTATATGTAAAATTGTTAAAAAATGAGTAGATAATTATATCCACGTAATTTGTGAATTTGGTACAAAATTAGATAACTACCACAGCACATCCACTTAATTATTTAACTATAAAAGGGTACAATTAATGGAATTAATTTTGTATTTAACATTTAGTTTAGTTTGGAGTTGAAATAATTGAATCTTAAGAAAAAGATTAATACAACTACCAGTTAAGTAACAGTAAAATAAGCTGAAGTAATATATATATGGATCAAATTTTCTTGAACGGTAGCTAGCTTTGACTTCAATACCTACCCTAAATCGAACATGATTAAATCAACACACACATATATATGTGATAATATCATAATACTAATAATATTTGGGCATAAAAAACACATGGGATTGGGAAAAGAGAAGCAGGCTTGGACAATTTATAAAAAAATGACTTACTAATTGAATATTTCCAAATTATATTATTACAAGTAGATAATGCTGATTGAATATTCTATGGTGGCTAAGATACCTTTTTCATTTCACCCAACTTCAGATTTGGACGTTAATATCTAGATTCAAAATAATAATATTAAAATTATTTTCAATAAGAAAAAGAAAGCAGACTGGTATTAATAATCGTCCTGTATTTTCTGCAGAAAACATTTTAACTATGTAACAAATAATAGACCAAATTAACGTTAAGAAGTCAAAACCATAGAAATCTTCAACTATTAAATACTTGAACGTGTTAATTACTAATTTTATTATTCTTCAACAATATAAAGCGCGTCTACAATCAGCATATATTTCTTGGAAACTCACATTCCTACTTCATTTATATTTTTCGAAACAGCTTTATTTTCCTACATATCGGTTACTATTTCTTGCCATATTCCATTAACACATATCTCCATAGATTCATCCAACACACAAAAGTAAAACACCACTATTTTTTTAATACATTAATTGATCATGTCGTCTGCGACAAGATTCATCAAGCTGATTGGAAGGTTTTCTTCACAATATCCGGCTTCAAACACTTCGTATCTCAGACATCATGGCCTATCTCCAAACTCGGGTAATCGGTGTCTTAGCAACCACACAAGAATGCAGATCTATAACACACAAAAAAGGTATAGCAAATCTCATTAAGCTAAGTTCTTGATTTTGATACGTTTGACTGATTAGATTAATTATCTTGTAATTTTCTCCAGAAAATTTTCTGTTGATAGTGGCAGTGTTCAACCTCAACCAAGTGCTCCATTACCTCCATCTTCATACTTGTAAGTATTCATTTGGATATTTATATACATATTGTATTTACACATATGTTCATGGTAGAATATCATTTGTGTAGGAAGTGGATTCTTGGATTAGTGGCTTCAATTGTTGTACCTTCTACAAGCGGTACATGGGGTCCATTTATCCAATTCAAAAGTGAGCTTTCTTTTTATAATTTGTTTGATTATCTAGCTAGGGTCGGAGAAATCAGAATGACCTGAAATTCACACGAGACTGGCCATCAGAGATCAACTGTTTTAATTTCAGTTATTTCATTCACAATTGTAGGGTTTTTGGCCTAGTAAATAAAATTGCTTTGCACTCAGTTTATGATTTTGCTTAAAAAATTACTTTTCGAAAAAACTAGGGTTCTTAGACTTCTTCGGTCATTCTTGTATGACGTTTTGCCTTAATTTGGAACTAAATAGTTGTGTATAAATAAAAATTGTAGATGAAGTTGATGCGGTGGTGGAAACGATCGAAGAAATAGTGGAGGTTGTAGAGAAAGTGGCGGAGATAGTCGACAAGGTGGCGGAGGAGATCTCTGAGGACATGCCGGAAGGCCAGAAACTGAAGAAAGTGGTGGATCATTTGGAGGATGTGGCTGAAGCTACAGCTCAAGATGCTCGGACAGTTGGAGATGCCATTGACAAGGTAATTAATTACATTTCTAAACAAACAATATTAATATTAAATTAAAGGGTTTCATGACTTAATTAGAAATTAGAACACGAAATAGATTTGATTTAGCTAACACGCATGTGCAATGTGGCTACGTACGCCACTGGTTAGAATAATTAATCTACAAGATAATTAAGTTAATTACTTAGTCAAAAATTTCTTTGTTGTATCAAAACGGCTTAGTCAATTGTTTGATTTTCAACTCGATTGTATATGAGGTGTAATTGTGCATTTATATTTAACCCAATTTTTGTAATTTATGAGCTAATGTTATTTATTTTCATTTGCAGTTCCAAGAAGTGGAAGGGAAGATCGAAGGCATAATGGGCATAAATGATGAAGACAATTAACGAGGAAATTGCAATATTAATTAATTGTGACTTACATATATCTGATCCGACCAGTAGCCAGGCTGGGATTTCTTCTTAGTTGTGAAGTCATTATTATTAATTGTACATATTAAGAATTTCTTATTATAGGATAAAATCACTACTTGTTCTCTTTCTTCGTAATTGTGTACATAATACATATTAGTTCATTTCAATAGAGATCAAATAGATTACGTATGTAAAAAATTAAATGATAATGGTCAAATGAATATTGAAAAAAAAATTAGGTGTATCTAAAAACGAATACTATCTTTTATTTGAAATTTTGTTACCCAGATAAATGGAAATTTTAAGTATTTTTATGCATTATTTCCATGTTTACTGTCCCTTTAAAAGTCTACAATTAATCTTCAATACATCGAAACAACTTTGCACTTTTTTTTATATATGTAATTAATTAAGTCAAATATTATTAATTTTAAGATGTACGTATCACAAATCACAAATCACAATAGTAAAGTGTTTGAGAACATAGATGAATGGATGCATAAATGTAATGTTTCAAAGTAGACTATGGTGTACATACAAGAGATTATGTTCCACCCAGACTCAATGTGCAAGATGAGGCACGGCGTGTGGGCCCCGGTGCCCCTGGATGGCGCAAGCGGAGTGGAGCGATCAGTGAGTCTGAGACCATCCACAACGCGTCTCGCGCCGGGCTCGCGTCTCGTCTCGGAGAGACGAGACCCCCGCGAGACGCATTGCAGCGCCCATCTCGTCTCCAGCTCGCGCCCGTCTCGTCGCGTAGCTCGTCTCGGCGAGACACGAGACGAGATGTCTCGCCACGCGCCAGGGACACGTGGCACGTCCCCATGCGTGCGTGACGCCCACTCGCTGGCCCGCGAGTGGGCGTCGTCACTGATGACGCAATAATTCATTTTTTTAAAAAAAAATCGATTTTTAATAAAAAAAAAAAAATTTTCAAACGGTAATATTACCGTTAAATATTTATTTTCATTTTTTAAATTTTTAATTTTTTTACTCTATAAATAATTCTATTCCATACTCATTTCAAACACAAACACACATCTATTCCTCTCAAATCCTCTCTATCACTCCAATTTCCATCTTCAATCAACTCAAACAAATGGATCCTTTTGAGCAAATGCGCCAATTAATGGAACAATCACTCGAAGAAGATCGACGACGAGAGGCGGAGGAAGCCGCACCACCCCCACGACGCTCCCGGAAGTACATCAATCGGAACCGGGAGGAAGCCGCCGCACGGTTAGTACGCGAAAGTGTGTTTGTTTAAATTGAATTGGGTTTTAAAAAAAATTATAAATTAAATTGAATGAATAGTAATTAAGAGACGGTATAGAGACGGTTAAGAGACGGAGCGTTGCAGGTTCCGTCTCTTAGTTAAGAGATGGAGGAAAAAAGGACAGTGGGGCCCTCAAATAGTGCTCAAATAGTAGTTAAGAGACGGTTTAAGAGACGGTATAGAGACAGCGTTGTGGACGGCCTGAAGCTCTTACTGAGATCCTGTTGGAATAAGGAAATGAATTGATTGGAGAACAACAAGGCAATTGATGAAATTATGGCAAGAATATTGAAGGAAATTAATTAAAGATTATGGAAAATCAAATTAAAGGATATTAGTATAATTAGAATATATTTTCCATGTATAGCTAGAAGTAGAGTCTATAAAAGGTTGTGTAATCATTGAGAGAATTAACTTAAGTCATTCACAATGTAGTCTTTAAAGTTCTACCCGTCTTTTACTTTCTGCAATAGTCTTTTATTTTCCGCATTATATTTTTTAACATGGTATCAGAGCAGGTTCGATCATACGGATCGACACTGTCTCTATATATATATAAAAAAAACCTAAAAAACCCCCCCAAAAAAATCTCCTCTCTCACAATCGATCAAATTCTAAGAGATGGGTCGCGGCAAACTGAAGATGGAGATGATTGAGGAGGAGAAATCAAGAATCCTTACTATGAAGAAGCGAAAGAAAGGGCTAATCAAGAAACTCCACCAACTCACCACGCTCTGCGACGTCCCCGCATGCATGATCTTCCACGACCCCACCACCAATTCCACCTCAGTCTGGCCGGAGGAGGATCCTGACCAGGTCCGCAGCCTCATTGAAGCCTACAAGGCCAAGAAAAATGACCCCAGTGGCGGAGTAAGGGAGTACTTGCTGTCGAATTTCTTCGACCAGCGGCAGAGGCAAGCCGAGGAGGAGCTCGAGAAGCTACGGAAGAATAATGTGGAGGGCATGTTTCCGACGTGGGACGATCACCTCAACTTCATGGATGATGCCCAGTTGAGGGAATTGGCTGCCACGGTGCGCGGCAAGGCCGAGAACCACAGCCAGCAGAGGAGGAGAGAAAGGAATCATTGTGGCGAAGGAGGTGGAGCCAGTAGTAAGGCCGCAATGGCTGATAGAGAAGCGTTGATCGGCGCAAGAAGCCAAGCACGGTGGAACGGAGCAAAGGCTCCATGGAGTTTAGCGATTACTCACTGATTTGGAGGTGGCAGCGAGCCTTAGATCCGTAGATAAAATCTGAATTCACGGTTTGTCCGGCCGAGGGGGAGAGGAAGAATGCGACCGAACAACTCCTTTCCAAATCGATGATGGACGTGAAGGCCAAAGAAGACCGATTTGATATTGCCGGAATAGCATGAGAGAAGGTCTCCATTTCCTGCAGCAGTGCCTCCGGAAAAGGAGACAAAGAAGTTGATAAATTATCCGGCCTAGGGGGAGAGAAGGCCACAACCGAAGAATGACTATCAGACCAAAGGAAAAGATGACGAGTTATCCGGCTGAGAGGGCGAGATATTGATCAACCGAATGACTCGTCTTCCAAGCAGAACCACTAGTGGAAAGAATACTGCTGGAAAAGAGCTGAATCCCAGACACAACCGTATGATAATCGATCACTGCTGCAAAGGTAGCCGTGCCGGAGATGGACAGAAGATGGCTGGCCCCGTCGAGAGAGAAGAAGCTACTGCCTAGGGCAGCCAAGATAGAGAAATTACTTTAAAAGGGATGAAGCGTTTGGCCGAGGGGGAGATATCAGCCACTTGCCAAACGATTCAATCTCCGAATCAAGGAGAGAATTTCCGAGGACAAAGGCGGAGCAGCCAACGTCTGCGCGGCGAGGGGGAGAGAGATAGCGTCGCCACACAGCCGCTATGAAGAGCTGATAGGAATGGGATGTCGTCGGGAAAACGTCGAGAACCTGTTGCCAAAAGAGGATGTGATGGTATGCTCGCTGGTAATGCAAGTCCAATGACTGGCGAGAATGTAAAGCCTGATTATGGACGAGAAGAAAGGCTAAGAAGAGCCGTTGATAGTGGAGCCAGTAGCAAGGCTACAAAGGCCACCGAGAAAGCGGACGAGAAGAGGCCACCGAGAAAGAAGACATGATGCGCTATCTATGATTGACATAGAGGCTTGGGAGTTGCCGTGAAGAATGACGAGAAGAAATCCAATAGAATGATCGGAGAAGGAGGGACTCCCAATTGAGTTAAGAAGAAAAACCTAGAAATGGCAGGTGGAAGATCCAGTGACGGGGCTGCACAATTGATGGCAATCACCTTGGCTGCTGGAGGACATGTTATCCGAAAAAAAAAACCAAAATTAAGCTTTGGACTGCAAATTAAATTGAGTCAAAGTTTTGGCTCCTAGACAAGAGCAAAAACTGTCTAGATTTAGCTCCTCGACAAGAGTCAAAACTGTCAGATAAGCTCCTCGACAAGAGTCAAAACTGTCAGAATTAGCTCCTCGACAAGAGTCAAAACTGTTAGAATTAGCTCCTAGATACGAGCTAAAACTGTCTGATGGCTCCTTGATATGAGTTAAAACTGTCTAAGATGGCTCCTAGATACAAGCTAAAACTATCTAAGATGACTCCTTGATATGAGTTAAAACTATCTAAGATGGCTCCTAGATACGAGCAAAAACTATCTAAGATAGCTCCTAAATATGAGTAAAAACTGTTTAGACAAGCTCCTTGACACGAGTTAAAACTGCCAACAAAAAATTGAAGAGCTCCTTGACACGAGTTAAAACTGTCAACAGAAAATTGAAGAGCTCCTTGACACGAGTTAAAACCGTCACCAGAAAATTGAAGAACTCCTTGAAACGAGTCTAAACTTTCAATGATGAATGAAGAGCTCCTTGAAACGAGTCTAAACTTTCAATAACTCTTTGATACGAGCCTAAACAATCAATGATGAATTGAAGAAGCTCTATGATACGAGCATAAACTATTAATGAAAATTGAAGAACTCTTAAATACGAGTATAAACTATTTATCAAACTAAAGATCGTGCAAGTTAAGTGTCGGAAAACTCGATACTGAACTTGAGGGGGAGTGTTGGAATAAGGAAATGAATTGATTGGAGAACAAGAAGGCAATTGATGAAATTATGGCAAGAATATTGAAGGAAATTAATTAAAGATTATGGAAAATCAAATAAAAGGATATTAGTATAATTAGAATATATTTTCCATGTATAGCTAGAAGTAGAGTCTATAAAAGGTTGTGTAATCATTGAGAGAATTAACTTAAGTCATTCACAATGTAGTCTTTAAAGTTCTACCCGTTTTTTACTTTCTGCAATAGTCTTTTATTTTCCGCATTATATTTTTTAATCCAACTCTTGAAGCTCGTGACAGTGAGCTGCGATAGTCTCAACAGCATCGTCCTGGAGCTGTGGCGCGTCCTGCCTCAAGACGAGAACCTGCAGCTTCGTGAAGTTAGGGGCGGGGCCAGTGATAGTACCAGATTGTTCATGCAGCTGGACATATGCAAAATTAATCAGAAACTACTTCACACCGGTCATTCCAACGAGCTAATACAAGCCATGAACTACTTTCTAACAACATCTCATCTGAAATGTTAGCTCTTAACATCTTAGTTTCTCTTGAAAACTAACTTTATCCTAAATCAAACAAGGAGATGAATGACAAAGAACATTTCACAAATTCAACCATGTCCCAATTCCCAAACAAACACAACCAAATCAACAAGAAAAGGCAATTCAAATAACTATCTCAAACAAAACAGAGGAAACTCCCAAGAAATCAACAAAAAAGAAAGAGGGCATCACAATGTAACACTTGAAATCAACACAACAGATTCCACCTTTTTTTACATACAAAAATTCAACTTTTGAGTATAAAAATTCAGCAAAAACATAAAATTTTCATTTCCAAACTTCAAACTTGAGCAAAACCAAAAAGGGATACATCATCCAGAAAACAGAATCTTTAATGCTAATGAAGAAATTGCATCCCTCCATCCATGACAAACCCCAGAAGCCACAATCACCGTTTGATCATCCACCAGTGACAAAATATCCTCAGCAAAAGCTCCACTGGAATATCCTTCCACTCTGTTATCCTCACACCACCACTCTCAGCAACGCCAAAAACCATCAATTTCTCAAAGCTCGAATTCAAACCCTCCGTCTCTCTCATCCCTCACTCAATCAGAAACCATCAATAGGTGTTAAAGCAATGAGGTTCTCGTTTGCAGAGCCAAATTCAAGAAACCTCGTTCTTCCTTTTTTTAGTAAAAATACAATCTTTTTGTATTTTCTCGAGAAATTATTGAAAATGGTCTTCTTCTTTCCTAGGAGTATTATATTTTGCAAGAAAAAAAAACATTTTATCATATAAAGGGACGATCACAGATTAATACTAGTACGGGTATTGATATAAGAAAATGAAAGGGGGAATTGGGGTGAGCGTGCGTGCGTGCGTGTGTGGAGAAGCATAAAGAAGATTACTTTACCTCGGATTATGCTCAGGAAATTACGATTCTGCCTTGTCGAAGAAAGCTCTGAAGAGAGAGCTGAAGGCATAATAAAGGTACACAAAAGATGTCTACGAGTGATGGGCCACGTGTCATATCATCAGTAATCTTGTTTTGATCTTGATTAAAGTATATATATATATATATAAAGTGTTTATCCCGATTTATTGAAAAATGAGATATTTGAACATGAAGCTAATAAGCTATAACATATATAGAATCTATTTAAATTGATTTAAAAGTAGTCATATCTTTTCTGTTAAATAAAATTTACCTCATTTCTATTTATGAAAAAATAATACTCCATCCGTCCCATTAAATATAAAATATTTGTTTTTTGTCACGATATTTTATGTAGTGTTCTTTTGTGAGTTAATAAGAAAAGAATAAAGTAAAAGACATAAAAAAGTAGATAGTATATCGTTATTTCTATTTTAGGAAATATTTTATTTTTAATGGAAAACCTAAAAAGGAATATATTTTATTTTTAATGGAAGAATTATTTCATACTCCCTCCGTTCCATAATAAGAGTCACATTTGATGTGGACACGAGTTTTAAGAAATGTAAAAAATAGTTGGTTGGAAAAGTTAATGGGTTCACTTTTTTATAATAGAATATATGGTCCACTTTTTTATATTGATTTTATAATAGTACGTGAGTGAAGTAAGTTTGTGGAATGTGGAACCTACTTACCATTTATGATAAAAATAAAATGTGACTCTTACTATTAGACGGATTGCAAAATGTGACTTTTATTGTAAGACAGAGGAAATAATATTTATTTGCTAAATATACATTAAAACATGTATTTTTCATGAAGGTGATAAAATATTAAGCGGATGGAATATAACTATTCATAAGAGAAGTAATCCGTGTAATTTTAAAATTTGATTGATGTGATAAAAATATTTTAATACTCCTAACCTGAAAGGTTGTTTACATAATCAAATTTCCTTTTACAAATATGACATACTCCCCCATCCCTAAAGAGCATGAGCTATTTTATTTTTCGTCCTTCCCTAAAAAGTATGAATTTTCTAATTTTAAAAAATTCAAACTACATACTACCCCTACAAATCATTTTATTTACAACTTATACCATTATCTAAAAAAAAGAAGACTAGTATTACTGGATAGATGGAATATTTTATTTCTTTTTTTTCATAGTCCTATTGTTGGAAGAATAGAGTATTTTTCTTCTTTTAATAAAAAGAATTATGAATATTTATTTATGATGTGGTGCCTCGAATTCCAACATCTTCAGAAACTTCGAAGCCATGGCATGGCTGTGTTAATATTGGATTCTTGATTTTACTTTGTTACAATTGCAATAACGCATTTACTAAATCCAATACGTACATACATGGGAAATTGTGAAACAAGAAAACTAGAGGGGCACATCAGCTGGGAAGTCTTGTTTATGTGTTTTGATGGTTTGTCTCAGAGATTTGTGTTGTTCTTGCAAATTTGAGGGCACCTTGTCATACACATCGCTGAACAAATCTCCGAGACTCGGTTTCTCTGTTTTCTCAGCGACTTGAATGGCCTTCAACACCTGATACAATCCGTCAGTCGAGATAGATTGATAAAACATAGTAGTATGATTTCATGCGACAGGGAAACCTACCTGCTTCCGGAGGGTCCCACGAAGCTCGGTTTCTTCCTCGTCTGACCACCAACCGTTAGCTTCAACCCAGTTTCTGAATCTGGTCATTGGATTCCTGCTCCTTTTCCACTGCTCAATCTCCTTCACTGATCGGTATTTTGTGGAATCGTCTGAGGTCGAGTGGTGCCCTACTCGATATGTAAGTGCCTGACAAGTTGCACTTATTATTGCATAACCAAAATAGTAAACCAAAGTACCAACCTACACTGAAAATAGGCACATTTTGATTAAAAACTTTAAACCTTCAAAAATCTAATTAGAAATAATATAAATGTCACATTTTCGTTTTTACTATTTTCGGTAAATGGACCACACACTTCACTAAAGCATTACACTCACATTTTATATAAAACCGACATATAAAAGTTCTCACATTCCACTAACCTTTTCGACCCACTTTCCTTTACATTTATTGAAACTTGTGCAGCAACATAGTGGACCATCTAATCCCGGACAGTAGTAGTATGTTTGTTGTTGATTATCGAATATTGAATACTCCCTCCGTCCCACATAATTTGACCCAGTTTTCCATTTTGGGCCGTCCCACATAATTTGACCCAGTTTTCCATTTTGGGCCGTCCCACATAATTTGACCATTTCACTTTTACCATTTTTGGTAGTGGACCCCACATTCCACTAACTCATTCCTACTCACATTTAATTATAAAACTAATATATAAAGTAGGACCCACATTCCACTAACTTTTTCAACTCATTTTTCATTACATTTCTTAAAACCCGTGCCCGGTCAAAGTGTCCCAAATTATGTGGGACGGAGGGAGTATTATGTTAGGCTCTACTTATGCATAACCAAATACGCACCCTACTTATGCATACCTCGACTAGCACGGGCTTTTGTTCGCGCACGACCATCATCCGAGCTGCACAGATCGCGCTATAAACAGCGAGAGCATCGTTCCCATCGACGCGAATGCTACGAATTCCGTATGCCTGCCCCTTCACAACTACCCCATCGCCTGCAAAGGCATGATCGATTATCACAACTTCATTGTATTGGTTAATGAAATGTGAGATCTAATACGAGAACAATAACAAAGTATGGTACTTCTAAATTGCTCTGAAACTGGGGTGCTTATAGCCCATCCGTTGTTGCGGCATATGAACAACACCGGGGCTTCCATCACTGCTGCGAAATTCATAGCAGCATGAAAATCTCCCTGCCAAACATGTCAATGTCAAACATCTAACGAGCAAATATCTCATATCGATGTAAAGAGAGAACTGAAGACACACTGTATAAGTCTCATGGAAACCCCGTGATTATTACCTCGCTGGTGCCACCATCCCCTGTGAAAGCAACCGCACACGCTTCCTTCCCATCCATCTTGAGAGAGTAGGCGACGCCAGCAGCTTGAGGCAGCTGTGTCCTGGCATACAAAGCACCAGCAGTGTAAAAAGGATGTCATTTTGATCATGAAGAAGCTGAGACTACTTACGCGATTGGTGATGAAACAGTGATGAAATTGAGGTCCTTGGAGCCATAGTGTATTGGCATCTGCCTGCCTTTCCCATGACCATCTTTAGTCCCAAAGCATTGGTTGGCAAACTCTTCAATGCTGAAACCGCGCCATAGAAGGATCCCGGGCTCCCGGTACTGAACGAACAGACAAGGAAAAACTTTTCATTAAATCCATTATAATTCTAGCAAGAGTGCAAATTTCAACCAACAGATTTAACATACAAAACTTGCATATATACCTAGAATGAACTGATAAAATTGTTACTTAGTAGTAGTAAAAACAGAATATAGTCATTAAAATAATATATATATATAGCTAATTTTACTACTCCATTTTGATATATTAACTCTATATACCTGTGGCAATATAATGTCATCGGGCGAGAGTGCGGCAGCTGTTGCAATGTTGATCGCCTCCTCGCCCATTGAGGTCAAGTAAAACGACAGCCTCCCTTGCCGTTGTGCTTCGTAGAAGATGGTATCCATTATTTGAAGGCTCACCATGCTTTTGTACATCTTCACTGCCGTTTCTTCGTCCAGCTAAACGCATGTCATGCGGTGATGAGAAGCACAAAATTAGAGAATCAAAAGGTGTTAACTTTGTCATTAACCTTATATAAATATAAATACCTACCTGCTCAAATCTAGTGCCAGCAATGGGAAAGCCATCATCATCAAGAACACGATAACAGGGCACTCTTTTGTCAGTGGCTTCTGAAATAAATTCCATTTGAGTAGTGAATCCAACCCTTCCACCAGGAAATTCTATGCTCTGCTTAAATTTGTATAGTAATTATTATTACATAAATGAATGCATGAATGATAGTATTTAAAAAATGTTTGGTTGTGCAGTTTATTTAATTTTTTGAAACAGTTTATTCATTGATATAATTTTGAAAATAAACTATGAACTATTTGATTTTTTTTTGGAAATAGTCTATGATTTAATTAAAATATTAATAGTTATAATATTGATTTATCATGTAATTATTTTAGTTTATTCATAGACTATTTTAAATTAAATTAAATTAAATAGAATCAAACACCAACTATTTGATTTAGTCTAATTTTTCAAATATCTCAATAAATGAACTATTCAATTTTTTAAATATTTTATGCCCAATCTATGCTATAGTTGCTGAAACATGACAGTTATAGTCACAAATGGGCTGCCCAAATATTCTATTTTCTTATTTGGCTTATAGTTGGTGAGGTTGTAGCCCATCAAATTATAATACTGATTGTTAATTTTCTATAGAATTTTATTATTTCAGAGGGAAAATATGGTACATGACATTCACAAGGTATGATATATAAACAAATGTCCATTCATTATGTATCACGAGTTATGATAAAATAAAATAAAAAATATTTCGAAGTTAGGTAACATAAATGTCAAATTGAATAAAATGTTTACCTATATCATCCATCAGCAAATGTGTACACATACAACTTAGGTACTTAATAATGTAGCGGTCCAATCTTTCCTTTTTTTTCATTTGACTTGACAATTATTGTGACAAAATAAGTATACTTAATACCTAATTAATGAGCTGCACATTTTAAAGCACCTTTTTCTTTTCAACATTAACACTAATATATAGAAAGGTCTTCAATAGTCTATTTTCTTTACATTAAAATATTTAATTAATTTGTTTATTTAAACTTCAATACATTCAACAATATCATCTAAAACGACATATTATTCAAGAATGTGACCATCTTAAATAAGACGAAATGAGTAATTTTAAATTTTTATTGCAATTGTATGACCGATTTGTTTCTAGCTCCTTAAATTTCAGCATGTTTTGTCACATTACAATGAGGCATGGCTTGGACCACTAAATTTACCAAAATCCAAATTTGTCATGAATTAATATAGAAGGCCAAATTAAGATGATAAAGACCTAAAAACAACATCACAGAGATAATTTCGGTATCTATGCAGTGTAATATCAGATAAAGAGAAAAAAAAAGTAGTACTTTATAGAAAATGACAATTCGAAAACTGGCAGGTACATTAACATTTATAATGAATCACATATTTTTTGGAATTGGGGTAGAAAACAATTTATAGGGAACACGTATCTGTTATATTTGCATATCTACTGTTTTCATTTAATTAGAAAATTAATTAATATTATAATTTCTGAAGTGTTCATCTTGATTTCTTCCATCTATTTCTTTCTTTTCATAAATGGGAATTTCGATTTTTCTGAAATATCCAAGGTACTCTATTTCATGATTTAACAAAAGATTGCATGCACAAACTAAAGAAGGATTCATTAATGAGCAAGAAATGGCACAAAAATAGTTACCTGGTTTTCACCATCATCAACTTCATCATCAGTGTAAGCTACAGCTTGAGCTTGTTTTCCGACCATCGCGGATTCCAACCTCCGGAACGACAAGATGGAGGCGGCCGGACTATCCCGGAAAACATGAGGGCTTTTGTAAGGAGGCAAGGTCTTGCAAGAAGAATTTGCATGTAAGAAAGAAATGTTTCTCTTGAGCAAATATGGGATGTTTCTTGATCTTGCAAACCATGACCCCATATCTTGCAAGATCTCACTAGTGTGTGTGTGTGTGTGTGTGTGTGTGTGTGTGTGTTTTGTGTAACTTATAACATGTGATATAGTATGACCTTGTACTGTATGTATAATCAATTTTGCAGAGGTCTGTCTATGATCACAATAAATGGTATGGTAGAAAAGATATATATTTGGTGGGGTTGAATTTAATGGATATACAGAGTACCCAACTATAACTGTCTAGCTCATCCCCCCCTATTTATTTGAATAAATAAACGAGTTACATCCTTATCATGTGACACACTACTAATTAATTTATTATTGAATGGCACACGCATATAAATATTTCATACTTAATTAGATAAAAATAAATAGACAAAAAAGGGGAAATCAGAAAGTTGATTTTAGTTTGGAGTGCTATGATTATGAGGAGTTCAACTCTCCTACGTTTTCTCTCATTATTGCCATTTTTTGGTGACTTTCCATCATTACAAATAATCATCATTATTATTATTATTATTATCATTATTAATACACTATTATTATTATTATTATTTTTTTATTATTTTGAAGTCTTTTTAGAGCATAAAAGAGATAACTTGGAAATGCTTACACCTATACACATTAGCGGATTGAAACCTATGATCTTAGGGTATGTTAGGGAAGCAACATATTAAAATCAATACTAACTTAATTTTAATTTTTATATCTATGATCTATATTTTTAGTTGATACTTGGTTTTCTCATCTAGCAATGCTACTAAACAAGCTCTTAAAAATTGATTGTATTGATAAAGATGAGAACCACACACTTGAGAAAGGTGGTGGAGAATTGGACAAAGTTAGAGATAGAGATAGGACAATCCCATCACCCTTTCACGTGTCACTCTGATCTTGTGCTTGAATAATGAACTCATCTAGAAATGACAATCCTTATTTGTCTCTTCCAATCCTATCTCAATTGCTTTTTGACTTTGCTTGAGTTGGTTTCGCAACAATTATTACACAATACTAATATCAAACTACAAAAACGAGCTCTAATCATATGTTGATTTTCTTGATCTCTGAATTAGCTAACACAATTTTAAAAATTTACCTGTATTTGTTAGTACAAACCTAAATGGATAGATGATACTTTCCCATATCGTACCTGGTTTAGTTTGCCACCTAACAGCTTTTAATTCTGAAATCAAACTTACCCCAAACGACACTCAATAATATCCAAAACGTGAGATTTCAGAAAAATGATTAAATTTCAGAAAGGTCAGCGAGCAAATTACGAAAGATCGGCGAATTGAGACTCATATTCTGAAATTTCTATATCTTAGAATAGAAACAACGACATAAATAGAAGCAAGGCGGTCTATCCAAAACCATTAAAAATGAAAAAGAAGTGGACATTATTAAGGGGGTGGGGGAGAACTGATTAAGTTTAAATAAATTAATTTTAATAGAGATTAAAAAATCTAATTGAAAAATACTATCCTAATTGAATTAATAAACCATAATCGAAATAAACAAGCTCTCACCTAGTTTTGGCGGACATCAACACAGAGTGGAGCAGAGTAGTTTCTGTGTAACATTAAATCCAGACACCAACCACTGCAACCTCAAATATCCAGGTGTATAAAGTTGATGAATGCCATAATGATATCTTTCATCTTCTACCTAACAACATTAAATCCAACTTCAAAATCTAGAATAGAACTATAGACGCATCCAATGGGGGAAGAATGAAGATGGCTCAAACAAACAAAACTACTTATCATGTTTCATTTTCCATTGCAGAAAACAGAGCAAATAATGTAAACTTGGACATCCAAACTGACCTTGCTGATCAAAATTCTGATCGCGGTCTTTCCTGCGAATGCATCGTTGAGCTTGAACATGGTTTCTACAAAAGACGTGTTTCTACAAAAAAAACGACATGTATTATATGCTTCCTATTTTAAAATTAGTCAAAGATTTCTCGAGTTGACACAAGCTTGCACAGTCATCTTTCATGTATAAGTGTATTTCAACAGCACAGCACTCATGAAATAAATCAAGTTGCCTCTTCAATTGAACGAGCAAAACCATGTGCATGACATAGGAATAAGACTCATTTAGTCGTGTAGCCTCACGCTTCATCACCACACATCATAAAAGGAAGTAAATTGCCTTGAAGTAGTCTATAAATGGATTCAACTAACTTCCTAAGACATATCATATCTCTAACAACTAGAGAAGATATTTATGGGAAATTCATAGATACCTACACACAATACGTTGCTACATACCGCAATGAACTCATATCAAAAATTTGGTCAAAGAATGATATATTAGTGTGAATTCAATTAGTCTAATTGATTATTAGATTATATAAAGATGAAACAGAAAGCTTTTTAGAGCAAATGACACAGATGTTTTAGATTACAAACTAAACATGAAGACGATGAATCATATGCTAAAGTCTCTGAATGTCGTCTAATCTACAAAAGATAACTGTGCCTTCTTACCCAAACTTAAGACTTATCAACATCAATATTTGTATAACTATTAACTATTAACAAACATAGCATATTACTGTAAGCAACCAGAAATTTAGAAAAATGCATCCAGCCTTCAAATTCCATTTGGCAGATTTAGGTCTTTCTTTAGAATAATAGCTTGATGATTGTTTAATTTACTGAAATAATGGATGTTTATGAAGGCGTAGATTAATGTACCTTTCTCTATTGGTACATTTCCTGCCAGAGTGACTATTCAACTAAAGGTGAGCTGAGGTCTGTCTCCAATCCAAACGAGCTTCTCCCAAACCAATGGCACATCCAATATATGGAATGGTCACCTGAAGAAATGAATCTACATTTTTCTTCAACTATTACACCAGCTTCTGCCGGGATTCTTTTGGATTCTCATATCTCTCATAAACTGTCTCACGAGTGCTGACTGATTCCAATCTCCAGTAGAGGCCATTAGACCCGATAACTGTACAAGAGCACCGGAGTTTTGAGAATCAAGTTCGATAATTTTCTCAACCACCCTCTTCGAAAGTGGCTTGTCTCCACTTTCTATGCAACCTCTGAGAATCGATGACCACATGCTAGCATCAGAGAGGTGAGGGATTTTATCGACGAGATCAATAGCTTCTTGAAGGCGACCTGCTCTCGCAAATAGATCTATCACGCAAGAGTAATGCTCAATACCAGGATCAATATGATAGTGATGCTTCATTAAGTAAAACCATTTTTTGCCTTCATCTACCAGTCCAGAATGATCGCAAGCCGATAGAACTGCAGTAAATGTAACTTCACTCGGTTTAACACTGCCACGTCTCATCTTCTCAAACAGAGACAAAGCTTCAACTCCGTAACCATTCATAGCATAACCCATCAACATTGAATTCCAAGAAGCCTCATCAGATTTTGGCATTTGGTCAAACAGTTTGCAACCAACCTCAACAAACCCGCACTTACAATACAAGTCTATAAGGGATGTCATTATGACCTGATCAAAATCCACACCAATGACAGTAGCTCTAGCAAAAATCTGTTCACCGAGTTCCAGCAATGAAATGCTGGCACAAACACTAATGGCACTAGATAGAGTAAATCTGTCCATGCTTAAATCAATTTTATTCATTGTACAGAAAATTTCTAATGCCTCTACAGGGTAACCATTCTGACTTAGACCTACTAGCATTGAATTCCATGAGATCAAACTCTTAAACTTCATGCCACAGAAAATGCTTTTTGCCTCTTCCATTCTACCAATGTTGCAGTAGATAGTGATCATAGTATTCAGCAAAACAGTATCATAAGCTTTGAGCTCACCAAAATATTTGCAAGAATCATCAAGACTCCTACACTTGGCATATGCGTCAATCAGGGCGCTGGCAACAACGAGGTTATAAACGACCCCCAACTTATGAGCATGTGCATGCAGTTGCGCGCAATTCCTAAGAACTCCTACACTACTACAGGCACTCAGAACACTAGAAAATGTAGAGTAATCTCCAACAACCCCTTGCTTACGCATCTTACTAAAATACATCAAGGCTCCATCCACATCACCATTAGCAACATATCCTGATATTAAAGAATTCCACGCAACGACACAAGGGTTCGATTTAAGTTCAAAAACCCTTCTTGCATCTTCGATCCTACCACAGTTTGCATAGCATGAAATCAATGATGACAAGGAATAATCATCTGGATCATCCATCGCATTTAAAATCCGATCAGCACTATCCAAATCCTGGCATTTCCCATACATGTGAACAAGTGAACTCCCTAAAACAGCATCAAACTCCACACCATCAACGATCATCCTAGCATGAACCTGCTTCCCCAAATCAACACTCTGACACTCCAAACAAGCCCCAACCACTGTCGTTAAAACAACCGGGTCCCACCTCAACGCCCCTCCACTCTCAACTGCTTCCCACTTCAAGAACTTCTTAAACAAAACCAGAGCCTTCCCCGGCCTCCCATTTCTTGCATAACCATGAATCATCGTGCTGCACGCAATACTATTCTTCTTCGGCATCACGTTCAAGAACCGTCTGGCAGCATCCAGTTCGCCCGCTTTCACCAGCCCGGAAAGGATCGTGTTCCATGAGAAGTCATTTTTCTGGGGCATTGAGTGAAAGAGGTCTAACATATCAGTCTTGTGGCCTGACTTAGCATACCCTTCGAGAAGAGTGTTCCAAGTGAAACAGTTCCTTTGCGGCATTTCATCAAACAGGTTCCGGGCGTCGTCCATTCTTCCGCACCTCGCATACATTTGAAGGAGGCGATTGGCGAAGCTCAGAGTGGAAAACAAGACGCCATTTTTGAGGAAAAGAAGGTGGAGTTGCTTCCCTTGTCTGAGGCAATTTTGGGAGTTTAAGGAATTGAGTAAACGGGCGTATGTTTGCATGTGTAGGAAGTCCATTCCTTGGCATTGATCTACAAAATCAGTTGGGCCAGAATTAGACCTAAAAAATTGAATAAATTTTTAGCCAAATTTACTTAATGGAAAAATGAATCACTTAATTATGAGCAGAGGAAAATACGATTTACGAATACATCTGCTGCTTATTATAGTTACAGAACTTTTAAAAAAAATTAAAATACTACTATAAAAGATAGACAATTATCGATATTAACACCAATTGGACCTGCCATTAATATTTAAGGGGTATTGAATGTAAAATAATAAACTTTGAAGATTTTCTAGTTTTTTAGTAAATTTTTTAATATTAATATATTTAATTTAATTTTATTACTCTATAAAGACATTAAAGTTTTACGAGATTTTATCAAATGAAATCTGTATGAGAGGGACTTTTTTATGAAGTGAGATGACATGCATATCCTCAATCCTATAATTATTCTTTATTTATTTAAATTCTTAATTTATCTTCTTAAAATATTATTGTCATTATCGTTTTAAAATATTAAAATAAATGGATAGCCGATAGCTGTATCGATATAAGTTTTTACACGAGAAGGGAGAGAATAGAATCCTTTTCTATAGTAATATACAAGTAAGCGGTTTAAACTGTTTGGGTTTTTGCAAACCTAACATTTTCTTTTCAAAAAACCAACTAGCTAGATTAGTATTAGTATTAGTATAGTATTAAACACGGCGCTTAATTTGGTTATAATATCAATTTATTGCCTCAAAACAATTAATTAGTACATCACCCCTAACTTAATTTGGTCATTTAATTAGCTAATTAATATATACTATAGTATTTCGTGGCCAATTCTCTGCATTAATTACTAATTAATCGAAGCCAAGCGTTTCAAAACTATATTATTTGTACTAATAATAGTTGGCCTAATTTGATTACACTATACAAAGAAATGCATGATTTTTATTAAGCACTAAACCAAACTCGAATAATAAAAATATTGAGCTTATGGCCCTTGTGCCAATCATTGATTTCGTGTAACGTATAATACTGAATTCTTTGAACACTTAAGCCATAAATAATAAATATTGTTAATTAAAAATGTTGTTCTGAAAAAAGGTAAAGTGAAGTGAACGGTGGGGCGGGAAAGGGTGGTTGGTGTATGAAATCATGACACGTTGCTTACAAATTTATCTACTCCATAGTTTGTATTTATATTTATATTTTTGGAGATTTAAAGTTTAACAATCAACATCTGTAAATCTATTAGAAATCTTGTTACATTTATAGTATATGATATATTTATAAATTAATCATATATGTTATGATTAGAGCGCGCTTGATCAAGGAACAAGAAGAGCAACACGAAGAGATTTTACGTGGTTCGGTTTTGACAAACCTACGTCCACGGGCAAGAACTTGTTTCACACTTTATTGATGTATATGTGAGGGAATATTACAACTCAAGAGCACTTGTATCAAACTCTCCTATCACTTCTAATCTCACTCTGCAACTCAAAGCTAATCAAGTGAAGGTGATACTCTCTTGAATCTATTGTACATGAAGTGAGTGTGTGCACTCTGCATTTGAGCTTATATATGCACAGCTCTTGGCCTCTCGCAGCTCGTGATCCCAGCTCGCGTTCCACACTTCATAACCGAAATATAGTTAGCAGCTTTCACAACAGCTTCCAACAAACTAACCAACTCCCTCTCTTTCTCGGCCATTGATTCCTTATAGGATAGATATATATAGATATATATATATATATATATATATATATCCTATATAGAGTCGTGATCATATGATAACCCCTAAATATCGTAATAACCCTATAACCAAATCTGGACCACACATATTTCTAATCATGCGGTTGAAATTCAAACTTAGATTTACTTCATAAAAAAAAGCGCGGGGGTAAACCTGTCATTTCGCTCATTTAATTTCTGAATTTCGCCAAATATCACGTAAAATGATAAAATGATAAAATGATAGATTTATTGCATAGAATGATAGTTTTGAGATTCAAACTTAGATTTACTTCATAAAAAAAAGCGCGGGGGTAAAACTGTCTTTTCCCTAATTTAATTTCTGAATTTCGCCAAATATCACGTAAAATGATAAAATGATAGGTTTATTGCATAGAATGATAGTTTTGTCGGATAGAATGATACTCTGAGTTGATAAAATGATACTTTTAACTGACTGATAAAATGATAAAATGATAGGTTTATTGCATAGAATGATAGTTTTGCCGGATAGAATGATACTCTAAGTTGATAAAATGATACTTTTGACCGACTAATAAAATGATAAAATGATAGGTTTATTGCATAGAATGATAGTTTTGCCGGATAGAATGATACTCTGAGTTGATAAAATGATACTTTTAGCTTATAAATGTTAGGTTTACTACATAAAATGATAGTTTTTCCGGATAGAATGATACTTTCAGCCAATAGAATGATAGTTTTGCCGGGTAGAATGATACTTTCAGCCGATAGAATGATAGGTATTTTTTGTGTATAAAATGACATTTTTGTTTAATAAAATGATACTTTTACCTGATAAAATGATAATCTAAGTGGATAAAATTACAGAAACCTTATAAAAATGATAGTTTTTCCGGATAGAATGACACTCTGAGTTGATAAAATGATACTTTTAGCTTATAAATGTTAGGTTTACTGCATAAAATGATAGTTTTACCTGATAGAATGATAATTTCAGCCGATAGAATGATAGTTTTGCCGGGTAGAATGATACTTTCAACCGATAGAATGATAGGTATTTTTTGTGTATAAAATGGCATTTTTGTTTAATAAAATGATACTTTTACCTTATAAAATGATAATCTAAGCGGATAAAATGACAGTAACCTTATAAAAATGATAGTTTAGCTGAAGAAATTGCATATAAGCTGATAAAATGATACTTTAACGTGACAAAATGACATAAAAGTGATAAAATGATAGTTTTGCCGGATAGAATGATACTTTCAGCCGATAGAATGATAGTTTTGCCGGGTAGAATGATACTTTCAGCCGATAGAATGATAGGTATTTTTGGTGTATAAAATGACATTTTTGTTTAATAAAATGATACTTTTACCTGATAAAATGATAATCTAAGCGGATAAAATGACAGTAACCTTATAAAAATGATAGTTTAGCTGAAGAAATTGCATATAAGCTGATAAAATTATACTTTAACGTGACAAAATGACATAAAACTGATAAAATGATAGTTTTTCCGGATAGAATGATACTTTCAGCCGATAGAATGATAGTTTTATCTGGTAGAATGATATTTTCAGCTGATAGAATGATAGGTATTTTTAGTGTATAAAATGACATTTTTGTTTAATAAAATGATACTTTTACCTGATAAAATGATAATCAAAGCGGATAAAATTACAGAAACCTTATAAAAATGATAGTTTAGCTGAAGAAATTGCATATAAGCTGATAAAATGATACTTTAACGTGACAAAATGACATAAAACTGATAAAATGATAGTTTTGCCGGATAGAATGATACTTTCAGCCGATAGAATGATAGTTTTGCCGGGTAGAATGATACTTTCAGCCGATAGAATGATAGGTATTTTTGGTGTATAAAATGACATTTTTGTTTAATAAAATTATACTTTTACCTGATAAAATGATAATCTAAGCGGATAAAATTACAGAAACCTTATAAAAATGATAGCTTTTCCGGATAGAATGATACTCTGAGTTGATAAAATGATACTTTTAGATTATAAATGTTAGGTTTACTGCATAAAATGATAGTTTTGCCGGATAGAATGATATTTTCAGTCGATAGAATGATAGTTTTGCCGGGTAGAATGACACTTTCAGCCGATAGAATGATAGGTATTTTTGTGTATAAAATGGCATTTTTGTTTAATAAAATGATACTTTTACCTTATAAAATGATAATCTAAGCGGATAAAATGACAGTAACCTTATAAAAATGATAGTTTAGCTGAAGAAATTGCATATAAGCTGATAAAATGATACTTTAACGTGACAAAATGACACAAAAGTGATAAAATGATCGTTTTGCCGGATAGAATGATACTTTCAGCTGATAGAATGATAGTTTTGCCGGGTAAAATGATACTTTCAGCCGATAGAATGATAGGTATTTTTGGTGTATAAAATGACATTTTTGTTTAATAAAATGATACTTTTACCTGATAAAATGATAATCTAAGCGGATAAAATGACAGTAACCTTATAAAAATGATAGTTTAGCTGAAGAAATTGCATATAAGCTGATAAAATTATACTTTAACGTGACAAAATGACATAAAACTGATAAAATGATAGTTTTTCGGGATAGAATGATACTTTCAGCCGATAGAATGATAGTTTTGTCGGGTAGAATGATACTTTCAGCCGATAGAATGATAGGTATTTTTGGTGTATAAAATGACATTTTTGTTTAATAAAATGATACTTTTACCTGATAAAATGATAATCTAAGCGGATAAAATGACAGTAACCTTATAAAATGATAGTTTAGCTGAAAAAATTGCATATAAGCTGATAAAATGATACTTTAACATGACAAAATGACATATAACTGATAAAATGATAGTTTTGTCGGATAGAATGATACTCTGAGTTGATAAAATGATACTTTTGACTGACTGATAAAATGATATATGTTAGGTTTATTGCATAGAATGATAGTTTTCCCGGATAGAATAATACTCTGAGTTGATAAAATGATACTTTTGATTGACTGATAAAATGATAAAATGAGTGAAATTCATAAATTAAATGAGCGAAATTTGGATACGTAAATTTTATCATGAGCGAAATGACATATTTACCCCCCGCGCTTTTTTTTATGAAGTAAATCTAATTTTGAATATCAACCGCGTGATTTTAAAAATGTGTGATCCAGATTTGGTTATAGGGTTATTACGGAAATTGGGGTTATCATTATAAGGCACCCCTATAGGGTTGTGATCATATGATAACCCCTAATTTATGATGCAAAAGTATCATTTTATCATCCAAAAACTCTAAACTATCATTTTAAAACAAAAGTATCATTTTATCATTTGAAACTATCATTTTATCCCCTCAAACTATCATTTTATGATGCAAAAGTATCATTTTATCATCCAAAAAATCTAAAACTATCACTATTAAACAAAAGTATCATTTTATCATTTGAAACTATCATTTTATCCCCTCAAACTATCATTTTATGATGCAAAAGTATCATATTATCATCCAAAAAATCTAAACTATCATTATTAAACAAAAGTATCATTTTATCATTTGAAACTATCATGTTATCCCCTCAAACTATCATTTTATGATGCAAAAGTATCATTTTATCATCCAAAAAATCTAAAACTATCATTATTAAACAAAAGTATCATTTTATCATTTGAAACTATCATTTTATCCCCTCAAACTATCATTTTATGATGCAAAAGTATCATTTTATCATCCAAAAAATCTAAACTATAATTTTAAAACAAAAGTATCATTTTATCATTTGAAACTATCATTTTATCCCCTCAAACTATCATTTTATGATGCAAAAGTATCATTTTATCATCCAAAAAATCTAAACTATCATTTTAAAACAAAAGTATCATTTTATCATTTGAAACTATCATTTTATCCCCTCAAACTATCATTTTATGATGCAAAAGTATAATTTATCATCCAAAAAATCTAAAACTATCATTATTAAACAAAAGTATCATTTTATCATTTGAAACTATCATTTTATCCCCTCAAACTATCATTTTATGATACAAAAGTATCATTTTATCATCAGAAAAATCTAAAACTATCATTTTAAAATAAAAGTATCATTTTATCATTTGAAACTATCATTTTATCCCCTCAAACTATCATTTTATGATGCAAAAGTATCATTTATCATCCAAAATATCTAAAACTATCATTATTAAACAAAAATATATGTAATCAAAATAATCAATAAATATATATTAAAATATACCTAAAGATCAGCATCATCGGCAACAACAAATATAATATGATACTTGATAACATGCCAACCAAAATATAAAATTAAATAGAGTGATGGACGAATTACGGTATACCGTTACCGTTACCATACCGTTACCATTACCATACCGTTATTACGGTATACCGTACCGTACCGTGTTTCGGTATACCGTTATACCGTAATAACGGTATGGTAACCGATATCAAAAAATATCATACCGAATTTCCGGTATACCGGAATTTCGGTATACCGATAATTTGGTACGGTATCGGTATTGAATTTTTTCATACCGTACTTTCCGGTACGGTATGCGGTATGGCACGGTCGGTACGGTATACCGTACTTACCCACCCCTAGCTGTCACTTAACCGTCCCTTAACCGTCCCTTAAATTACTATTCATGGTTCCACTATACTTTTTTACTCTATCTCTTAACTAAGGGACGGAACCTGCAACCCTCCATCTCTTATCCGTCCCTTAAATTACTATTCATTCAATTTCATTTTTTTTATTTCCAACAAATTCAATTAATAAAAACACATTTCATTAAATAAAATAAATTACAACATTACATTCTTAAAACAATAAAACAAAACATAATTAAAAATCCTAAAAAAATTAAAAATACATAATTTAATTTCCTCCGCCAAATTTTGCCCAAATGTGCTCCATTAGATCATCTTGGAGTTGGGCGTGGGCGGTAGAGTCACGTGTCCTTGCCCGAATAGACAACCTGTTGGAAATATTGTAGCCTTTACACGGGAAAACTCTTGCTATTACAAAAGAACAAAACTGGAAGGTAAATATAATAATATAAATTACAACGAAAGTAAAGAGATGCAAACTATAGTATTCTTCAAGTCGAGTAGAGGTATCCATCTCTCCGCAAGACGAAATACGCCCCGGCTAGTGCTCACGGATTGGCGTAATGTCCCCAAAGATGAAACGACTTTCCTCCTATCGAGTTGAAGCACCTCAAACTCGTAGGCTCCGGCGAACTTGAATTGGAGGCGAGAACCGAGCAATGCGATGCTCCTAAGATGCGAACTAGAGTGCTTGAGCTATGAGAGAAGAGAGAATGATTGTAGGTTGTGTTGTGTGTCTTCCATCTCTCAAAACAAGCCTATTTATAGGCTAGGAGTGGCCACCCGAGAGGTCTCGGGTTTAAGGCACCTCATAAACACTTGGAGGTTGAAAAGCCAAAAGACTTAGGAAAAGGAAAGGTTTTGAGTCCTTTCTAATTTCCCACATGTTTTTCCTACAATCCCCCACATTGGTTAGAGCGCAGCAAGCTCAAACCAACATCAGGCACAAATGCATATATGCAGACTCTTTTGCTCAGTTCTCAGGAAACGATACTGTATTTGGAGAGGTAACTTGTGGTTTTGAACCTTCCATAGTCAACACTATCCGACATACCGGCGGACTAGTGGACGCGATGCCTTGAACTATTCCTCCTTGGTGTATGCCTAGTCAATAGCATCAACACAATATTGTCTCAACTCCATCAGTTCTCACGTTTGTGTCCGTTTCGGCCGTGGAACACCTCTTTGGAATTCATAAGTGACTCACACACACGAAGCGGTCTCACTCCTCACTTACATAGGTGATTCTTTCATGAGTATCCTGCCATACTGTATCTCCTTGAGATTTCAAGAATCATTAAAAGTCAAAAGACTTAACCTCTTACCACGTGCAGGTTACAACACTCAATGCTTTCTAAAGAATGGGCGAAGATTAAAATCTTCTGAGTGCTACAGCTAGATTTGTATAGCTTCGTTTTCCCATTGAACCAATCCCATGGGATCTCCAATCGTATGGTTGGGTTACCACTATACTCATCTTTTAAGATGTGGTTTTCAGTCCCATTCCTTTTAGCAATTTATGCATTTGATCACGGTTTAAACCTTTTGTTAACGGATCCGCTAAGTTATCCACTGACCTTACATAGTCAACTGTGATAACACCACTTGTGATCAATTGTCTGACGGTATTATGTCGCCGACGAATATGTCGAGACTTACCATTGTATAAGCCACTGTGTGCTCTACCTATAGCTGCTTGGCTATCACAGTGTATCACTACTGTCGGCACTGGCTTCTTCCAACATGGAATATCTTCTAGGAAGTTTCTAAGCCACTCGGCTTCTTCCCCTGCTTTATCCAAAGCGATAAACTCAGATTCCATGGTGGAACGAGCAATACACGTCTGTTTCGTTGATTTCCACGAGACAGCACCACTCCCCACAGTGAACACATACCCACTTGTAGAAAATGAGTCTTTTGAATCAGAGATCCAATTTGCATCACAGTACCCTTCAAGTACTTGGGGATATCTTGTGTAATGCAATCCAAAGTTAAGAGTATACTTCAAGCATCTCAAAACTCTACACAGAGCTTTCCAATGTTCCTTACTTGGGTTGCTCGTAAATCGGCTCAACTTGTTTACAGGACAAGCAAGATCAGGTCGAGTACAGTTTGTGATAAACATCAAACTTCCTATGACCTTTGCATACTCTTCTTGAGCAACAGAATCACCCATATTCTTGCTCAGATGGACATTGAACTCCAAAGGAGTCTTTGCTGGCTTACAATCAAACGAGTTGAATTTCTTAAGCATTTTCTCAACATAATGAGATTGCGTTAAGGCAATTCCCTCATTAGTCCTCAATATTTTGATTCCAAGAATCACATCAGCTAGACCCATATCTTTCATATCGAAATTTCTTTTCAACATGTTTTTTGTCTCGTTAATAATGGCACTATTGATGCCCATTATCAACATATCATCAACATACAGACACACAATAACAAAACCGTTATCTGTGTTCTTAATGTAAACACACTTATCGCACTCATTGATAGTGAATCCATTTGCCAACATCACGTTGTCAAATTTCAAATGCCATTGTAATGGTGCTTGCTTCAACCCATATAATGACTTTACCAGTTTGCATACTTTACGCTCTTGCCCAGGCACAACAAACCCTTCGGGTTGTTCCATATATATTTCTTCTTCCAGATCACCATTCAGAAACGCAGTTTTCACATCCATTTGGTGAATCTCAAGATTGTGCAAAGCAGCAATCGCAAGAAGCACCCGAATGGAAGTGATTCTCGTAAGAGGTGAATAGGTATCAAAAAAGTCATGCCCTTCTTTCTGCTTAAAGCCTTGGACAACTAGGCGAGCTTTGTACTTATCTATAGTACCATCGGGCTTATATTTCCTTTTCAGAATCCACTTGCACCCTAAAGGCTTACAGCCTTCAGGCAAGTCTACTAACACCCAAGTGTTATTTCTCATGATGGATTCAATTTCACTATTGATAGCTTCTTGCCACCACGCCGCGTCTGGGCCAGACAGAGCTTCCGCCAATGACTTTGGTTCGTCATCCAACATAAAAGTTATGAAGTCAGGACCAAATGTTTTAGCAACTTTAACTCTTTTACCACGTCTTGGTTCAACATCCTCAGGACTTGACCTCGTCCTTTTTGGAGGATTAGAACTAGTGGATTCATCTATCATTCTTTCACTAGAACGATCCTCTTGCCTCTTGCAAGGGTATACATTCTCAAAGAATATAGCATTCCTTGACTCAATCGTTGTTCCTTCAGCCACGCCAGGCACAACTGACCTATGGACTAGGAAACGATAGGCACTACTATTAAGTGCATGGCCAATAAAGATGCAATCGACTGTTTTAGGGCCTATTGCAACTTGTTTCGGAGGTGGCACTTCTACCTTCGCTAAACACCCCCACACTTTGAGGTATGAATATGAAGGTTTCTTCCCTTTCCACAACTCATAAGGAGTCATATCCCTATTTTTTAGTGGAATTTTATTCAGGATATGATTCGCTGTTAACACAGCCTCCCCCCACATGTTCTGGGGTAATCCTGAATTAATCAACAAGGCATTCATCATCTCTTTTAGTGTTCGATTTTTGCGTTCAGCAACTCCATTTGACTGGGGAGAATATGGAGCCGTTGTTTGGTGAATTATACCACTTGCATGACATAATTCTGCAAACGGGGCTACATACTCACCGCCTCTATCACTTCGAACACACTTAATTCGACAATTAAGTTGATTTTCGGCTTCATTTTTGAAGTCTTTAAACGCTTCAATTGCCTCATCTTTACTCCTTAATAAGTAAAGGTAACAATACCTTGTGCAATCATCTATAAATGTGATGAAGTACTTTTTACCACCTCTAGTTTGCACAAATTTTAAATCACATACGTCTGTATGGATTAACTCTAGAGGTTTTGTGCTCCGTTCTACCGAGCGAAACGGTAGCTTGGTCATTTTTGCTTCAACACAGACTTCACATTTTTCTTGTGAGTTAAACTTATCTACTTTTAGTAAATTAAGATTTACTAATCTTTTTATAGCATTTAGATTTACATGTCCCAATCTATTGTGCCATAAGTCAGAGCTTTCAAGCAAATAAGAGGATGTGTCATTTTCCTTATTGCTTATTCCTTTTCCACGATGAATGACCGTAACATTCAGCTCAAAAAGCCCATTCACTAGGTGACCTTCACCTATGAACTTTTCATACTTGGTTAATATAACCTTTTCACACTCAAATTCTAGTGAAAATCCATGATTTACTAGAAGTGAGCCTGACACCAAATTATTTCGGATGTCTGGGACATGCAGCACATCCTTGAGGGTAAGAACCTTTCCGGATCCTAATTTTAGGAACACATTACCCACACCAACCACCTCGGAAGAGGCTTGGTTTCTCATACGTACTTTTCTACCTCCAACAGATTTGTAAGTAGAAAAAACGCTTCTCTCTGAGCACACATGACATGTGGCACCCGTATCAACAAACCATTCATTTGGATTATTACCATGGTCCACGTCGGAGACCATTGCGATCACCTCGTGATCTTTGTTGTTTATAACAACACGTTCAAATAATTTGTACAGTATTGTTTCCAACAATAAGTACACAATTATATTGAACCAAATGTGCATTGGCATATTCATCAACCCATGCATCCCAATTACTACTACCAAATCTAAATTGGTCTTACTTGTCAAATGACAAACGATAAACATCATTCTCAAGAGAATAGATCTCAAGGAATTAACCACTCCATAGCGCATCGACATTGCGACCGTTCGTTGCTTTATTCCAGCTTTGAATTTCATGTTTCCTCCGGCATCGGTCGACATGAATTCAACAAGAGTACAATATTTCGTCTTGCGATTGTTGGAAATATTGTAGCCTTTACACAGGGAACCTCTTGCTATTACAAAAGAACAAAACTAGAGGGTAAATATAATAATATAAATTACAACGAAAGTAAAGAGATGCAAACTATAGTATTCTTCAAGTCGAGTCGAGGTATCCCTCTCTCCGCAAGACGAAATACGCCCCGGCTAGTGCTCACGGATTGGCGTAATGTCCCCAAAGATGAAACGACTTTCCTCCTATCGAGTTGAAGCACCTCAAACTCGTAGGCTCCGGCGAACTTGAATTGGAGGCGAGAACCGAGCAATGCGATGCTCCTAAGATGCGAACTAGAGTGCTTGAGCTATGAGAGAAGAGAGAATGATTGTAGGTTGTGTTGTGTGTCTTCCATCTCTCAAAACAAGCCTATTTATAGGCTAGGAGTGGCCACCCGAGAGGTCTCGGGTTTAAGGCACCTCATAAACACTTGGAGGTTGAAAAGCCAAAAGACTTAGGAAAAGGAAAGGTTTTGAGTCATTTCTAATTTCCCACATGTTTTTCCTACACAACCGTTGTTGTATAGATGGATGCACTCCACTTCGAGGCGGACTACTTGCGGTTAAGCTTCCGGGGGCTTTAGGGTCGAACCTATTTCCCGTCTCGGGTCCTTCGTCTTGGACAATCATGTTGTGCAAGATTATGCACGTATACATGATGTCGACCATGCTCTCCATGAACCACGTACGAGCCGGAGCTTTGATAATGTTGAAGCGTGCTTGGAGAACCCCGAACGCCCGCTCCACATCCTTCCGAGCAGCATCCTGCTTCTGCGCAAAAAGAGACTGCTTTGCGTTCACAGGCCTGGTGCACTTCTTCACGAAGATTGGCCACTTCGGGTAGATGTCGTCGGCAAGATAGTACCCCATTTTATAGCGCCGGTTGTTAGCGGTGAAGTTGATGGCCGGCGCTTTACCATCCAAAACTTCGGCGAAGAGGTCAGATTGGTGGAGTACGTTTATGTCGTTGTTCGAGCCGGGGACCCCGAAGTACGCATGCCAGATCCATAGCCGGTAGTCGGCGACGACCTCGAGTATAACGGTGGGGTGGGTGCCTTTGTGGCCGCTCATGTACGACCCCCTCGACGCCACCGGGCAATTCTTCCATTGCCAGTGCATGCAATCGACGCTGCCAAGCATCCTGGGGAATCCGTGCACTTCTTCGTGAAGGCGGAGCAGGAACTGGCAATCTATCGTGCTTGGCTTCCGGAGAAATTCGTCGGTGAAGGCTGCCCGAACGCCTTTGCAGAATTGGATCAAGCACATTCTCCTAGTGCTTTCTCCAATGTGGAGGTATTCGTCGAACACATCCGCCGTTTATCCAGTCGCAAGCTGACGGATTGCTGCAGTACATTTCTGCAGCATCGTGTGGCTGGGACGGCCGACGGCGTCGAACCTTTCTTGGAAGAACTCTTCCCGGGCTGCCAATGTATTTGCGATGTGGAGAAATAGCGGTCGCCGCATGCGGAAACGGCGACGGAAGTAGGTATCTCCCCACACCGGGTTATCGCAGAAGTAGTCGCGGACTAACCTTGCGGCGGCTTCCTCCCGGTTACGATGGATGTAAGTCCGGGAGCGTCTTTGGGGCGGCGCGACTAACCTTCAAGTGATTCTTCCATTATTCGACGCATTTGCTCATATGGATCCATTAGATCGATTAAATTTGGGGGAAGAATAAAAGAGATGATTTCAGATGAAAATTGGAGAGGAAAGAGAGATGATTTGAGAGGATTAGATGTGTGTTGGTGTGTGAAATGATGATGAAATAGGAGTATTTATAGAGAAAAAAATGAAAATGGTCGAAAACGGTAATATTACCGTTTTCGAATTTTTAATTTTTTTTTATTAAATTTGAATATTTAAAAAAAATGAATTATTGTGTTAGGGTGATGAAACCCACTCGCGGGCCGGCGAGTGACCATCACGCATGGCCCCAGAGCGCGCCACGTCGCGGCAGCGCGTGGCGAGACGTCTCGCGCGGCGTCTCGGCGTGACGGGGGATCCGCCGGGATGGTGACGGGACGGGATGGTGCAATGCGTCCCGCGCCCGTCTCGTCACGGAGGGACGGGACTTGTGCCACCCGCGTAACGGGTTGCGGGTGGCCTTAATAGACGGATGGGCGGTACTAAATTAAAACAGTACTACTCCTATACGAATAGCTCAAACAACAATATAGTAGTTAGGGATGTCAATGCAGCCCGCAACCCGTGGGCTGACCCGAATAACCCGCCAAATTTATAGGGTTAGGGTTGAAATTTTCTAGCCCGATAAAATTACAACCCGATTAGCCCGCACCCGATTAACCCGCAACCCGTTAGGGTCAGACCCGAAAACCCGATGGGCTGGCCCGAAAACCCGATAAAATTTCTATTGTTCTATTTGTTTGACTCCGAATTGGACAATTTCATTGATTATTTTTATAATATAGATAACTAAAAAAATAACATTCAATTTAATATTTAACATATAAATTATATATTAAATTTTTATTAATATAATAATAAATAAATAAATTAGAAACTTCTAATTCATTAATAAATATTTAAATTTATAAACATGTTTTAAAGCATGCTTTAAAATATTTAAATTTATGTTTTATTTTACACAAATCTCAAATATTAGTATTTGATCATGTTTGTGTTTGAGTTTAAGTATAAATCTCAAATTTATCATAACTAAATATTTATATTTTATAAATATAACTAATTTTCGTCATTATTTATTGGATTAATCGTATGTTAATTTTATCGGTAGCAACCCGATTAACCCGCTGGGCCAGCCCGAAACCCGAGCGTTTAGGGTTAGGGTTGAACTTTTATAACCCGAAAAAATCTCAACCCGATTAGCCCGCACCCGATTGACCCGCAACCCGAGTAGGGTTGGCCCGAAACCCGGTGGGCCGGCCCGATTGACATCCCTAATAGTAGTACTATACTAAGTTGCACACTCACAACCAATAACATAAAAAACTCTCCACGAATCTAGAATCAATCTTGATTGCTCGGACATTAGAGTCAAAGACTCTCACGGATGTTAGTAATTTATTCAGATTTTAAAATAAAAAAAAAACAATTGCTACGTAAGTTCATCTAGTAACTTTATTATTTAATCCTAAATGTATAGTATAGTAAGAGCATCTACAGTTGGACGGATGTCCTGGCGGATATTCCGACGAACTTTCCAAAAACACCTCCTGTCACATCATAAGGACATCCCACTGCGCAATGACGGACATCCCCAAGGACTTCCCATAATAATAAAAATTCACAAATTCACCAAATTAAACAACGGAATTAAAATTTCGACACAAATACGGAGAAAATGCAACCACTTTATTTAAAACAAAAAATATACATAATTATTAAAAAAAATACATAGTTAAAAAAAACAACCTATAGCTTCGACAAATGCGGCCCTCGTCTCACTCCTCGTCGTCCCCGCCCCCAGTCCGTCGTAATTCTCGGGCAGGGATGGCATCCCCAAATCGCGCCATATACTGTCAATGACATCCTTCAGCATAATCTTGTATAAGGGGTCAGTCGCTGAAAGCCACTTCTCCATGGTGATTAAAAGTAAATCATGTTGATGTATGCGGGCGAGTGCGGGGAGCTCGGGATCGATCTGGGAAGGAGCTGCCGATTGGACCTCGGGTCCGGACTCGCTGGAGCTTCCTCTAGCCATCCGCATCGCGGACTTTTGCCCAACCGGGCGACGGCAGAGGGATTGAGGGGTCGGGAACTCTGCCTCGGCTTCAGGGAGTTCGTGGGAACCGACACTGCTGTTGTACTCCCCGGAGTGGTTGATCTTCGTCCGCTTCGGCCAGCCAGCTTCAACACCCGAACTAAACTTGGCGGAAGTCTGCACCACAAGATAGACCTCCCAATATTTGAAATCCCTGAAACCCAATTCACTGTCGGGGTACTGCTGGTGAGACAGAAGCTTCACATCATCGGCGGACATGCCGCTGGTTGCCGTGCGGAGGTTGTTTTGGTAGATGCCGGCAAATCAGATGAACTGCCTCCTCAGCCGCTCCCACTGTTTCCGGCATTGCTCTCCATCATGAGGCTTCCCACCTGGCGATTTGAATTGGAGGTAGCTTCGGCTAATGCGCCACCACATTCTGTCGATATGCTAGTTAGCCCCTACGTAGGGATCCTCGACTAAACTGATCCAGGCCTTCGCCAGCGCGACGCACTCCTCTATGCTCCAGATGGTCCTCTTTCTCTTGCCGGCTTCCCCCTCCCCCTCGGCCCCCGCCCCACCCTCGTTCCCCGCATGCGCAGACGAGGTAGTGGCCTTGCCCTTGCCCTTCCCTCTCCCTTGCCTCCGTGTCCTCCCTCCCGCCGATGGCATCTCAGTGGGAGAATCCCTGACCGGAGATAGCCCCAACTCCTCAAAAGAGAAAGTCTCGATGCCGGTGAACTGAGTCTCCAGAGGAGTACTCTGGGTGGAATCACTTGACAATAGATCTATGTAGGGGCGATAGACATTGTCCCCAGGTGATTGGGGGACCCCTGCCTGCTCCCCCCGTAGCGGCAGGCATGCCCTGCATCATCCCGGGCATCTGGGGCATCATCTTGGGCATCGCGGCACTCATCCCGGGCATTTGGGGCATCATCCCACACCAAGGGGGTACATATTGTAGTACCTGGGCATCATCCCCGCCATTTGGGGTTGGGGCATCATCGGCGCCATTCCGGGCATCACCCCGGACATCGGTGCACTTTCGTCGGCATTTTCCCAACTCTAACGGGAAAAGTCGGCGTTTGTGACTCGCTCGTGGCGGAGGAATTACTATCGAAGTGCTCCATTTATCTTCAGAAGAAATGAAAGTAGAGAGAGAACCTCGTTAAAACAAGTGGTGTGAATGAAATGAAATTCAACGAGCGTATATATGGAGTTTTGAAAAAAATGAAAAATTGGAAAGTCCGCCGGATGTCTGTCGTGTCAGCACAATGGCGGACGTCACGACGGACGTCCCCGGAATGCCGCGGAACTCCGGTGTCCGCATCGCACGTCCGCGTCCGCCTCCATGCTACGTAATGGCGAACGTCCAGCACGCCGGTCGGACGTCCACCGGGACGGCCGCCGTTGTGGATGCTCTAAATGGAGTATTATATGTAATTGAAATCTCACGTGGAGTATATATAAATGACATATCTAACCGAAAATTTTGGCAAAATTCTCATTTAGGTATTGTTTTAAAAAAAAATCCTGAAATGCATGAAATAGAAATATGGCCATCCTAATAGCATCTTTCATTTACAATTTGATCACGCCAATTCTAATAATGTGTAAATCATCGCCTTTCTCTTTAAACACGAAATTAACATTTGCATTTTTCTCTTTTAACGCATCATCAATAATGGCGTATTTTCTTTTATAAAAAAAAAGATCATTTAAGAAAAGAGAGAGAAAAAAATATGGAGAAGAAATAGGGGCCGGGCCCCTCTACGCCCACCCCATCTAGAAGCTCTTGACTAATTTCCCCTCTAAACAAACAACATACACAAATCACCATTTCTTCTCATTAAATCACAAAATTAACTCAATCATGACGTCACCATCAAAATCCCAACCGCAGAGGAATCGCTACTCCGAGGTGCAATTCGCGCCGATTCCTGCCATGGAAACCGACGATTCTGGTGCCATCTCACCGCCTCTGTGGAGGAACAGGAGCCCTAGTACGTCGCGCCCCCTTCTCTCGCCGGATTCGCGAGCTCAGGCGATCGCGAGAGGGCGGACGGAGCTCATGGAGATGGTGAGGCACATGCCGGAGTCGTCGTACGAGCTCTCGCTGAAGGATATAGTCGAGCACCACCACATAGCGGAGAATCAAATCGAAGGCGGTTCGGATCGAGGAGGAGGAGGAGCGGCGGCGGCGGCGGGATTGAAGAAGGAAGAGAGCAGAAAAATTGAGCGGCGATTGAGCTTCGAGGATAAGGGGTTCTTTTTGAATATGGCGTTTCCGTTTGCGTTCATGTCTAAGAGAAGGAAGAAAACGGTTGTTGTTGTCGGTGGTGGTGGTGGTGGTGGTGGTGGGAGAGTTTCGCCGAAGCCGGAAGGGTGGAAGGGCGGTGGTGAGAGAGATTGGTGGAAGAAGAAATTTACAGGATCGAGCGATAGTGATAGCAGCAGAACTAGTAATACGAGCACCGCCACCGCCACCACCACCAGCAGCAGCGGCAGCAGTGATTCCAGTGGGAGGTATGTCAAATTTAATTTTTATGGATTTTTTAATATTCAATTGTCTCAAAAATCATTCTTTTTTTTATTTTTGTTACTTTATGTTCTCAGCGTTACACAGTAACATCATTTTCTTAAATTTCAAAAATTTACTCAGTTTTCTTCGTTAAATTTTAGAAAAAACAGTGTTTTAAAAATTGTAGAATTGATCAGAATTTGATTATACCGTGTTTTTTCTTTTAATTTGGTTATACGTATATTTATTTCAAGAAGTTGGGCGTGGTGTTTATTTGTTTGATTAGGGAATCATATACAATTTGAATTAAAATCGATTGATAAATGGTTGTTAAAATGCAGGAGAAGAATTGGATTTACAACTGGTTGTTGGCAATTTTTTCAAGTGAGAAGAACCAAAAGTGCCTGATAAAGACAAAATGTTCGTTATTCTATTTCTGCTAACGCTCCATACTAATAAAATATTGGGGAAATCTTAGTGTATATTCTATGATTTTGCTGTTATTACCATTACTACTTACTATAATTATTCAACTTTTAATTGATTTCCCTTTGTATGTTTCTCCAATTGTGTACATGTTACCATCTTTTTCCATTTTTTAACCAGCAATATATAATATATCAATTTGTTTTTTTTACATGTTTTAACATTTGGGACTGCATTTATTTTATTCGATAAAGATTATATGGAAAATTTAAAACAGAATTAATGAGAACATTTGTGTGAGGTGTTTTGTTACTAAGGTCGAGAATTCCAGATGTGGTCTCAATTTCATCAATAACGGAAAAAATGACTTACTCCTTCCGTCCTAAATTAATTATCCACTTTTACCATTTTTGTTCGTCCTCCAATAATTATTCACTTTCACTTTTACCTTTACCAATAAATAAGTCTAACATTCCACTCATATTTTATTATAAAACTACTAATAAAAGTAGAACTAACTTTTATAACTAACTTTCCTTTACATTTATTAAAATTCATATCAAAATTCATATCAGAACTAAAGTGGACAACTAAGTTTTTCAAGTAACCTTCCTTTATATTTCATTTCACATTGATAATGATCCAAAATTTATGCACATATGCTATTTAAAGAAATTTTCTACTCCCTCCGTCCCAAGGTAGTTGAGTCGTATTCCTTTTTAGTTTGTCCCAAGGTAGTTGAGTCATTTCCTTTTTTGGTAAAATTTTTATTCCTTCTCTTACTTTCCTCTCTCCACTTTAACCTTTAACAAATCAATTTCTTAAATCTTGTGCCCAAAAGAAATGCCTCAACTACCTTGGGACGGAGGGAGTATTATTTAAACTTTAAAGTAGGATAGAGAAAGTAAATAATTTAGCAATCTCCAGTGTTTTTGGATTACCCAAAATTCTCTAGAAGAACACCTAACTTACGTGACCAAACTTAAACGAAAATGATCGATCTTAATAATTAATGTGACGTTAGAAAGATTGGTTCTTGATTAACAAATTTCACATCTTCGATATGACAGATATCCTTAGAAGATATTGTGCTATTCAATTCACTGATAACGATGGATATGACCTTTATTCTTTCATTACTCAAGTTACATAATTTATAAGTACATAGAGAATATTGTTGAAAAACCCACAAAATTGATCAATTTTTAGTTAATTCTTTAACTTAAAAAATGTATGATTATATCATAACATTTGTTAAATTTATTTAAAATGTTCCATAATTTTGGATTTAGGGGAAGTAGGTATGATGTGGCAAATGGAAAATAGTATGGATGAATGTGCGACTATTTAAATAGCATTGTTTAATACATCAAGTCAGCTACGTCTTTAATTTTGTATATGCATATGTCATGTTAATAAATTCAGACATATAATATGCTGAAATTTTTCATTATAAGACAATTTAGAAAAATACTATGATCAATCATTTTATAAAATTGTGAGATTTAACCATAAATTAACTAAATTTAATAGTAGAAGTTTTTTTCGCTAATTTACACAAATTTATATATGGTGTGTATAAGCATATTACTAGATAAAATGTCGAATTACTGTTGCACAAAAGGACTAAAAATACAGGTCGTAATGGGCCTTCAGTCACAGCCCAATTACGATTTCTGATAATAACTGTTGAGTAATTTGATCACCACACCACCAATCTAAATTTTTATACACAAATAAATTTTCAGAGCAACAAAATAGGAGTACACAATTAAAATCGTGAAAGTCTAAATTGAGACACTATTTAGTAAATGGAATCCAATCATCCTCACTAATGCAATCTCTTTCACTTTATTGAGTTCACAAGCTCTCACCTCACTGATGTTAAACGTTTGTAACACTTGGCTTAAGATGTACTACTAGGCTAAAAAAAATCTCCCATACCATTATTAATCATAAATTGTTATTTTGCTATGCCATAGTAGAGGACTTATATGCTACGTAACTTTCGTCCGCACTTTATGTGAACGTCGCTCTAGTTTGATGTAGTTTTAGCATTATTTGTTTCGTTTTATATATTTAGTTTGATTCTAACATTAAAAAATGTTAGTATTACATTTTAATTTTATAAGATTCATAAAATTCAAAGCTTGTTTGTTCGTTTTCTCTATAATTCAAATAGACGAATAAAACAAATAGAGCTTTGATTTCTATGAATTTTATAAAGTTTAAAATGTCCAAAATATTTTTTAAATATATTAAACTTAAATTAAATATATAAAACAAATCAAACAATGCTAAACGTGTATGAAACTCACATAGCATATCATTTCGTTACATGATACTATATCACTCTTACTTTGTTGAAATTGTCTTTTTATTAATCGCGTTACTCATTTATAATCACCACCAACAAAGACATTTCATGACGAATAATGAAATATTTGAAGAATATTCGTCAATTTTTATTTCCGATGGGTAGATGATAACTTCTATAAAACTTAAGCAATAAGTAATAAAACTGGATGTTGAAAATTTGAAATAGATAGTTAATGTCACTCGAATAAAATAACAAATTAATATTTCTGTCGACAAATCGCAAATACAAATGGAAGAGACCAAAAAGTCGCGTTTTCACATATCAGAAAGATTAATTTCATATGCACGCGTTTTCCACGTAGATTAATCGCCGGCTACCCAACTTAATTAAAAATAAAGTCAAAATTTAGAATAGTCCATGACCCTGATTAAAAATGATATGAATGGATGCATACAATTGTTCGTTTATTTTTGAATCATATCATAGGAATAACAAAATTCCAAAAAACGGTATGGTAGTTGGTTTTTTTGTACATGCATGCTAAATTATTTAGGGTGGAAAATATTTACTTCCGAATGGAAGATTCTTATTGAACAAATTTTGGCAAATTATGAAATGTGATATGTAGTTTTGATTTTTGTAATCATCATTGACCAATAGTGTAGTCCATTAAGCTGTCGTTCTGTTGGCATAACTAATATCATGAGACTATCCATCTAGGATTAAGTTATGGGATTATTTTAATTGGAGGGGGAGGCTATGACTAATTATCATGAGACTATTCATCTAGGATTAAGTTGAAGGGTTCAATCTTATGAACCAAACATGATACATATTTAATCATGAGATTTAATCTTGCCAACCGAACATCGCCTAACTGTTAATTGTTAAGAGGATAATAGTCAGGGTTGTCTTAGGATTAGGTTGATTTCAGAATTAGTATTTAAAAAAAAAGCAGAAGCGTAACTGAATCGATAGTTTTCTTTACAGTTTTGATATTGAATCAGAAATTGGTCATTTTGGTTTAGTTTAAAGTCAGCGACTATATCCAAATTTCTCAACTTATTCATTATTTTTCAAGTTTGTTGTCTCATTTTCTTGGATTAAAATTGAAATCGACAATTAACTGTAAATTTACAATTTAAAAATGTTAAAACAAAACCAAATCAAACCAAACCATATAATCTAATAAGAAGGTTTCGATTCGAACCAAAACGTTGATTGCCTTTCGATTAGGCCATCCACAACGCTGTTCCTATACCGTTCCTTAAACCACTATTTGAGGGCCCCACTGTACTTTTTTACTCCATTCCTTAACTAAGGAACGGAACCTGCAACCCTCCGTTCCTTAACCGTTCCTTAAATTACTATTCATTCAATTTCATTTTTTTTTATTTCCAACCCAATTCAATTTAAATAAACACACTTTATTAAAAAACAAACACACTTTATTAAAAAACACACAACATTAAAAAAAATTACAACTTAAACTTAAAAAATAAAAAGCACACAATTAAAATCCTAAAAAAATAAAAAGCACACAATAAAAATCCTAAAAAAATAAAAGTACACAATTTTAATAATTTCATCCGCCAAAATTTGCCCAAATGTGCTCAATTAGATCCTGTTGGAGTTGGGTGTGGGCACTAGAGTCGCGTGTCCTTGCACGAATAGATAACCGTTCTTGTATAGACGGATGCGCTCCACTTCGAGGCGGACTACTTGCGGTTGAGCTTCTGGGGGATTCGTCGTCGAACCAATTTCCCGCCTCGGGTCCTTCGTCTTGGACAATCATGTTGTGCAAGATTATGCACGTATACATGATGTCGACCATGTTTTCCATGAACCACGTACGAGCCGGGGCTTTGATGATGTTGAAGCGTGCTTGGAGAACCCCGAACGCCCTCTCCACATCCTTGCGAGCAGCCTCCTGCTTCTGCGCAAAAAGAGCCTGCTTTGGGTTCGCAGACCCACTGCACGTCTTCACGAAGGTAGGCCACTTCGGGTAGATGTCATCGGCGAGATAGTACTCCATTTTATAAAGCCGGTTGTTGGCGACGAAGTTGATGGCCGGCGCTTTACCATCCAAAACTTCGGTCAAGAGGTCGGACTAGTGGAGCACGTTTACGTCGTTGTTCGACCCGGGGACCCCGAAGTACGCGTGCCAGATCCAAAGTCGGTAGTCGGCAACGACCTCGAGTATAACGGTTGGGTGGGTGCCTTTGTGGCCGCTCGTGTAGGACCCCTTCCACGCCACCGGGCAATTCTTCCATTGCCAGTGCATGCAATCGACGCTGCCGAGCATCCCGGGGAATCCGTGCACTGTTTCGTGAAGGTCGAGCAGGAACTGACAATCGGCCGTGCTTGGCCTCCGGATAAATTCGTCGCTGAAGGCTGCCCGAACGCCTTTGCAGAATTTGAGCAAGCACATTCGCCCAGTGCTGTCTCCGATGTGGAGGTATTCGTCGAACATGTCGGCCGTTTGTCCCGTCGCAAGCTGACGGATTGCTGCAGTACATTTCTGCAGCGTCGTGTGGCTGGGACGGCAGACCGCGTCGAACCCTTCCTGGAAGAACTCTTCCCGGGCTGCCAAAGTATTCGCGATGTGGAGAAATAGCGGTTTCCCCATGCGGAAACGGCGACGGAAGTACGTATCTCCCCAAACCGGGTTATCGCAGAAGTAGTCGCGTACTAACCTTGCGGCGCCTTCCTCCCGGTTACGATGGATGTACGTACGGGAGCGTCGTTGGGGCGGCGCGGCTTCTTCCGCCTCCCGTCGTCGATCTTCTTCAACTGATTGTTCCAATATTTGACGCATTTGTTCATAAGGATCCATTAGTTTGATTAAATTTGGGAGAAGGAAAATAGAGTTGATTTGAGATGAAAATTGGGGTGGAAATAGAGAGGAATAGATGTGTGTTTGTGATTGAAATGAGTATGAAATAGGAGTATTTATAGAGAAAATAAATAAAATAAAAATTAAAATAAAAATAAAAAATGGATATAAAAAAAACGGTCTCATTTTTTTTTTATTAAATTCGAATTTAAAAAAAAAATGAATTATTGCGTCACCGGACGAAGCCCACTCGCGGGGCAGCGAGTGGGCTTCACGCGTCGAATGGGAGGCCGCCACGTCGCCTCGGCGCGTGGCGGAACGTTCCGTTCCGCGTTCCTCCGGAACGGAACGCGGCACGGCATAGGAATGGCGACGGCACGGAACGGCGACGGAACGCATCCCGCAACGCGTGCCGCCGCGGAACCGTTCCGCCGGAACGGCATAGGAACCGCAATGGCACAGCGTTGCGGGTGCCCTTACGGTTAACCGGACATCGATAGATCCCTATAAATAGCCGAATAGGCAAATGATCAAAGCGTGTTGTGTTGCCCCTTTTTATTAAATACTCCGTTAGCCAAATAGACCCTTATGTTGTGTAGAATTTTGATTTTGCTTAACGCTCAAAGGTTGAAACTTTGGCACTCGCTTTGCTCGATCCCACAAAACACGCACTGATATATCATTTCTTCTCAGACACAAGTCACAACACATCCTTCCCTCCTTCTCTAGACTAAATAAATTGCTAACACATACACACACACAACTAATCCATTTTGTTCTGTCCCTCTTTTGACTTGGAAGGACTTGAGGCTTCTAGCAGGTAAACCTCGAAAGATCCTTGCTTTTTTCATTTATTGATTCATGTAGAGCTCTCACCTTCTTAATTTGATTCTTGATCCTCGTTGTTTCATATTTGAATTGTGTATTTTAGTAAGAAAGGTATGATCTTTGAGGTGTTCGTGCACTGTTTTCTCTGAATTTTGTGGCGCTGGTTGATTTTAAGATTTTGGGATTTCTTTTCTTGTTGAGTGTTGTTTTACGTTGTTGAATTTGGATTTTGGGGCTTTTGTTTGTCTGAATTTTGGTTATGCATTTTGCCCCAATTTCTTTCATGAAATGCTTTTAGGTTTGGTGGGATAGAAGGATTTAGATATTGGATTGCTGAGATTTTATGTTTCTCGTTATCTAATGCTTCTACTGCTTAAGGTTTACTCCTTATAAGTTGGATATACTTAGTTAATAATATGTGTGGTTGTTTTTCAAAATTTTCTGCATTTTTTTCTTTTATATATATCCATGTATGCTATGTGCTGATGTATCCATGATTTTCTTGATTGTCCTTGGTGGCTTCTAATTGTTCGGGTTTTAAAGCTCAATTTTGTCGTCCTTGATGAACTTTATCCAATATTTGCTTGCCATTTTTCTGTTGACATGTGTTGATTTGATGACAGTGGTTTTAATTCGATATTTTTTTAGGTATCGGAACTACATGTCAATACAAAATAGACAAAATATGGCGAATGCAGCAGCTGTTGCTGAGAGGGCTACTAGTGATTCGCTGATTGGTCCAGATTGGGCTGTGAATATAGAGCTATGCGATTTAATAAACATGGATGCCGGGTATTTTTTCGTTTAATTTAATGGGTGTCACTATCTGTTGAGTAATAATCTAGATGAGGTGTTAATTCATTTATTCTGATTAGACGGATTCATTTTCCAGGAGGCAAGCCAAGGATGCATTGAAGATACTCAAGAAAAAATTGGGGAATAAAAGCCCTAAAATACAGCTCCTTGCGCTGTTTGTAAGTTTTCCGTCGTCTCTTATACTGAAAATCATGAACAATGGAATTTACTATTCTGAATTGCATTGATTGCTCCTATCTTTCTCGATTTTTTCGCTAAATGCATGTTTAGTGCCTCCATGCAATTCCAACTAAATGAGATTTTATGAAACCATATTGTTATTCCGTAATTATTTCATCAACCTTCTTCCATAATCAAAGTATTGCTAGATCATGGATAAAAGTGAAGTCTTTCTTCATCACTACCATGTAGCAATAGGAATCGCACCCGATGCAATTGGGAAGATATTTAGATATGAATATGGATTTCATTTACGTACGAATATAGTTGTGTTGGATCTATTAGTGCATGTAAATTGTAATACATGTTGCTGATTTTAGAAAACGACACAATTTGAATGAAGTCCGTTATGATTCAGGTACTGGAGACTCTAAGCAAAAATTGCGGGGAACATGTGTTTCAACAGATTGCTGAGCGGGATATCTTGCACGATATGGTCAAAATTGTTAGAAAGAAGGTACTGTACTCATTTCCCCCTCCTTTGGTGTATCTGGATCCCTCCTCCCTTCCACACAACCTAATGGGCTTTATCTTTTTATGATTTACATTTGCAGCCCGATTTAAACGTGAGGGAGAAGATCCTGATTCTGATTGATACCTGGCAAGAGGCTTTGGGGGGACCGGGAGGAAGGTTTCCCCAATATTTTGCTGCTTACAACGAATTAAAGGTGCTTAAAAATTTAGGACATGTCTGCTTCTTTCTAAGCCATATATATGTAACCTATAGACAAACTCTGTGCATGGTAGAGGAAATTAGGCTTACATATGTATGATATTTCTCCTGCAGAAATACTTAAAAATCGACATAAATGTCTTGTTTGAGGGGTGGTGAGTTGTGTTTAAGCTATATGCTTGAAGGATTTGGTAATTGTCTGTTAACTACACTCTTCAAACATCATCCAACAGCATCTCTAGTTTTCTAGACATTGCACATTTTGACGATGATACACTACTTTTGGCAAGGGTCTAGAGCTAGCAAACGGTCACTTAAGTATTCTCATAATTAAGTTACTTTAGCATTCGTTAATCTGTTCCTGGAAATATGTTTGTATGATTGTATCAGCTTTTTGAGTGCTGTGCTGTCACTCTTGATTGAAGTTCTTCTAATCTTAGCTATTTATTTATATTCTTCGTGTTTTGAATTTTGTAGTCTGCTGGAGTAGATTTCCCACCTCGAGAGGAAAATAGTGTTCCATTGTTCACTCCTCCTCAAACACATCCAATAGTTCAACCTACTTCTCCATATGAGGAAGCGGCTGTTCAAGCCTCTCTCGAATCTGATGCTTCTGGACTCAGGTACACACTTTTCATTTATTACTGAATTGATTTTGTCCATGATATCAGATCTTGCACGAGGGTCTGTTTTATTTGCATTCCAATTAATATATCTTCAACTTCCATATGGTAGAATGTGTAGTTACAGTCGTGTATCTGATTAAAAGTGATGGGTTTGAATGATTGAATTAGCAATGCTTCTCTAGGTCAAGATATAATTGGCAATTTGGCACTATTGTTTAAACAGAATCAACACCAATTTATGCCGTATATTTTTGGAACTTTAACTCCTTCAACGAAGTGACCGAACATCAGTTGTAGTTTTCTTTTATACATTCTTGTTGTCATGTCATTTATGCAGTTGAATTCGGCAATTTGATTATAATGAGTCCAATTCTCAAAGTGACTGTATATGACATGCACACATACCTAGAAATTATTGGTGCCTATCATTTTCTTCTGTGGTGTGCGAAACTACACATCTTGAATTTGTACAGCTTTTCTTTTTTCTTAGCTTGCCAGAGATGCAAAACGCGGAGGGAATTGCGGATGTTCTTATGGAAATGCTGACCGCCTTGGATCCAAATAATCCACAGGTTGAACTTCTTATTCCAAATTATGTTATGTTATGACATCTTTGTTGAGAATTGTTAAACTCTTGGTTTAGTTTGAAATAGTAATTCAATATAACTATTAAATCATAATTGTACTTAAAGAGTATATATTGATACTTCAATAATCAATATATATACACTTTAAATACTTAAAATGTGTTCACAAATATGCTTTAAGGTATAGCAATCTGATTTTATTTTCTTTTGTAAGATTACTCACTGAGGCTGTTTAACATAAATATTGTTATAATATATATTTAACTGAAACTATCAGTTTTCTGGAGTATAGGGATTGAAGGATGAGATCATTGTCGACTTAATTGATCAATGCCGTTCATACCAAAAGCGAGTCATGGTTCTTGTGAATAATACTGTGTAAGTGCATCTGACTCTTGATCTTTATTGGTCGTGTTAAAGTAAATCAGCTCGGTGTATTTACTATTGCCTTTTCAGAGACGAAGACCTTTTGTGCAAGGGCTTGGCTTTGAATGATAGCTTGCAGCGAGTTGTCAGTAGACATGATGACATTTCCAAAGGGACTCTAGGAGCTTCTGTGACGAGTACAGAAACTCCAGTCGCACCTCTTATGAATGTGAATCACGAAGATGAAGAGTCGGAAGATGATTTTGCACCGTTAGCTCGCAGGTAACATGTCTTCTTCTCTTTGATATGAATTCTTGTATATCATTTATGGTCAATCTCCTTGCCATTTTTGCTTTATTTTGCTATCTAACCTGTATGTGTGAATCTAAAACAAATTTCTAGATCGTTGAGGGACACTTCACAAGGACTAGACAAGAAACCGACAGTTGTCAAGAACGACATGAGCCCTTTTCTTCGTCCTCAACCATCATCCAAGAACCCTGTTAGTTCAGATTCTTCTACGGCCGACTATCTCAGTGGTGACACCTATGAGGCAGAACGATCCTCCAGAGCATCGGGATCTGCAGGTACTCCGGTGCCAGCTCATTCAAGCAACAGCCAGAAGTCGACTCCTCCACAGAATCCGACAGTGTCCTCTCCCTCTGATGATTTCATCAACCCCACTGCATCGATGTTTGCTCCAAAACCAGCGTATGACGAACCTGCCCCTGCAAGCAAATCGGCCGACAGTTTGCCTTCAGCTCCTTGGGATGTTCAACCTGGCAACCTTCCACCTCCACCTTCCAGGTACAACCAGAGGCAACAGTTTTTTGAGCAAGGCCATACCCCCGGTAATGGGCCATCTCATTCTAGTAGTGGATCGGGATCTTCTTATGACAGCTTAGTCGGGCAAACCCAGAATCTCTCTATCAAACCACCAGCTCAATCTAAGCCAGAGAAAAGCGAAGACGCGCTCTTCAGAGACCTCGTTGATTTCGCTAAGGCCAAGTCGTCCTCACCCAAACCGAACCGCTCTTATTAGGGGGGAAATACTCTGCACAGATTGCTTGCTGTCTGCATAGTGCACATTGCTATATTATGTTTGGACCTCTGTCTATGAGATTGCGTCTCTTTTTTTATTTACCTTTGTTAATATACTTCAATTCGGCTTCTATTGTTCAACACTAAAAACATTTCTCTTTTGTTTGTTTAATTGAAGCTTGCATCTTATATAAGTTTTCTTTATATAGCTGAACTGTTGAAACACATTCATGATTCTTGAACAATTTTGTGATGAAAAAGAGAGAATAATCTTCTTTGAACAAGAATTGACAGTCAAGAAATCATATGAATGAGTTACACAAAGAATCAAATTCCAGCTGATATTGAAACTCAACTCATCATCCAATTATGTGTTTTTGAAACCTCACCGGCTCGGACCCTCACTCTCATGCTTGTCTCCTTCTTTCTTCTCACAGCAGGAAGGTGACGAGTGCTTGAAAGATCGATTTTGGGCTCCCCCAAAACCCATGAGCACGTGACGTTTCCTTGCTCGCATACAAGTAGCCATTTATCATATCTACTCCTTTCCCCTGCAAACCACCAATTTTTCAGACAAATATGATTCCAAACCAGTTTGAAGCTGTAATATTCACCTGAGCAGCGTTCTTCAACGGCCCCCAACACTCCATACGGTTATACTTGCTGGAGCTAGAATGGAAATACACTCTCACTAAAGCATCCATTAGTTGGCGATGCTCTCTGAAAAACTCCGCATCTCCATACAAGACGGCTTCAAGAACCTGCAAAATTTCGACAGTGCCACATTTTCTCATCCGTTAAAGCAAGCACCAATGCAGGAAGTTAAAGCTAAGTAGCTACCAATGGCAATTCCTTGGAGAATATGAGGTATCTGAACTCTGCAGCCATGGCGGAGAACACGTTTGGTCCACTGACATAGCAGTGAACATTGAGGAACAGTTGGCCATTCACATTCGTCCATTCAGCCACAACGTCATCTTTATTATACCAGCCTTTCAACTGCACCAAGTGGTCTATGCTTAGAGAGGTTCAACTTAATAGAGCATCAAAGGAAGTAAGCAAGCATTACTTGATTGCGCGGGATAATGTTGGAAACGGTTAGCGTGAGATCAGCAGTGAAGTCGCAGTGGGAGAGAGTGTAGGTTCTTGGCACCACTCTGGTTTGGTTGCACACTTGGTCTCCCACAAACAAAACTTTCAGCTTTGATGCTTCAAATCTTGCTGGGGGGCCTAATAGCCTTGCAGCCTACATCATCACATTCACATACATCTCATCAACCCAAACAATAAACAAGTGTTTATTACTCCACTATTGAGGATTAAGGCCCCTTGATTCACATATCCAATTGAAATGAAGATAAAAATATTCAATCACATACTCTATTAAGCACAAACCACAGAAAAAGAGATGCATTTCAAAATTTCAACACCATTTTTCTTGATTTTGTAACCCTAGATACAGCCAAGGGAAGAATCTCAACAGCAGATATATAAGCCTCAACTATCAATTATCATCATGCTCATTTCATATTTTCTCAATTAAACACACACAGAGAGAGAGAGACCTGGAAGACAAGAGAATTGTAAGATGGGGTTGTGTGAGTAGGCAAAGAGTGTGGGGGTGAAGTAGTATTGATTTTGCAGTTATGAATATAGCAAGGTGAGAATGCAGCAGCCATGGAATGCATTACTCATTCTCTTTTTTGCATCACTTGTTTCTCATTTCCACCAATCTTCCTCCTCTCTCCCAATGTGTGGTTTGTGAAAATCTAGAGAGAGAGAGAGAGAGAGAGCAGTTGTGGACAAGATGAACACACATTGGTAAGGAAGTTGCAGTGGCAAGAATGAGGGTGATGTGGGGCCTACAAAATCCAAGCCTCACCAATGGCATCGCTTCTTTTTCAACACACCCCCTCTAAGGGACAAAAAGGTGATTCGCTCACCCCAGGCGCCCCCATAACCCGGCCCGACATCGCTATGGAGGGGTTCAAACACAGTACCTCAGCGGCCCATTAGGTGGGAGGAACTTACACGGGTAACCATCACACAAGGAGCCACCACAGTGGTGAAACTCCCACACTGCGGCTGCCAGCATTCGATCCTGTCTGCTTAGGGACAATCTACCACCCAGGAACCAACTGAGTTAAGCCCGTGCGGGCACAACACACCCCCTCTAATTTACACGTAATGTGGCCTGAGGCTGAATGGACTTAATTGGGCCCTGACCGCATTGGGCCAAACCCAGCTTTTGACCCATTTGCAAATAGCAATACTTGATCTCATCATTTTTAAAATTTAAAAAGATGTGACTGAATTCAGTTATGTTTTATCATCATTATCAGGATATTTTGTTACCAAATTGGAGGGTTAAAGTCGAACTCTACAAACAGACCATTTGCAAAGAGGATGAATCTAGATATCGTCTTCCTAATGCACCATGTTTCATCTAAATACATCATCCTTCATTTAAAATTACAATTGAATGTTAGTATAAAAGTATTAATAATAAATGGATGACATAAATTTTTTTTGCTTCCCTTAAAATATGGGATGCCATGCCACAATCCTTTTGGCGTTTGACACAAAATGCATTATTTTGACAAAAGTGATACTAATAAAGATACACCCCCCGTGCGCAATTATTTTTTTTATTATTAAATGCCAAAAGTAATTAAATGAAATCACAATGACAAAAAATAATTAATCAGACAGCCCCACAAAATTTGAATATTAAACTCTGGACCACCACTTGGGGGAAAGGTGCATTTCTCCACCTTGATCCAACTCCTCGTTGTCTACATTCAATCATGTATATACGTAGAGATTTTTTTTTTCAATTTTCAAAGCTCCTTAGGCTAGATTCTTTGTAATTGATCCACTTAAATCAGGATATAAATCATCAATAGTATTACAATACAACTATACGAGTCATATTCTTAAAAATAACACATATATCTAAAAAGAAGAGCTTCACTAAAACATACTACAAGTTTCTTAATTAATAGTCTTGGTTGATCACTAAAATGAATATTTTTTCTATAATAGATAAAAACCAAGGCTTCCCTTTACTAAATGTCATGGCTTTTCATGAAGAGTGATGCTAAATGGCCATAAAAAGTTAATTTAGTCCATTTACATGTATAAAAAAATTAGAATTACCGATATAAACTTATATGTGTGTGAATGGACTTGTGAGTTGATACTTATCTTTGAATTCCATTACGTAAAACACATTAATATCACGAATTATTGTATACGTTGAGCAACAATCAAGAAATGACAGTAGTAATAAGTTGAGCAAAAACTACGAAAGAACAACACTAACATGTTGAGCAACATATAATGAAGATTATATAAAAGTAAAATCAAATAGTATTAAACCAAAAATTTGAAAAAAAATCAATTTTTTTTGTTATTTACTTAATTTATGGCTGGCCATAATGTGGCCGCATAGCATTATTCTTTCATGAAACATAAAGAATTTAGACTTTGACGATATGTAAGAGACATTACCCACTGTCACCAATTTTCTTTATTTGTGAATATAAATTTATCCCTTAGTGCTAAAAAGGAGTGGACAAAGAGTTTCACATTCTACTCTTTTGAACTGGGCTCTGTCTCCCTATTCTATTGCCTACCTATTATTCTAACCCCTTCTCTCCTCATGCTTGCATGATTGGATTTCAAGAATCAAAAACAAATTTTATTTCTTGCTTTTAAAAATTTACGTACTACTCCCTCCGTCCTATAATAGATGTCACACTTTCCTTTTAAATTTGTTCCATAAAAGATGTCATATTTCCATTTTTGAAAAAAGTTCTCTCTCACATGAATATAAAAATTATATTTTCTCTTTCCATTTAACACAAAAAACAAAACCTCCTCAAATCTCGTGCCGTCGCACAAGTGTGACATCTTCTGTGGGACGGAGGGAGTACTTATTATAAACTCACATGAACACACCATAGGGGTTAATTTATCTGAAAATTCTTAATCTTTTGCCAAATAATGATATTGCATATCAACTTTATTTTTAAAATAATTGAACTATTGATTTGTTTTTATTTTGCAACCAATTAAAATTTCTAACGCTAAAACGACGGATTTAGGAAGCAAAATGATCACAGTCTAAATTAACTATTTCATTTGCTGGATTAGAATTTATATAAAGGAATATGAAATAGAAGGGAGATAATGTGAAATGAAAAAAATAGAAATGAGATGAAAGGGAGTACAACAAATGAAACTATTTAATCTAGTTTTCAAACTTATTTGCAGCATGAATTGTACATACACATTCTATTTTTCATAAATTTGTAAACCCTATTTTTTATGATAAAATTCAGCATGGAGATACATAATTGAAACACATATACAACAATCAATCAAACAAAAGTACACACATTCCTCAGCGGAACCAGTGATTGTTTTTTCTTCACTTTGACAAATCTGTGTCCCCAGTTAAAAGAATGACTAGTTCCTACTACAGTGGTGTCATGTGTAATTGAATCATTCCTCAACAAATGCTGCATAAGTTGTTGTCTGATTGGATAAGATAAGAAAGAAAAAAGGCATCAAACACATAATTCCTTAACAAACTCACCCATTATTCTATTACAACACTGTCTTCTTAGATTGCTCAACATGTCTGCTTATTCCTCTCATTAAAAATCCTGATTCCTCACAAATTCTTCCACTGCATTTCTCTCTCCCTTTGTGAACCATCATGTCTGTTTCTTGGAGGCACAAGTGCTTGGTTCTGAGCTTGCTTGCTCTTGTTTTCATGTCCGAAGACGCGAGAACGCCTAAGGCGTATAGCTGGGAGCAGATGCTGCCTAAGAAGCTCCACACGCCGTCCTCAGCTCCATCGAAGGGGACGAACTCTGTGTCTGCATCTTCTACAGCTGTGGAGATGGATCAGAAGCGGCCTTCTGATGGGAAAGTTTAGCTGTTGGCTCCTTAACTTGTCTGAAGGAGATGAATTGTATAGATTGGGTAAGATAGCATAGCAGCAGCCAGAAAGAATGGCTTCTTTTTGTTGATCCTATGAAGAGGGTGATGGAAATGATAGTGTGTAAGTAGAGTGTGATTAATGTATTATGATAGTCTTGATTAGGTTCTAACATGGAAATTTAGGGGAAAGGTGGTGTAAGTGTGAATTCTTTTTTCTCATGTGAAATAAATAGTACACAACTTTTTTATTAAGATCATTAGTGTGATTTTCTTGGCTTTGGAAACTTAATCAAAGAGGAGACAAAATATTTGGCAAAGTTTTCTTCACTCGGGGCTTATAATACTTTCCCTTATGATATAGTAGTAAACATGTAACAAATTGATTGTCTAAAAAAAGAAAAAAAAGGCGCTTATTGATTCTTACATGGTACTTACTCATAAGTGATATTTCAATCAAGTCAAATATTTGCCATTTCACTATTCAGTGATTAGAAATTTAGAATTGCCTATGTAATTAACTAATGACACCCATTCTATTAATTTAGTTTTTAAAATTATAGGCCTAGTGCAGGAACATAGTTTGAGGTTTCATCAATACTGATTTGGAGATTAAATGCTTGTGCCTTGTGTAGTGTTGGGGAAATGAAGTAAGTAAAGAGATACTACTTAACTAAGAGTAGTGAATTACTTGCGTCGGAAAATTTAAAAAAATAACAATTTAGGACTCAAAATAAAGCGTTCTTAAATTAAGGATAAATTAACTTAATCTCTTGCTATTTTAGGACGCTTCTATTTGTGTCCTTTAATTTTAGTTGACACACAAACAATAAGGATACTTTTGGAAGCATTGGTGATATATTTATAAACACAAATTAACTTCTTTAACTGCATTAAAAAATATCATTAATAAATTTTTTTGTTGTAGTGACTGCATCACATTGCATTAGCAGCAGCATTTCCATTATATATTTCCAACGTACGTGGCAAGAGTATTTAATTTCATTTTGTGTCTTCTTTTTCCAACCGCATTTGGAATTTCAAATCATGTTAGTGCAATTTTCGTATGATCTTAATTAGTGCAATGTCCACCATTTTCCCCTGACCGAGGACAACCTAACGTTCATTTAGGGTCGGCCGAAAACGTCATGGCCGCCTCCCTTGATCTGCTAAATTTTTTGAAGAAGAGGATGCCAAACGATGTCATTTTGGATTTTTTTTTAAACGTATGCTGTGAAATTACAATTTTACCCTTTACTAAAGTAAAAAAGAAAACTACTAGAATTATGTTATGGATCCGCCACTAGACGCAGTAAAGACTTGAGTATTTCAGTTAGTGGAGGACATGGACAAGGAACAGAATAAGTGTTGAAAGTTGCATTTTCTCATCGCGATCATTCCACGCAACTAGAAAATACACAATACACACATATATATAGATAGCAAAAGTGCAGAGTGGTGGTATTGAGAGGTAGTAGCTAGCATATTGAAGAGAGAAGAAATGTCAGTTTCATGGAGGCAGAAGTGTGTGGTTTTGAGTATAATTGGTGTTATTTTGATGACAGAATCAAAATTAGGGAAGCCATATAATTGGGAAGAAATGCTGCCCAAGAAGATTCCTCCACCCTCATCTCCATCCAGAGACACTAATTCCTTCGCTGCATCTCCTAACCCTTTTAAATCAATGGAGATGGTGATGGATCACAACCAATCCAAAACATGACACCCCGGTATATAATTTTCCATTTTTAATTACTACTACTACTACTACTACTATTTCAACAAAGAAAGCTAAGTGAATTGTTGTTTGGTATTATTATGTGTTCAGTATTTTCCGCTTACGTCCAATCACTTTTGTGTTATAACGATTATTTTTGTGTTGAGTAAACATTGTTTTTTATTATGATGGTAGCATCATAACATGAAATTTAGCTCATCAAACTCAAAAACAACATTCAACCTCCAATTCTAACAAGAAAATAAATAAAATTTTGAACAAGGGACAATACACTCTTTTCACTTTTCAATTTATGAAACTAAGGATTACAATACTACTACTCCTAATTAATTATAAGAAAACAGAACTATTCACGAGCTTAGAACTTACAACAAGTGCCCCTAAACAATAGAAACAGCACACCAAGATTAAAAAAAAGTGTATAAACACAAAATGATGAGAGCACACAAAATCCATGCAAAACCTAACAAAAAAAATCAGAGAAAAATGAAACAATCCAAGGCAATATGAGGATTATCAATATCCTCCATCACAGCATCTATTTCTTTACCTTCAATCTTACTACTAATATGCTCACAAAATCCATCAATTTTCCTCACCGAAGAATACACACGCCTCGTGCTCAATTCAGCCTTTGGAGCCCGAAAACTTTCCCTTTTCGGAACCGCCCCTCCAAAACTTACCCTTTTACTCCCTCCGGACACAGCCGGTTTCCCGTTATAACCACTTTCCCGAGATGGAAAGATTCTGTTACCGTCGCCGTTGAATCTCCGGCTCGGAGAAGGCGACCGGAGGCCCATATTCTTCTCTTTTCTGAAGCTCTTCTGCCTCACCAGGGTCGGAGAGGCCGCACGCGCCCTCTTCTTAGCCACTGGCACCGGCGACGGAGGGAGATTCCGAGAAGGAATCTTGTTAGAAAATAACGCCGTTTTGTCGACGTTAAGTCCGGCAACAGCGGGTGAATTTTCCTTGGCGCAAGACCTCAGGAATTCGTTCGAGAAAGAGCGGTCTTTCGATAGACAGTTAGTCGAATAAGAAGACGAAGAAGAGGAAGACAGCGAGGAAGCTGATGTAGCGGCGGTGGAGCATGAAAATGACGAAAAAGAAGCTGTGGAAGAAGTTGGGGAGAGAGGCTTGTGTTGGGGCATTATGGTAATTTCGGTCGGGGGAGGATCTCTTGAGATTGCGACCTTGTCTTGTACTACCACATCTTCTTCCTTGGATTTCTTCTTAGGTTTGCATTTGCTAATGCAAGAACCCATTTTTTTTGTTGAGTTTTGAGGAATTTTTGAAGGGAATATGGAATGGGTAATGTTGTGTATTGTAATGAGAAATTTTGTTAAAGGGAAAATGAAAAAGGTGTTGGGTGGAATTTTGCTTTATTTTGGGTGTGTGACACTTTTTCAGATTTTTGAAATTTGTTGCCGGGATGTAACGGTTATTTGGGTCGAAAATATTGGTAAGTAATGATGAATTACTTCATTCTTTATTAAGAAATGTCGAGCGACATTTTTTTACCATTATTCTTTTCTTAGAATTTTGTACCGTTATACTTGTCCTAGTTCTTCATTTTTTGAGTGCTTAGTTTATTTTTTTTCTTGTTTAATTGCCATATTTGCTAGATGGTTTAGAGAAAGACATGAACAATCCAACATCCAACGTGGGTATAGTGAGCATTCGCTCACAGAGCGCGCCTTTTAGTTATATAAACTTACCAAAATTCTAGTTTCTATACAATTTAACTCAAATATGTATTATTGAATACTCCACAAGACTACTCATATGACCTATATATGAATTAAGTTATATCACCATATAGGACAAGTAGGGGTTTGCCCAATTTTGACCATCTATTATGGAGTAGTATTACAATTTGACATTTTACATTGACATATGTATAGCAATATTTACGATTTACTAACATTTATGATATCTTGAATTCTATGAATCATTACACGTTCTCCGTCAAAATATCTATGCAACAAATAATATCACACAACTTAATAGTAGTAATACCAATAACTTCTCCTAAATATTGCAGATATGATCTATGATCACAAGGTACAAATGGAAGAAAGCGTCACTCTCTACTATTCAATTTATTAATAGAGGGAAATCTCAAGCACTATATATATAGACTACACATCTAATTACAAATCTAAATCTATATATATAGACTACACATCTAATTACAAATCTAAATCTAAATCTAAATATGTATAAAAGGCGAGTTTTGGCCATTATTTAAATATTTATAAATTTGATGCAAGATTTTAAATAGTTATTACTTATTAGCTATGGACCTTTTGAATAAAATAAAAGAATCATAGTAGTAGGATTTGATGTAACTGCCAATCGTAATTATTTAGCATCTTATTGCTTTTCCATATTTAAAAAAACTGCAAACTAAAATTAATGCTACAGCCTACAATTACAAATAATTATTGGTTCCACTATCAAATCAAAATAAAAATTAAAAAACGTATTAATTGGAAAAAAAACGCATTAGTTGGAAAGAAACTCGTATTGTCATCACACGATTTAGTATTGCAAAGTGAAGAACATTCATCATCGCTTTAATTTATAATAAATGCCAATAACACTCACTAAAAATCATTTACTGTTGTTTTTTTCAAGGTTCTTACTTTTATATATTTTTCTAGAATTGCATTTTATTATTAGATATCCAACAACTTTAAATCAGTACAAATTTTAATAAATAATAGTATTACTACTCAATTTAATTTCAAGTAATTCCGTTACTAATGGGAAGTTATATGGTTTTCGGCACTAATTTAAATTAATTTAATTTAATTTAATTACTATCAAGACTTTGTAACGTAAGTAATTATTAGTGAAATGCCCAAATAAGTTCATTAGCCTAATTTGGTTGAGAGGTTGTAACTTAATATATACCCTAAACCCTTTATAAATATGTCTAATTTGCTACCCAGCAATACCCAATCGGTCATCAAAGTGAGATACATACGCGTTTTGAGATGGCCAAGCCCGACGACAAATCAATTGTCATTGGTGTGTGTTCCATGACAAAATGGTAGGGTTATAGAAGGCGAGTTTTGTTATTTTTTGTTTAAAGTTCTTATATAGCTGGAGTCAATCCGATATGATAGAGAAGATGACATCGACATATGGTGATGAAAGTGTTGGAGATGATGAACAGAAAAGGAGGCTATTGGAGATAGAGACAAGCAGATAAACAAGGTTTGGACAAATTAGAAGTAAGATGAAGGCATATTGGAATAGAAGAGAAGATCGATGCAAATTAATTCTTAATAAGTAGTAATAAACTTTATTATTGATTCCAATCAGTTGATCATTTTATTTTATTGAGAAATTTTTTCTGAATTTACTAAGCAATATATTTTTACAAATTTGTTGATTTCAAATGTTATTTGATTTTATATATTTATATAATAAATTTTTAGTATATATTTTATGCTTTTAGATTTCGTATGATGATATGTTTATCATATCAAGAATTATTTCACGGTGTAAAATAAATATGAGAAAAATCGAATGGATCGTGCAGCGCACGGGTGTGATACTAGTAAAACTAATTTTCAACTCTAATTTCGAGTTGGCATATTTATAATATATACGTAACATATGCACACAAAATAAATAAAAAAAATTAACGGAACATGCTAGCTATATATCTCATAATATAGCAGATCACTATTTATGATAAACCATAAATAAAAGCAATTAATCGTCGATTTGCTTAGGAGTTTTGAGCAGACGAACTCCAGTCCAATCAGCAATGATTCTTCTCATCACGCCCCCCCTTCTCTGTGGTGGCAATCCACGTTTCTCCTCCTCCTCCTCCTCCTCCGGAGTTTCCCCTCCGCCGCCGGTGGTTCTTACCTTTGCCGGCCTTTCATAGTACTCAGCCTGATTCATTTTTAGTGCACTTTCTTGAACTTGATTAATAGTAGTATGCGATAGTGGTAATTAATATGTGTGTGTGTTGGGGGTATTTATAGGTGAGAGATGAAGGCGTGGGTGTGATCACTACGCGGAAGATATCCAAAGACTGATTCAAATTAATTAAATAGCATTAATCAGATAATATTTGGAATTGATAAGAACTGAAATTAATAAATTGCAATATTCTTTCTCAATATTTTCTTCTCTTATACTCATTTTTGTCGACAAGTTGAACCTAATTCCTCCCCCTCCTCCGTCCTAAATATAGACCAGTTTTATCATTTTAGGCCGTCCTAAAATTAGAATAAGTTTAAATATAAAAAGTTTTTAACCATTTGTACACTACTAATAATGTGGACCACATTTATAAATTTATCTATTTTTTAGGACGGAGTGCGTATGATTTTTTTTAGAACCTTTCATATGTTTTGAGAAAATTAGATTTTTTTTTAATTAATAACAAAATCCGGGTGGGCTAGTGTTAGAAATAGGTGCAATTAATGTAGTTAAGTAATGTGGAAAAGTCTAAACAGTCTAGAAGGGGTGCTAACGGGGCCATAGTTTTTTCTTGACAGACACGTATAATCCAAACAGTCATGCCTTAACTATCACATATATTATTTATCTAACTAAGTTATTATAATTAAACAATAGTGATATTGTCACGCCGGCATTTTCTAAAGATAGAAAACACGGTGAATCGCGATCAAAGGAGGGTTAAAGAAGCGGGGAAGAAAGGGGGAACCAACAAAACTCTACCATAGCTCGAAATAATATGAATAATTCGAATAAAATCATAATATCATCTCAACAATTGACAACTCAAAGCAATAATATCTCAACAATACATTAACTCAAAGAAACAACATTCAGCGGAAGCATTCGAGCGAAGAATAATATTATGTATGAAGACATAATATATTCAGAACATTTAAAAGCAAACAAAAATCTTCACCAGCTCTACTCAACACCCACCGCGCTCGTCACAACTCAACCTGCACATTTTTTTAAAACAAATGCATGGCTGAGTACTTGATGCACTCAGTTGACTCATGCCGAAAACATTTTTATAAAAAGTATTTATCATGCCACCATTGAGTGACCTCAGGGTTTTAACTTTGAAAATGCTTGACACACTAAAATCATTTTCATTGTAAAATTCGACTGATCAGTCATTTTCTCATTGCTATCAACCATATCTGATCCATTGATGACAAGGAATGTGGCCACATTCCAAGCCACTAGATCGGCCGACCCAAAAGACGGCTCACGATCCCCATTGGTGTACACTAGCCTGCGTCGGGACTCACTCCCTAGTCAGACCCGGATTCGATTATCCATAGATGGAAAAAGTCACATCATATAGGTTTCATAGAAAAAAAAACAAAACACGGCATAACCAATATTCATATCGTTTTCACATAAAAATATACTTAGGGCATTGCCCTTATTTAAAAATAAAGCTCACCTCGTTCACTTAACTCCTCAAACACTTTCTTGTTCCAACCGCAGACAACATGCACAAGCTCACCCTTTTCGAAACAATATGATATGCAAAAATCAGACTTTACAAAATAATACTTCAAAGAAAAGCATGCATCCTACGCGGGTACTCAAAATTATTCTTAATTCTTTCATAAGAGAAAACACATAGATAAATTCTTTATACTTTTCTTATTTAAAACATAGCGAAAGAAATAATATGCCAAAACAATAATTCCCGTCTATGGCTCAAGCATCCAACTAACTAAAGTAGTCCACTAAAGAATTTATTTAGTCTTACAACAAAAGATAAATTAAATCAAATATATTAATGTCTGTATACTCCCACATCACTACACTTATATACTCCCTATCCACCACATAAAGAATTAAGTCAACAATTAAAAGAATTCAACATAAATACTCCCCGACCAAACACACGTACATATGCTATATTCCCCACCCAACACAACATGCAAAGAAGTAAAAAGAACTAGGAACTATTTATTCAGTTGTCACGACCTCAGTTAGCTAAAGATAGCATAATCCGAGGAATTCGTGACTAAGGAGGGATTATAAGAAGCGGGGATAGAATTTAGGGGAAATTAAAGCCAAAGCAGAACGAGACGCATATAATAAACTCAAATAGGGAAATACTTATAATAAAATACACTTATCATGCAAAATCGAGTGATCGTTCATACAAGTTCTGATTATCAGAGTCAAAAGTAAAATAGACACTACCTCTTAACCGGCACAGCGGAAACAAAAGAACGCGGTCCATGTATGGAGACATGAACCTCCGAGAGTTTTATTCATAGTTAGTTACTAGATTGCTCTCCACAACACTTGTCCCTCCCCCTTTCCACGACTCAACCTGCGCATTTAGAAATATATGCAGGGCTGAGTACAAAAATACTCAGTGAACACATTAATTACACATATACATTTGAAAATATTGTCAAGCCATCATCACAGTAATACTCAGGGTTTTATTGAAAAGACCCGAGCTTACTAAAAATATTCACATTGAGCCCTTTTTCCTGTACTGAGCCATATCTGATCACATTGTGCCGTCGAGATGGTGTTCTCGCACGGTCACCTTCTCTGCCCATCATGTCAGAGGTATCCTTGTGCCGGGAAGGTAGCCACCTTCCTCGGTCACCTGCTCTGCCCAACATGTCAGAGGTAGCTTGTGTACACTAGTCCGAGCGGGGACACCACCCTCACTGGAACCCGAATTCGACTTATATCATCATTCATAATTCATTTGGCCTTAGCCAAACAGATAGGCATCGTACAAAAACATTTATGGCAAGACAACATTTTTAAGAGTCACAAACATGTGTTCGTGTTTTCATAAAATATCACCTCAAAATAATTTGCATTTTTATCCACATTAGTATGTAGGATAGGAAAGTTCACCTTGATCGCTTAGTTTTCTTAACTTGAATCCTTCGTTCCGACTTACTTGCGAACGTACCCTTTTGAAAAAAAATCACAATAAAAAATAGTAATTTAGATTTAAACTAACCTAATTAAATAAGAAATAAATCTCAAGGTTTAAACTAATCTATTATTATTGTTATTATTATTATTATTATTATTTATTATAATTATTATAATTAACATTAGTACTATTATTAGTAATATTATTATTAAGAAATTTTCAAAACTTACAATATTTATTTCTAGTCCGTTTTCTATTCCCGGCTCCGACTAAGTTGATATTCCATGTGTCGCTAATAGTTTTACGTAAAACTATAACAACTCGGATCGCAACTAAATATCCCATCTTTCTTAAACAATTTATTTTAAGTCCAAAATAAATTAAATTTGAAACTGTGCCCTTCATAATTATTTTCTGCTGCACCAAAATATTCACAAGTAGTTGGGCTCAATGTTTTTTTTGTACGGCTCAAGTAATTAAATCAGAAACCCAACTAAAAGATGCACACTTAAAAACCCTATCACTTGTCTTCCTCCCTCATTTCAGCACAATAGCCTTCCTCCCTCTCACATATCGCCTCCGCCGCCGCCAGCCTCCCTCCGGTGCCGCCGTCGCGCCACCGCCACTTCCGGCGGTGGTCCTTCTTCCTCCTCATCTCTTTTCTCCCTCGGTTTCCCCCTTCACCGCCGTCATGCAGAGGCAGCGGCTTCGCCGCCCTCTTCCCGGCAGGCCAACCATCTCCGGACAGCAGCGGATCGGTGCTCCCTCCCTCCGTCGGTTTTTCTCTCTCTCTCTCCCTTCTCTTTTCTCCCTCGGCTATGCCCACTCCGCCGTCGTCGCGGTTCACGTCAGCTGAGGGCCTTCCCCAGCCGCCGACGCCGCGGAGGCCGCTGCTTCCTCGCCGACCGCCGAGAGGTAAGTTAAGGAGATTTTATTCTATTTCCTTTTTGTTTTATTTTCTAAGATTTGATCTGTGATTTAAAAGTTTTGGCGTTTCAAACTTGTAGGTTTGTGAAGGTGATGAAATTAGTGACGAATTTGTTTAACCATTTTACAAAATTTAAAGCGAAGAGACAGTGTGAAGTGTTTTCAAAATGAAGTATTTACTCTTTATTATGATGCATGTCAATGTTGATGAAGTTATAACCGCATTTAATAAGGTAATGGACTGAAGTAATAACCCAATTGAAGTTCAATGAAGTAAAATCCTATTGTGATGAAGTGGTATACTTGTTGAATGAAGTAAATGCACATATGAATGAAGTAGTGATCACTCTTCCTCATATGCTCAAGAATCCCTTAATGTAATAACCTAGTCGAATGAAGTGATAAAACTATTTGAATGAAATAATAGAATAGAATAAAATGAAGTAGTGGTCTAGTCAGATGAAGTAATATAGATAGTTAAATAATGAAGTAGTAATAATCTAGGTGAATAAAGTAATAATGTAACTGAATGAAGTAATAGTCTAGTTGAATGAAGTAATATAGAAATCTAAATAACGATGTTTTTTATATTTTTTTCTCCAAATTCGTAGCCAATAACAGTACAAGTTGAATAAAATAACAACATGGCAATTACCAAGGGAGAGACTGTTACCTATTTTCTACACCAAGGGAATTGCATAATTCAATCACCAAAGTGACAACATAGCAATACCTAATGACATAGGCGCGTATTACTTCATTTATAGTTAATTACATTTTAAGTATATTACTTCATCCAGTAGATTTATTACTTCATTCCAATAGTTAATTACTTCATTCTAGTAGATTATTACTTCATTCCACTTTGAATTTGAATTTGTTTAACCTTTTTACAAAATTTAAAGCGAATAGACTTTGTGAAGTGTTTTCAAAATGAAGTATTTATTCTTTATTATGATGTATGTCAATGTTGATGAAGTTATAACCTCATTTAATAAGGTAATGGACTGAAGTAATAACCCACTTAAAGTTCAAGGTAGTTCAAATTACTTCATTACATGTGGTCGTAACTTCATCAATTACGTTATTTAGTTCATTACAACTACAATCCTTCGCAAACGATGCATATAACACAGTTCAGTTCATATTAATTCATTACTTGAAATTATAACTTCATCAAGTACGTTATTTTGTTCATTACAATTATAATTCTTCGCAAACTATGCATATACTCCATCTATTCTTCTCCACTCAGAAATTTTTTCAATCTACCGCGACGATTTCCACCGGAAATCGTCCAATATCAAACCAGACCAGACAATATATGCATTTCTTGTTCAAGCAATTCCCCCTAGTAGTATTATATTTTCCACTGTATGCAATATCCCGTCAGAAATATGCATAACAACTAAATATGCAAAATCAAAATCAACCACTCTCTTTCAATTGAGGAATTTTTGGCCATGATCTTTACCACACGAACAAATTCAGTTTACTTTCAACACAACAATTTCGAGAAACAATAATCTGTAAGTCTTCCCATAACTACAAGTTATTCCACTTTCTTTCAACTCCAAATCCAAGAGAAACCGAGAGGGAATTGGGGCTGCGTCGGTAGAAGAAGAAGAAGAGAGATGAGATTTTTGCAGTTAGGAGTAGAGAGAGAGACAGACTTCTAGTTGTGTTTAGAGAAGAGGGACGTTGATGTTGAACTTTGGAAGAATAATTTGATGGAGGAAGTAAGAAATTGGGAGAGAGAGAAAGGAATTTGGGGCTTGTTTTGGTGGTGTGAAACGAGAGAAAGAGGACAGTTGCACGGTAGCGAAGCCAGCGACAGTAGAGGGAAGCGTAACGGCGGAGACGACGGCTCAACCTCGGAGTAGGCTGAGTTCGGGGAGCAGCACCACCTGGGTGTGTTGACAGCAGTCCGGAAACTATGGCGGCTGGAGCAGCGGCGTGATTGGATACCGCCGTTGACGCCGTCGTCGTCGTACTACTCCACCGGAAAAAGCAAATCCTCCCGTGGCAGATCAAGATCGAAGCTCCTCATTCACAGCTTTTCTGAAAAGAATGAATCCGAAGAGCAGCGATAGTTTATCTCCTTCTCCTCTAATTCCTAAACTACCCTTTTGGCAATTTGATTGAATAAAAAAAGTAGATAAGTTTTAATTTTTAATAACCATTAGATGTGATTAATGGGTGGATGAGATTTGGTCTCTAACTATATATATATATATATAAATTTTTTTTTTCAATTAATTATTTGAGTATTTGTTCACTTGTTCGTTTCATTTTGTGTAAATGTATCTATACACAAAAGATTGCAAGTGGCGTATCTTGTAATCATTCTTTCAGAGAATGATCTCCATATGTGTCAGAAGGGTGACGGATGAGGATTTTTTTTTCACACTTCATTAATGCATTATTCTTTGTTGCTAAGATTCATTAATGCAGCATTAAATGCTGCAATGAATATTGTTCCTTCTCGGATAGGCTAATATATATATATATATATATATATAGGGTTTTGATCCATGCAAAACCATTCTTAATACAAAAATGCAGAACCAAGCATACAAAAGTCATTTTTAGGTCATTGTAAGCTTAGTTTTACGTCATTTTAGTAAGGATGACATGAAATGATCTTAACATGACCTCAAACCCAAAGTTTATAATATGACCTAAAACTGCTTTACAATGACCCTCCGTGTTTTTGTTTAATTATTGACCATTGGATCGTCAAATCTCATGGTCAGGATTTGGTCTGGATTTTGTATTGAGATCAAGTTTTGTATTGATCATTTTCCTATATATATATATACTTGATCTCAATACAAAATCCAGACCAAATCCTGACCATGAGATTTGACGATCCAATGGTCAATAATTAAACAAAAACACGGAGGGTCATTGTAAAGCAGTTTTAGGTCATATTATAAACTTTGGGTTTGAGGTCATGTTAAGATCATTTCATGTCATCCTTACTAAAATGACGTAAAAATAAGCTTACAATGACCTAAAAATGACTTTTGTATGCTTGGTTCTGCATTTTTGTATTAAGAATGGTTTTGCATGGATCAAAACATATATATATATATATATATATAATTTTTTTTTTCAATTAATTATTTGAGTATTTGTTCACTTGTTCGTTTCATTTGGTGTAGGTATAATCGGTTCAAGTTCGTGGCTGCCCACGCTGAAGTACCCGATTTGCTTAGAACGTACGATGTATTAAATTTTGTTAGATGTATTTGACATTAAAATTTAAATTTTGGAATCTTATTTATTTATTTATTTAAATTTATTATGTTCATATATGTGTAATATATTCACGTGTTATATTCACTTACCTAACGTCAAAACAAACAACAACGACGATCCATCGCAGTTCGGATTTAATCGTTTAAAAGTCACTTATATAAATAATGAAGCTAATAATATAGTTTCTAATAATATTGGCTTAGCGGGTCGTTACATACTATCCCTCTTAAAAGAAATTTCGTCCCGAAATTTAGGAAGTATTTAGACAAAAAGCTCGGGATATTTTTCCCTCATTTTCTCTTCTAGCTCACATGTTGCCTCTTCCTGTCCGTGGTTTTTCCACAACACCTTCACTGTGGTAATCGACTTATTCCGAAATTGTTGTACCTTCCAATCTAGTATTTCTACCGGCTTTTCTTCGTAACTCAGGTCAGGTCCTAGAGCGATTTCTTCGTGGCGAATCACATGTTTTGGGCCGAACACGTACCTCCGAAGTTGTGAGACGTGGAATACGTTGTGTACGTTCCCAAAGTTGGGTGGCAAAGCCAAGTGATAAGCTACTGGGCCCACTTTTTCCAGAATTTCATAGGGGCCAATGAATCGTGGTTTTAGCTTACCCTTGAGTCCAAATCTGGTTATTCATTTGGAAGGGGATATTTTCAAGAAGACCTTCTCTCCAATGTTAAATTTCAATTCTGTTCGACGCTCATCGGCGTAGGATTTTTGCCGGTGTTGCGCTTCCTTGATCCGACTCCGGATTTGTCTCACGATTTCAATCATCTCTGCCACGGATTCTGGCCTAAAACTTTTCTCTCCCCTACTTCGTCCCAATGCATATGCCCTAGCTTGTGTTGAGAGGCTCGGTCGTTGTGGATGTGGGGCATGGTGGTCCTGGGTGTCTGCCTGTAGAGCTCGCAGGTGTTGACGTGCTTGCTGGTTAGTTGGTGCACTCCTTCCCTGGGGTCCACTTTGACAGTTCCTGGCGATGTGGCCATACTTTCCATAAGAATAACAAGTCATTTCTCCGGCCCTGCAGATTCCGCTGTGGGGCTTGTTACATTTGGGGCAAAGATTGGGCCTTGGTTGACTGATTCCTGTCGGTTTAAAGGTAGGCTGCCTTGTAAAGTTTTGTGTGCGGGGTGGTCCATGCCATGGCTTCTTTTGTCCCCACTGGTTCTGGTTCCCTTCCCACTTCCTTTTGTCCCTTGGGGCTTGGGACGAGGTCTGCAGTAACATATTTGTAGGGTTGGGTGCATGTCTTTCTTTAGGCAATGCAGCTTCAATGTCTAAGGCAAGTTTTAGAGCTTCGGAATATGGTAGTCCGCCATGGCTTCGTGCCTCAAGCCAGCACAAAATTTCTCGGACATCTTTTCATCTGTATCCACTTGATCAGCTCCGTACCTGGACAGGTCAAAGAAGGTGCGATCATATTCTGTCACTGACATTCGTCTGTTTCAAGTTGTAGAACTCTGTTTCTTTTTGCTTTTTATAGCTCTTGGGGATGTACTTGTCGTAGATTCCCGTCTTGAACTGATCCCAAGTTAGGTCCTCTAGCTGCTGCGGGGTCATTATCTTTTTGCTGGCCTCCCACCAATAATCTGCTGACCCTGTCAGTTGGAGTGAGGCACAAATCAAGCGCTCATTGCATGTGCATTGCAGTAAGTCAAACAGGCGCTCTAGCGCACGTATCCACGATTCCGCTTCAGCGGGGTCGCCTTTTCCGTCAAATGTTGGCGGCTTCTTTTTCAGAAAGGTGTTAATGACAGTTCTATACGCTGTCGGGGCAGGTGGAGGCAATGGTGATTGAGGTGGAGGTGGTGGCGGGGGGTTTACGTGTTGTCTTTCGGGCTCAGGGTGCGGCCCTGTACCACGTCCTCTTCCTCTTCCTCGGGGTCGCCCGGCTATCCTTGGCGGCATTTTCTATTGATAAAACATTTTCTTATAAGTTACTATTGTTGGAAAGATTTTAACGATTAGAAGGGTAGAGGACTTCAATTTATTCAAACAATCATTATCAGATTCTGCTAAAGACAGAAAGTAAAACATGTATATATTCGTATAAAAGTTTATGTACAGGGAAAAATTGCCTCCACCGAGGACTTTCATACAACCATTCTTGGTGTCGCAAAAACATTACATCTGTTACTAAACAGATGTTAGTCAAAATATGTCAAGCCACGGAACACTCGCATGAATGTTTCCGTGATGTCAAAATACTATAGCTAGTCAAAACATGAACCAGAACGGTCTCATAACGGATCCGTTTCTGGAGTACACACATATATACAAAGCTCACATCTCTATCTAGTAAACGATCAGGCTGGTGTCGCAGTAGTACTCGCACCGGTCCCCGGGTCCCCTCATCTTCCTCTGGCTCCTCTTCATCCGAACTCTCATCAAGGAGAATAGCTGAGTCAATAGTGCTACCCGGAGGATGTGGTCCACGAGTCACCGCTCCCCAATGGCGTATAGCCCATGCGACGGGTCCACGCTCTGGTGGTATAGACTCATGGCGACTAGGACTAGTAGGAATCGTCGCTCCTGGGAGTGCGTCGGGAGATGTCTCAGAAGATATAGGCAATGGTTGTAGGTGACTGGTGCCTACTATGATCTTCTGCTCAACTGACTCATCCTCGTATGAAAGAGTGGCGGGGGCCTTGCCCCTACTACGCCTCTCGGCTGCTGCAGCTCGCAACTCTCTCGCCTCGGTGCTAGCCGACCCTACTCCCTCTAGGCTCGGTGCAGGGTCAAGGCTGGCTGGGTAGGGGTCCTCCTCTACCAAAGGGGGACGAGATGGTCCAGCCTCAAACTCTCCGCGTGCCCGACGCCTCGGTGGAGAGGGCAGAGGTGGGAGAATCAGATCGGGCAGCGGATCTGCTGGCTGCGGGATGACCGGCTCGGGCTGAAGGTCTGCTGGCTGCGGGACCCCTGGGTCTGCTACCGGGGCTAGATCGCCCGGCCGCATATATGGCCCCCTCGGTGCCTGGCCATGTAGGATAAAACACGAGTGAATCTCCCCGATGAACTCGGGAAAATCACCATGAGGGTCGAATAAAGGGGCTGTAGGAAATATATAATCACGGGATCGGTCGATGGCAAAGCCTACCCAATCTGAGGGTAGAAGCCTAATAAGCCGCTGGATACCGTCATGGTGAGTCAATCCAAATGGGTGCGCTCTCTCCCAGAGCCACCTGAACTGTGCTAGAAATATCCCAAGATCTTCTCCTACCAGCATCACAAATGTGAAGTACTCAAGGAGAATGTCCTCGACTGTAGGATAAACCATCTACCAGAAGGCGTGTCGTTCAGATCCTTGTATTCTCATACATAAATATGCGTATAAAACATAAAGAAGTAAACGTGATACAATGCAAATGCTCGGTCATTCCAACGAGTCGTATCCAACTATGCTATTCTTGGGTACTAGAAGAAGTCCTAAAAGTCACTTCTACGTCACATCATACATTTCACTATCATTTGGAACTACTTATTATACCGTTTTTGGTATTGTTGCCTAGCTCAGGAAAGCGTTGGCAAATTTATGATTGTTGTTCTGTCAAGGCTATGTATAAAAAAATTCAATACACAAAGTGGTAAACCGAAAATACACACTTGCTTTCAAAATATAATTACTAACCGTTGCTTTGGTTGAGCGTGTTGGGGGTAGGTGCTGGTAGTCTCTTTCGTTAGAAGGAAAGCCTAGCGGAACAATGGTAGGCCGAAGATTATTGAAAAAGGACTCTCGGGTTCAGAGCATGAAAGACGGCTCTGATACCACTCTGTCACGACCGCAGTTAGCTAAGGATAGCATAATCCGAGGAATTCGTGACTAAGGAGGGATTATAAGAAGCGGGGATAGAATTTAGGGGAAATTAAAGCCAAAGTAGAACGAGACACATATAATAAACTCAAATAGGGAAATACTTATAATAAAATACACTCGATCATGCAGAATCGAGTGACCGTTCATACAAGTTCTGATTATCAGAATCAAAAGTAAAATAGACACTGCCTCTTAACCGGCACAGCGGAAACAAAAGAACGCGGTCCATGTATGGAGACATGAACCTCCTAGAGTTTTATTCATAGTTAGTTACTAGATTGATCTCAAAAGCACTTGTCCCTCCCCCTTTCCACGACTCAACCTGCGCATTTAGAAATATATGCAGGGCTGAGTACAAAAGTACTCAGTGAACACATTGCCGAAAATTACACATATACATTTGAAAATATTGTCAAGCCATCATCACAGTAATACTCGGGGTTTTATTGAAAAGACCCGAGCTTACTAAAAATATTCACATTGGGCCCTTTTTCCTGTACTGAGCCATATCTGATCACATTGTGCCGTCGAGATGGTGTTCTCGCACGGTCACCTTCTCTGCCCATCATGTCAGAGGTATCCTTGTGCCTGGAAGGTGGCCACCTTCCTCGGTCACCTGCTCTGCCCAACATGTCAGAGGTAGTTTGTGTACACTAGTCCGAGCGGGGACACCACCCTCACTGGGACCCGAATTCGACTTATATCATCATTCATAATTCCTTTGGCCTTAGCCAAACAGATAGGCATCGTACAAAAACATTTATGGCAAGACAACATTTTTAAGAGTCACAAACATGTGTTCGTGTTTTCATAAAATATCACCTCAAAATAATTTGCATTTTTATCCACATTAGTATGTACGATAGGAAAGTTCACCTTGATCGCTTAGTTTTCTTAACTTGAATCCTTCGTTCCGGCTTTACTTGCGAACGTACCCTTTTGAAACAAAATCACAATAAAAAAAATAGTAATTTAGTTTTAAACTAACCTAATTAAATAAGAGAGAAATCTCAAGGTTTAAAGTAATCTATTATTATTATTGTTATTATTATTATTATTATTATTTATTATGATTATTATAATTAACATTAGTACTATTATTAGTAATATTATTATTAAGAAATTTTCAAAACTTACACTATTTATTTCTAGTCCGTTTTCTATTCCCGGCTCCGACTAAGTTGATATTCCATGCGTCGCTAATAGTTTTACGTAAAACTATAACAACTCGAATCGCAACTAAATATCCCATCTTTCTTAAACAATTTATTTTAAGCCCAAAATAAATTAAATTCGAAACGGGGTCCTTCTTAATTATTTTCTGCTGCACCAAAATATTCACAAGTAGTTGGGCTCAATGTTTTTTTTGTACGGCCCAAGTAATTAAATCAGAAACCCAATTAAATGAGCCCAACTAAAAGATGCACACTTAAAAACCCTATCACTTGTCTTCCTCCCTCATTTCAGCACAATAGCCTTCCTCCCTCTCACATATCGCCTCCGCCGCCGCCAGCCTCCCTCTGGTGCCGCCGTCGCGGCACCGCCACTTCCGGCGGTGGTCCTTCTTCCTCCTCATCTCTTTTCTCCCTCGGTTTCCCCCTTCACCGCCGTCATGCAGAGGCAGCGGCTTCGCCGCCCTCCTCCCGGCAGGCCAACCATCTCCGAACAGCAACGGATCGGTGCTCCCTCCCTCCGTCGGTTTCTCTCTCTCTCTCTCTCCCTTCTCTTTTCTCCCTCGGCTATGCCCACTCCGCCGTCGTCGCGGTTAACGTCAGCTGCCGTCGCCGAGGGCCTTCCCCAGCCGCCGAAGCCGCGGAGGCCGCTGCTTCCTCGCCGACGGCCGAGAGGTAAGTTAAGGAGATTTTATTCTATTTCCTTTTTGTTTTATTTTCTAAGATTTGATCTGTGATTTAAAAGTTTTGGCGTTTCAAACTTGTAGGTTTGTGAAGGTGATGAAATTAGTGACGAATCGGGGTGTGGGGCTGTCACCGTCGGCGACAGAAGGCCGAGCTTGCTACCGGAAGCTTCTCCGGCAGACTTCTATGTCATTTCAAGCTAAGTTCCTAATACTCTTTGAGAATCTAAATTTTTTTTTATGTTCTTGGGATGCTATAGCATCTATGTTCTTGAGGCTCTAAATTGTCTGTATGAAATACATATCAAAAGCTAAATTGGTGTTCTGTAAATTCTGGATACTAAGTTTGTATTTTGGCATATAAATGTTCTGCCTATATGAAATATGTTATAATATGTGGAAAGGAAGTGGGGTGTTGATGTTACTCACTTTTGTTTGATTGTGAAAGAGAGTTGTTGAATTTGTCGTCTTTATGATATGCAAAAGTCTCGATGGATTGCTTTCTTCCCTTGCTCCGATTTTGTTGGTAGGATGTGGAGTAAAAGTTATGTGGGGTTTGTGGAGGAAAATTTAGGATATATGATGGTGGTGTTTTATGGTGAAAGAAATGGATTTGTGTAAATGTATCTATAAACAAAAGATTGCAAGTGGCGTATCTTGTAATCATTATTTCAGAGAATGATCTCCATATGTGTCTGAAGGGTGACGGATGAGGATTTTGTTTTTCACACTTCATTAATGCATTATTCTTTGTTGCTAAGATTCATTAATGCAGTATTAAATGCTGCAATGAATATTGTTCCTTCTCGGATAGGCTAATATATATATATATATATATATATATATATATATATATATATATATATATATATAGGATTGTATTCAAATCCTTTGCACCTATTAAATCCAATCACCTTCTCAATCTCGTCCATCCATTTTCATAATCATATGGACGAAAATAAAGCCTCATCAATTTAATTTTAATCATTAAAAATTTCGAAAAGGGCAGTTTCGGGAGCTCAAATTTGTATCGGTTAATTTAATTCCTAAATTCTCTCCTTCTAGTTTGGTAAATATATAATCTAATTTATTTTCCTTAATTAAGTTTTTTCTCTCTTCCTATTTTACGGTAAATGTATTGGGAAGACATTCTTCTGCAATTTTTCGAGACAATCATGAAGCTCTTTTTTTGAGAAGTTAGTTTAGTATTCCTTCATTAATTTCGAGACAATCATGAAGTTCTAGTCCAATTAAATTGTATAGGTATCTAAATTTTTGCACCAATTCTTATATAGAGTTCGTGTATTGATTGTTCATTGAGATGTAAGTATTATTTTATGTATTAACAGTTTTTCTATAGATTACACGCTACTATCTTTCTTCTCTCCCTCATCGTTTGTTTTCTCCTTTGAAGACATTATCAAGAAATTGTTGTCGACTTTTTTCAATTGCAGACGTCAGTTTTTTTTTAATTGATAAATTTGGGTAGAAAGTTATTATATTAGTCGTGTAATTGACATCTATGATTTTGTGTATTTGTTTTTAATTGATAAATTTGGGTAGAAAGTTATATCACCAACACATGAATTAAATTTCATTTTTTAATGCGTTTAAGATTTGGTATAGTAAATAATGTACCAAAAATGTCTAATAATGTGCACGGATCAGTGAATAATGTACATATTAAAGAGAATAATGTTGAAAGGAAATTGAATTCATGCCCTTTGGGTTTAGCAATCCATGGGGCTAGATTGTAGTACCCACTCACAAACGGAACCATCACAAAGGGCAAAGAGTTTGAATCATTTCCCTTGGGTTTAGCAACCCATGGGGCTACGTTATACCACCAACACATGAACTAAATTTCATTTTTTAATGCGTTTAAAATTTGGTACAGTAAATAATGTACCAAAAGTGTCTAATAATGTGCACGGGTCAGTGAATAATGTACATATTGAAGAAAATAATGTTGAAAGGAAATTGAATTCATGGCCTTTGGGTTTAGCAATCCATGGGGCTAGGTTGTAGTACCCACTCACAAACGGAACCATCACAAAGGGCAAAGAGTTTGAATCATTTCCATTGGGTTTAGCAACCCATGGGGCTAGGTTATAGCACCAACACATGAATTAAATTTCATTTTTTTAATGCGTTTAAGATTTGGTACAGTAAATAATGTACCAAAAGTGTCTAATAATGTGCACGGATCAGTGAATAATGTACATATTGAAGAGAATAATGTTGAAAGGAAATTGAATTCATGCCCTTTGGGTTTAGCAATCCATGCGGCTAGGTTGCAGTACCCACTCACAAACGGAACCATCACAAAGGGCAGAGAGTTTGAATCATTCCCCTTGGGTTTAGTAACCCATGGGGATAGGTTATAGCACCACCACAATGATTAAATTTCATTTTTTAATGCGTTTCAGATTTGATACAGTAAATAATGTACCAATAGTATCTAATAATGTGCACAGATCAGTGAATAATGTACATATTGAATAGAATAATGTTGAAAGGAAATTGAATTCAAACCATCCCAAGTGCTTTACATCGTCATAAATCTAGAAAAAATACCCTACAAATCTATTTCAAATCAGTTGGACACATCTTGAAGTACAATGTTGTTGTCGTTCTTGTTTCAACTAGCTGCTGCAAAATCCTCCCTCCGGCCTTTGTTCGACGACAGTACAAATAGTCCTCCCTCCGGCCTTTGTTCTTCTTGTCTTCACAGCCATTTTGGGCAGAGCTGGTTGAAGCTTCCGTAATTCGTTCGCGGAATTTCTGGGCTATTCCAACCGGCAGTAGATCATCCACTGCATCTTTTATGTTGCTCCTCAACTGCTTTGTCCCTGTCGAGCAGCACCAACTTGCATCATAAATCGTGCAATACATAGAATAACAAACATATGTATATAGTAGAAACAAAACTGCCAAACGAACATTAATTCATGCGTAAAATAAAATAATGCTTCAACATGTACACATACTGCACCGACTATATAGTGTAATTTACAAACACATATCCCAGTTAATGTTTGACAATTTAAAACAGGATCCACCATAATGCAATCACATTTTCAAATAATGCAATCACATCATCAAATAATGCAATCACATCATCAAATAATGCAATCACATAGTGGAATAATGCAATCATAACACAAGCATGCTGCAGCATACAAGATATATATACATGTAACCACTTAACCATCCAAATAATGCAATCACAGAATCAAATAATGAAGATATTATACCAAGTAATGAACAAACAGATTTAGAACAGGATCCAACATAATGCAATCACATTTTCAAATAATGCTATCACATCAGCAAATAATGCAATCACATAGTGGAATAATGCAATCATAATACAAGCATGCTGCAGCATACATGATATATATATACATGTAACCACTTAACCATCCAAATAATGCAATCACATAATCAATTAATGAAGATATTATACCAAGTAATGAACAAACAGATTGACAATCTACTCTTTCCCAATCTAAAATCACACCTACAACATCCAAATTCTACCCATACAGGTAATTCAGGTATATAGGAAAATAATGCATATGTTATCTGATAATTTCAAACAGAAATGACCATAATGCATGCGCATATTAAAATAATGTAGTCACATTTGGACAATAATGAAAAGAATTTGACGAGTAATGGACTATATGATTACATGAAGGAAGATAACAAATAAAGCATTGACATATAATAAAATGCTCTGTTTATATGAATAAATGAATAGACAAATATCATATTTGTTATCTGCCAATTTACATCAGAAATGACCATAATGCATTCACATATTAAAATAATGTAGGCACAGTTTAAAAATAATGAAGAGATCCTATCTTGCAATGAACAAACACATTTTCAATTTGCTTAATCACTATCTAAAACCAAAGCAACAACATTAACAATGTACTCATATAGGAAACATAATGCATTGACATACCAAAATAATGCATAGACCATGTGATTAAATGAATATAAACAAAGTGCATTCGTTATCTGCCAATTGAAATCGCATATGCGCAAACTGCATTCACATATTAAAATAATGTAATCACTTTGACAAATAATGCAGATTTAATATCAAGTAATGTTGGAACAAGCCAACATTGACTGATTTTATGCACATAAATTCAAAAACAACACGAATAATGGATACAGTAGACAAATTAATTCACAAAAATTATTAAAATACTGTGCAAATTACGGTAAAGCATGTGGGATTACAATCCAAACATACAAAGCAATTACAGTTGAACGCGAAACACAAAAGCTCACCATCTTGCTGGGATGGCTGCGAATTGGTGGGCCGTCCTCTTTTCGCATTTTAAGATCTGCGCAGGAATTCAACCAAACAACAGGGAGTTAGATTGTAGTACCAAATCCGGTCGATTGGTGGTAATCGGGTTAATTGTGGTGTGGGTGTTGTGTTCCTATCGATTATTGGAGAAAGCGTTATTCAAACTCGAAAAGTGAAGCAGTTCAATAACATTCGGAAAAACCCTACCTCTGCTTAGAACGCGGTGGAGTAATGTTCGGAACCGACGACAAGCATGGAATTCGACTGAAAAACGGTTTAATCACCGATAACAATGTCCGCGGCGGCTAGGGATTTGCAAGTCGGATGGAATTTGAGAAGGATAGTGGAGAGATAAGGGGTGTAAATACGGTTTGTGAAGAATGAGGCGGTCGATGGAAATCATTGGGTGTATCCCGCTAAATTCGCGCCTCCTCGTTTTCTCCAGATTTGATACTATAAAATTACTAATTCACCCTCATAATGCACGAAATAGTCGAAATAATGAACTACGGGGTGCTTGAAAGCGTATGAAGTAACAGAGAGGCTCTTTCGTACGTATGCACAGAAATTGATCAATGCAAGCGCTCGGTCAAGACACCATGCTTCTTAAGTCCACTGGAGCACAGGGTCCAGGAACTCAAGAGAACATACAGTGCTTCAGTCGTTGGGCACTCTCAACTTCCCTTTCAAAAAATAATATAAATCCCTCAACCCGAATACTATGAATTAGTATAGGGAAGTGGGGTCGATCCCACAGAGATGGACTCGCAAAGTAGTGCTCAGAGGCTTTGGACAAACAAATGGCTGCTGCCACGCAAAAGGGTTGAGAATTTTAAACTAACTCTAGACCTAGGCAGGAAATGTAAATGCTAGACCTAGGACATATTAAACTTGTAAATTCAGACTTCAACAGCAAGAAACATAACCACTTCCTAGACAGTGTAAACAACTACCTAATCTAGCTAAACAGAAGATAACTGAAAGTGGGGACCATAATTCCAAAAGTGGCAAGTACGGAAAAAACTGCAGATAACAAACTCTGACGCTAGCTCGCAGCGAAATGTATCCTCTCAACCGAATTAAACTTGCAGATGAACAAAACAGAGCACAAAGCGAGATTCGAACAGAATATAGAAATTTGGTCGTCGGAAACTTGCCACAAAACGGAAACACATCAGATCTGCGTACACTAGACAGAATGAAAGAAAAACTCGTAAACTAAGCATGAAAATCAGATCGAAACTACTCAGATTCACGTCAGAATACTTGATCCACTCCGGATCCAAGACATCCGAACCCAACAACCAACAAATCCAGCAAATCCAACCAAAGTTCTTCCACAATCCAACTCCAACTTCCCAGATCTGACCATTAACCTATAATAACTCAGAAAACAGCTGCGAAACGCATCCAACTCAGACAATTTAAAACACCAAAATCTCAATAAACGAAGCAATCAAACTAGAAATCAACACAATCACCATAACGGAAAATCAAACTTGCATTTAAACCAGAAACTATTTGGTGAAAACAGAGAACCGAGCTTCGAACAACGAAGCTCGGCAGAGTAAGTAAAATACGGAAAGCGGAAAATAAATTGTTTCTTCGCTCCTAACAAGAGCGGTGTTACACCATATCGGAAGCTAAGATGAAACCCGAACGTGTGAACTGAGATCTCCTCAAACTAGTATCAAGTGTGTGTGTGGGAAAGTGAACTAGGCAACAAGCTGTGGTGAGGTCTCCACCGAGAAGATCCCTCCAGCTTGCATGCTTCTGCCTTTTATAGATGCGGACATAGCCCTTGAGTCTTCGTAGAAATCCCTATTCTACCCTTCAACTCTAGAGCTTCCTCCGTCGAGCAATTCTCTTCATAATCGTTCACTAAATCGCCAGTTCCTCGACCTTGTGATTTTTTGGTCTTCTTTCTTGGACCTGGCGAATTCCTTTACACACCTGGCTTAAAACGTGCGTTAGCCCCAGTAAAATCACGAATTAAATCCCTAGACCCATGCATGAAATTAGCCTTATCAAACTGCTCACACTTAAACCATGCTTGTCCTCAAGTATGAAAGACAAGAAAAAGAAATAAGGCGAATTTCAATGCACGGTCCCCCCCAAGTACTATTCCACAAACAAAACAGGCTCCTAGACCTAGACAACTACAACACGAAACACATAAAAATCACAAAAGAAAAGAAAACACATAAGCGCATAAACTGGTATTTTCCTAGCAGCCATCCCCACAAGTTTAAGGTCAATCCAAGCGTTTACAGCCTCAGATTCCTCCCCCTCCCTTCTTCTGTCTAGTCAAGTTGTCAGTTCGTCAAGATAGCCTTTTGACTTCCCAATTGTTAGAATCACTCGATCACTCATTCCTCACCATGGATGTTAGGATCGAATCGCTCTTGAGTTAAAGTTACACCACTGATGCGTCGGGTTATGAGAGTTTCTCCTTCCTACAATCCTCCTTGTACTTTTATTTCCTGGGTCAGGTTACTACTGCTTCCTGCCCCTTAAAATTTTTTTTTTTTTTTCTCTGGACTTCGTCCAGCTTATACCTCCTTTTCCTGGACTTCGTCCAGCTTATACCTCCTTTTCCTGGACTTCGTCCAGCTTATACCTCCAGAACCCTATTCCCAATTTTTTCTCCTTCGGACTCTTCTCCCTAAACATCCAGTGGCGGCCCCCTTTTTATACATGTTAGCTCAAAGTGTTTTGGCTTATAACTCACTTTTATAGTAGGGCTGCACAACTAGGTTATCTAAGGCATCCTCTATCGTTCTTACTTCATCCAACTGACTTTGATTTATTAAGAGAAAAGGATTCACAAATTAGCATGTATTTTCTCTTCAATTACTCTCCCTAAGGGGCTTTTGCTATTTATTATACCAGTTATGCAAACACAGAACCTAAAAAAAAACTGCAAACTCCTAGGCCTAACAGAATATGTACAAGACACTAACTACACGAACTGTTTCCCCCCTCCCACTTCATCCATGCTTGACCCCAAGCAATCCCAATGAAGTGGAAAACAGGACAGTTAGTGGCGACATGAAACGAACACAATAAAACACAAACTTCTCACACTCAGACCAAGCATTGGGCTGAGTGGGAGAAGGGACAACATACAACACGAAACATGTTATGACATACAACCCCTTCTCACACTTAGACCAAAGATTGGGCTAAGTGTGGAAGGGTTCAACACGTATATACAGAACCTAGCATGCTGGCAGGTATAAACAGAAATAAAAACGAAAGCACTTTGAAAGAAAAGAAAAGAAAAAGTTACTTGGGTTTGAGGGGAAATTCAATTCGGTGTCTGGCCCCCGCGGGAGCCAAACTTTGGTGGCACCGTCGGCTGGGTCACCTTTGCTTTCTTACTGGCCGGCATCTCCGGCTTCTCTGGTCTGTCATCAGTGGGTCGGGGTATGGCTGTTCTCAGGATCACGGGTCTAGCAGAAGAGGGGGTGGTGTGAGGCCTCGGGCCTTGCGATGGCTTCTGCGCGGATACACTTCCTGGACTCGGCGTTGTAATGTTGCCGCTAGACCCAGGAATAATTTCTGATGTATCCGGGAACTTTTTGTGCAGCCATTTCAGCATTGTCGTCATTAAAGCAACACCCTCCGCCATCTTGTTGGTTTGCTTAGTTGACGAAGCCACCCAATCGGTGATACGTCCCCTCAGGACTGCGGCCTCTTCCCTGCTTCTTCCGAATTCCCTTCGGATCTCGGTCATTTCCTTGCGTACCCCGTCGATTCCTTTCCTTACCTCCTCAACTTCTTTCTGCACTCCCTAAACCATTAGCCTGACTTCGTCCTCAGCGGCTTGATCCTTTACCTCCACACCATCGGGTTCCTGCTTAATTTGTGCCTCTGACTTACCGACCTCATAAAAACACACCTCCTTCCCTCGGGCGATCAGCAACCCCTTGTTGAAAAAGAAGTCGAAATTGAAGACTTCCGGAGCTGAGCACATTTTTACTTCACGGCAGGCCTTGCTGATTTTGATTACAACGTTGCGTTGCAAATAGGCCCCGAGAAGATGGCACGTGTACAGATGCCTGGACGGGTTGGAGGTGACTTGATGGCAGGCCTGGGCTAACCAATAACCCAGATGAACTCGTACTCCTGTAGCCATGCACCACGTAAAATATAGGTCGGCGGTCGTCAGGGCGTTGTTGGCAGTGCCCATCAAGTTGTAGCTGACAAAAGTTTGGGCGAATCGCAGGACCCGATTCTCTATATGGTGTGCCTTCGAAAAACTTGTTTTAAATTGACCCACTCTTGAGTGAGTCAAGAACTCCCACGCGCCTTGTGCCTGAAATCCTGGCGTCAACTTCGGCGGACCAACCATTCTGTCGTTCCACAGGCCCTCATCATCTTCTGTTCTCGTTAGCAAGCCCATCCGCAAGGTCCACTCCCGGATACTCATCCTATGTTCTTCATTAAAAAGCCTGAAAGTTATGGATTCCGTATCTAAGTCGGCAGTGGATTTGAACCGGAATATGGAGAAGAATTCACGGGCCGCGTCAACCGGAACTTCGAAAGTGCTGTGCTTTAGTAACCAATCAAAACCGATTGCATCTATAAACCCCCTGAACTCATCGTTAGAGCTAATATGTTTGAGCTCCGCCGGGTGGTACATCTTACCGGACTTCGCAACCTTTCCCTCAGCACTATTTTCCTTGTATACGGCCACACGTTTTGGATCGTCAAATTTTCTCATATCGTCTAGCAGCTCCCTTGTAACCCAAATTTCCGTCGGCTCAAAGTTCAGAACATCTTCTTCTTGCTCCTCCTCTGAATCACTGGACCTGGTAGGACTCTCGGGCTCTGTGGCGTATGGTACCTTGGCGGGTGGAGGAAGTGGAGATTCAGTAGATTTCCCCCTCGCCTTCTTGGTCGAGGAGGAAGCAATTTGTTTCCCTTTCCTCTTCTTAGCCGTCGCGCGGCGCCCTTCCTCTTCACTCTCCCTACCACTCGGTCTGGGAGAGTCTTCCTGCTCAGACACGGCTGTCGCTAGGTCCAGCGTTTCCTTATCCTTTTGTTGTGCGGATTCGTCAATGTCATCAAGTATACTTCGACGTGTCCGTCTCCTTGTTCCCCTTAGATTTAGCTGCGAATCGGCCTCCTCAGGGACCTCAGTTAGATCCAATATCATGTTGAGTCCTGCATCAACAGTTTCTTGAGCATCCTCAGAATCGAGTGCTCCACCTTCCTCTGCTAATAATGGGGTTGCCCCCGCGATATAAACAGGGGTTTCCAACCCCTTAAGATTTCCTTCAGGTTGGGCATCAGTGCCCACAGACTTGTCGGGAGTCCTTCCCGCAACAACATCTTCCTCAGCAATTTGGGCTTCATCGCCCTCAACTACTTCTAGGGTTTCCCCTTCCACATCCTTCTCAGAAATTAGGGCGGCTTCGCCCACTTGAACATCATCACCATCAACAACGGCATCCTTCTCAACAGACGCCTCCAGAACAGGGGTTCTCCCCTCAACATCCTTACTAACAGTGATAGCGGTGTCCTCAACTACCGCCACAAGAACATTTACCCCCTCAACAACACTCTCCGCTAAGCCCACAGCAGAAATATCATCACCTCCATCCTTTAAAACGGGGATTTCCCTCTGAGAAGCAGAAACTAACCTGGGTTCACTTACGGCCAATAAATTCAGTCCCGCGGCCAGATCTGTCTCTACTTCGCGAATTTCCGCAATGGAAGGTTCTGGAACGGCGGGTACTGTAATGTCCTCCGGCCTGGTGGTGGTTTCTGGGACTGTGTCCTGTGCAGAGGTGGTTTCTTCTGGAATAATGGTAGCAGCCTCCGGTGCGGTTTCTTGTACAGCAGTGGGCGGTGTCTCGACAGCTTCCAGTTGTGTCACGGTGGTTGTTGAACCGGCTGGCATGGTTTGTCCCATTGCGAACATCGCGAACGCCTGCATCGCTTTATCGGCCCCTCCGAACTTCTGAAATAGTTCATTCATAAACTCCGCTGCACTCTTCTCGGCGGATCCAGAGGCGCTGCTAGCTTCTTGTTTGTTATCCATGGTATTCTGCAGAAATTTTTGAAAAGAAATTTGTGCGAAATTTGCAGATTAGGGTTAGAAAGAGAGAGAGCGAAATTTGGGGTTTTTGATTTGAGAGAGAGAATATTTGGAGAGAGAATGAGTAAAGAGAAGATAAGAATGCCAAAACCGATTATAGTGTAGGCATGGGAGAGGACATCTTTCTTTTGCAGGCGGGTGGCAGGTGGTGACGCTAGCGACCGTACGCCTCCCCATAAAGTGCCATGTGAAATCCGAACCGGTGCCAATTCCCTCCAAAACTCCTTTACCCCACAATTCCTTGCTCAAGTAAATCCCTACTGCCAAAACACACTAAAAGAAAACATCAAACTAAAAAGAATGAAACGCCAAACTCCCCGGGCCTAGGATATGACAGCATCAAAATCATTCCCGATGGGTCTGGTGTTTCGAAAATATTTTTGAAATTTTTTTTTTTTTTTTAAAAGAAAGCAATTAAATATTTACAAAATTTGTTTTTAAGTGTTCTCAAAATTTCCTGGATCAGGGTATGGTCAAACTTTTAAGTGCTAGACCTAGGAGATATTCTAAGAACACTTCCTTCCTAGACTGGTTAGGTGATATCAAAGAGTGCGCGTAGTGGCACTTCGTCCACTACACACAACTCCGAGCTATCCCTAAAGACCTTTATCCTATGTCCATTGACAAGAAAGGGTATGGAATTTGGTGCACTTCCCTGGATTTCAACTGCTCCGTTTGCTCGAAGTCCCACGATGATGTAAGGCCCAATCCATTTAGACTTTAACTTTCCAGGCATCAACTTGAGCTTGGATTGAAACAAAAGGACTTTCTGTCCTACCCTGAGTTCCTTGCCCCGGAGATTTTTATCATGCCAAAGCTTAGTTTTTTCTTTATACCACATGGCAGATTCATAAGACTCAAGCCGTAACTCTTCCAGTTCCTGGAGCTGCATCTTCCTCTCTTCTTCACAAGCCTGCGGGTTCATGTTGATCTCTTTGACCGCCCAGTATGCTCTGTGTTCGATTCCCACGGGCAAGTGGCACATTTTTCCGAATACCAACCTATATGGTGACATACCAATAGGTGTCTTATAAGCTGTCCTATAAGCCCATAATGCATCATCCAGTCTCTTACTCCAATCCTTCCTAGACGGGTTCACCGTTTTTTCGAGAATGGCCTTTATCTCTCTATTTGATACTTCTGCCTGGCCGTTGGACTGAGGATGATAAGGTGTAGACAACCTATGGTGGACTCCGTATTTCTTCATGAGAGCCTCTATTGTACGGTTCTTAAAATGGGTTCCTTGGTCTGAGATGACAGCCCTAGGGATTCCGTACCTGTTGAAAATGTTAGATCGCAGAAATTTGGCTACTTCTACAGCTTCGCAGGAGGTCGTAGCTTTTGCCTCTATCCATTTCGAAACGTAGTCCACCGCCACAAGTATGTATGTATTCCCATATGAAGATGGAAATGGACCCATAAAGTCCATACCCCAAACATCGAAAATCTCACAAACAATCACCGGGACTTGTGGCATTTCGTCCCTTCTAGAAATTCCTCCGGTCTGCTGACACCTTTCGCAATTCTGGCAGAATTCGAATGCATCCTTGTGTAATGTCGGCCAGTAGAAACCACTGTCTAAAACCTTCCTTGCAGTCTTCCTAGGTCCAAAGTGACCCCCACAAGCTAGAGCATGGCAATGATTCAGCACATCCCTTTGCTCCCACTCCGGAATGCATCTCCTAATTACCTGGTCAGCTCCCATTTTCCACAAATACGGATCGTCCCAAAAGTAGTATTTGGCTTCACTTTTTAATTTCATCTTCTGGGCCCGGGAAATTTCGTCGGAGCTGGGCACTTCTTTAGTGACCAAGTAATTTCCTAGGTCAGCGAACCATGGTTCTGCATTCGTCTGGCATTTCCCTTTTTCAGCACCTCCTGGACCTGTCGCTGCCATTACTTCTTCAAAATCGATAGGTCTAGGAGAATCGTTAAGATAATAAAGATGTTCTTCCGGGAACGCATCAGGTATTGCTTCATCCGTCTCACCTTGGTGAATGCGACTCAAGTGATCAGCCACCTTGTTCTCCGTTCCCTTCTTGTCTCTGACTTCCCAGTTAAACTCCTGTAACAGTAACACCCAACGGATCAACCTTGGCTTAGACTCCTTCTTTGCCAGTAAGTACTTTATCGCAGCGTGATCTGTGAAGACTATCACCCTTGACCCGAGCAGATATGGTCGGAATTTTTCAAAAGAGTACACGACTGCCAATATTTCCTTCTCCGTGGTGTCGTAATTTTTCTGGGCTTGATTTAGCGTTTTTGACGCATAGAAAATCAAGTAACTTTTTCCGTCAACTCTTTGACCTAGCACCGCCCCTACTGCATAGTCACTCGCATCGCACATGATTTCAAACGGCAAACCCCAATCAGGTGCTCTGATGATGGGGGCAGATACTAATCTGTCCTTCAGCAGCTGAAAAGCCTTAATGCACTCCTCATTAAAAACAAACTCAACATCGTTGTGCAACAGATGAGTGAGTGGCTGAGCAATTTTGGCAAAATCCTTTATGAATCTCCTGTAGAATCCTGCGTGACCTAGGAATCCCCTTACCTCCTTTTGATTTGTCGGGTGGGGCAGTTTTGATATCACGTCCACTTTTGCTTGGTCCACCTGTATACCCTTTTCCGATACTACATGCCCTAGGAAAATTCCTTCAGGGACCATGAAGTGGCATTTCTCGAAATTCAAGACCAAGTGCTTCTCTTGACATCTTTTCAGTACTACATCCAAGCTCGCCAGACATGAATCAAATGAATCCCCGTATACAGTGAAGTCATCCATAAAGATTTCAATGCAATCTTCCAGCAGGTCTGAGAAAATACTCATCATACACCGTTGAAAAGTGCCTGGTGCATTGCAAAGGCCAAACGGCATTCTCCGATATGCATACGTTCCGAACGGACACGTGAAAGTTGTCTTCTCCTGGTCCTCGGGGTCCACGTAAATTTGGAAATACCCACTGTATCCGTCCAAGAAACAGAAATATTGCTTGCCTGCTAATCTCTCCAGCATCTGGTCAATGAACGGAAGGGGAAAATGGTCTTTCTTGGTTGCCTCGTTCAATTTTCTGTAGTCAATGCACATCCTCCAACCGGTGACTAGCCTGGTCGGTACCAACTCATTCTTGTCGTTCCTAACAACCTGGATTCCCGACTTTTTGGGTACCATATGTACTGGGCTAACCCATTCACTGTCTGGTATGGAAAAATGATTCCTAGGGATAGCAGCTTCAATACTTCCTTCAATACCTCTTCCCTCATGTTGGGATTCAATTTGCGTTGAGGGTCTCTGCAGGGTTTCGCTCCTTCATTTAGTCGAATGTGATGCATGCACAGATCAGGGCTAATCCCCACCAAGTCAGAAAGTGTCCAACCAATAGCGTTCTTGTTCCTTCGGATGACTTTCAGCAGCTCCTCTTCCTGTTCCTTGATCAAGTTGCTGTTGATAATCACCGGAAAAGTCTCATTCGCCTCAAGGTAAGCATACTTTAGGCCTGGCGGAAGTGTTTTCAACTCCTTCTTGGGAACATCTTTTTCCTGAGGCAAGGGGTTCTTTTCTGCTGCTCCAGTCGTCGTCCCCTTAGTCGACCCGGGAAGATCTTCCTTGCTTGCCCCATAAAGTGTCTCCCTCGATCTGGTTAGCTCAGGCTTGGTGCAAAACTCCAGAATTGCTTCTGCTAGCTCTTCATCTGACAACTTGCTCGTATTCATTGCTTGGCACCAACTGGCCACTTCCCTATCAACAGCATGACTCATCTCTGAGTTCTCAATCTGTCCCTGCATTAATTCAGTCTCGAGGTATTCCTGGACCAAGGGGTTAATGACATCTACGGAATGCAAATTTTCAACATCAAGTGGCTTCTTCATTGCCTCATCTATGCTGAATGTATATTTATCCCCATTGTAATCGAGACAGATAGTACCATCAAAGACATCAATGATAGTCTTAGCGGTTCGCAAGAAAGGTCTCCCCAATAATACTCCGCCAGACTCTTCAGACTCATTATCGCTCATCTTAATCACATGGAAGTCAGCCGGGTACAGGAAGTCGTGTACCTTGACTATTACGTTCTCGAGCACTCCTTCAGGGCAGATGCATGACCTGTCCGCCAATTGGATCACAACCTTCGTATCCACCATACCTACTCCCACTAACCTCTTGTATATGGACAGGGGTAACACATTTATGGATGCTCCCAAGTCACACATAGCATGCTCAATTTTTACATCGCCGATAGAAATGGGCAAAGTGAACATACCCGGGTCATTGCATTTCGAGGGCATCCTCCGCTTCTGAATCACCGCGGACACATTCTCGCCTATCAAGATTTTTCCACTAGGTCGAGCCTTCCCAGCTATAAACTCCTTGATGAATTTGCTGAAAACTGGCATTTTCAAAGCCTGTAAGAAGGGTAGATTTATCTCCAGTTTCCCGAATATATCCATAAGATCCACTGGCTCATCCCTCTTTTTCTTTGCCTCTCCTCGGTTCGGGAAAGGTTTTGGTCGTTTCCCGGTTCCGGAACATTCACCTGCTGAAGATTTATCAACTCCTCTGTTCTCTACCAATTCCGGCTCTGGATCTAGGAAAAAGGGTTCGATTGTCCTGGGCAACTGTTTCTCTAAATCTCCTGCCCGAAGTTCATCTCTGATAAGGCTAATTTCATGCATGGGTCTAGGGATTTAATTCGTGATTTTACTGGGGCTAACGCACGTTTTAAGCCAGGTGTGTAAAGGAATTCGCCAGGTCCAAGAAAGAAGACCAAAAAATCACAAGGTCGAGGAACTGGCGATTTAGTGAACGATTATGAAGAGAATTGCTCGACGGAGGAAGCTCTAGAGTTGAAGGGTAGAATAGGGATTTCTACGAAGACTCAAGGGCTATGTCCGCATCTATAAAAGGCAGAAGCATGCAAGCTGGAGGGATCTTCTCGGTGGAGACCTCACCACAGCCTGTTGCTTAGTTTATTTTTCCATACACACACTTGGTACTAGTTTGAGGAGATCTCAGTTCACACGTTCGGGTTTCATCTTAGCTTCCGATATGGTGTAACACCGCTCTTGTTAGGAGCGAAGAAACAATTTATTTTCCGCTTTCCGTATTTTACTTACTCTGCCGAGCTTCGTTGTTCGAAGCTCGGTTCTCTGTTTTCACCAAATAGTTTCTGGTTTAAATGCAAGTTTGATTTTCCGTTATGGTGATTGTGTTGATTTCTAGTTTGATTGCTTCGTTTATTGAGATTTTGGTGTTTTAAATTGTCTGAGTTGGATGCGTTTCGCAGCTGTTTTTTGAGTTATTATAGGTTAATGGTCAGATCTGGGAAGTTGGAGTTGGATTGTGGAAGAACTTTGGTTGGATTTGCTGGCTTTGTTGGTTGTTGGGTTCGGATGTCTTGGATCCGGAGTGGATCAAGTATTCTGACGTGAATCTGAGTAGTTTCGATCTGATTTTCATGCTTAGTTTACGAGTTTTTCTTTCATTCCGTCTAGTGTACGCAGATCTGATGTGTTTCCGTTTTGTGGCAAGTTTCCGACGACCAAATTTCTATATTCTGTTCGAATCTCGCTTTGTGTTCTGTTTTGTTCATCTGCAAGTTTAATTCGGTTGAGAGGATACATTTCGCTGCGAGCTAGCGTCAGAGTTTGTTATCTGCAGTTTTTTTTCCGTACTTGCCACTTTTGGAATTATGGTCCCCACTTTCAGCTATCTTCTGTTTAGCTAGATTAGGTAGTTGTTTACACTGTCTAGGAAGTGGTTAAGTTTCTTGCTGTTGAAGTCTGAATTTACAAGTTTAATATGTCCTAGGTCTAGCATTTACATTTCCTGCCTAGGTCTAGAGTTAGTTTAAAATTCTCAACCCTTTTGCGTGGCAGCAGCCATTTGTTTGTCCAAAGCCTCTGAGCACTACTTTGCGAGTCCATCTCTGTGGGATCGACCCCACTTCCCTATACTAATTCATAGTATTCGGGTTGAGGGATTTATATTATTTTTTGAAAGGGAAGTTGAGAGTGCCCAACGACTGAAGCACTGTATGTTCTCTTGAGTTCCTGGACCCTGTGCTCCAGTGGACTTAAGAAGCATGGTGTCTTGACCGAGCGCTTGCATTGATCAATTTCTGTGCATACGTACGAAAGAGCCTCTCTGTTACTCCATACGCTTTCAAATGGCGCCGCTGCCGGGGATGGATGGCGTACTTTGTGTTAGTGCTTAGAGTAGTTGGTACGAATAATTTTAATTTACTGTTTTTTTTTCGTTTTCTTTGTAGTGCATGAGCAAGAGCTTCTACCGGAGTAACTCGTCTGGTTGGAAACACGGTCAGCCCGTTTGGAAGATCAAGGATACAGCCTCCACCGTAACTACCAGATCAGGGTTCACGACGGGAGATCCGTTCCCGACTGAGTTTTTGAGTGACGAATCCTGGGAATCTTCAGGACGAAAGGATCCGGAGTCCCCACCAGAATCAGAAACAGAGTCGGAAACAGGGGAGGAAGAGGAAGTTGAGATGGCGCACGTAGCAGACCCAGATCCAGAAATAGGGTCACTAACGGCTCATCTCGATGGAGAGCCAGCGCATGCAATAGTGATGAACCCACGTCAGAAATCTATTGAGATCAAAACGAATGTGTTAGGCGTCTTGCCAACATTTTCTGGGCGAAGGAGTGAATGCCCGTACGAGTTTTTGAACGAGTTTAGCAAGTTGTGTGGCATTCAAAAGAGGCCTAATGATGCGACAGAGGAGGACTATCGTTTGCGCGCGATTCCTTTCACTCTAAAGGGGGAGGCAAATACATGGTTGTTGAGATTACCCCCTGATTCTATCCGCACCTGGAGGGACTTTAAATTGGAATTCCTAGATTACTTCTTTCCATCCAACAAGACGAACGCTCTGAAGAAGGAGATAGTGGAATGCAAGCAGGATTACGATGAGTCATTGAGCCAATACTGGTCAAGGTTCAAGGGATTGCTGGACGCGTGCCCGAATCATCGGATGATAGAGGCGGAGACATACTCTCTGTTTTATGAAGGGGCAACTCCCGAGTCTAAGGATTTGATGAACTCCTCGAGCGGGGGGAATTTTACAAGGAAGAGAGGAAGCGAGGCAAGAGAGATTTTGGGAAGATTAATCGACGCCAAGAAGGCGTATGACAGCACGAGGAATGCTGTGAGAAGAGGCTCTGCAAATGCATTGAGGGAGCTGGAGGATGACAAAGTTGAAGCAAGGATTGATAGGCTGGAGAAAGCCTTGCTGAATGCTATCGAAAGGACTAATACAGCCGCACTAAAGGAAACGGCTAAGATGTTAGGTCCAGGAGATAATCAACTCCAGCAATATTACGGACCTCAGGAAGGTGATTACCAGGCCCAGGCGAACGCGATGGGAAGTTGGAATCCTGATGGAAGTTGGAACCAAGGAAGACAAAGAGATGCACCTTGGAGAAATCACCCGAACTTTAGATGGTCTGAAAATGAGCAAAGCCAGCCAGCACCCCAATTGAGTATACAGTCCGCACCGCAGCCCGAGAGGCAGGGTAACTGGAGAAATCATGAGGGGCAAGGAAATTGGAATAACCGTAACCAAGGAGATCACTCGACCTGGGGAGACAAGAATCAGAATTATCAAGGGAATTCTTATGTACCACCACATCAAAGGAATGCCAAAGCACCTTACCCAGGTCAAGGAAGTAATTTCAACAACAATCCAGGAGGTCAAGGGCACATTCGCCCAGGCCAAGGAAGTGGAACAATCCAGAATATAGGGCCAGGTCCCAGTCAGCCAAGCTCTAGACCAAGGAACCTTGATGAGATGGTTCACGACCTCGTCAGTTCCCAGCAGCACATTCAGAACAATTTACAGTCGAACAATGATGTGGTCCACAAGCTTCAGGATGCGCAGCAAGAACAGAAGGCAGCAATAGATATGTTGGCCAAACAGTTGTCTCAAATAGCTACTTCCTTGAGTGATATGCGGGGAAACGAGGGCAAGATTCCTGCATCGGTAAGACCACCTGACAGAGCCAATATTAGCCAGATCACACTAAGATCTGGGAAGGAGTACGAAGGGCCGGTCATGAGGTACAGAGAGGTCACGACCCCCATTAAGGATAAGGGAATAGAGGATACAACCACTGAATCAAGGGACTCGGTTGAGAGCAACCCTGCGGTTAGAGATGAACTTCGGGCAGGAGATTTAGAGAAACAGTTGCCCAGGACAATCGAACCCTTTTTCCTAGATCCAGAGCCGGAATTGGTAGAGAACAGAGGAGTTGATAAATCTTCAGCAGGTGAATGTTCCGGAACCGGGAAACGACCAAAACCTTTCCCGAACCGAGGAGAGGCAAAGAAAAAGAGGGATGAGCCAGTGGATCTTATGGATATTTTCGGGAAACTGGAGATAAATCTACCCTTCTTACAGGCTTTGAAAATGCCAGTTTTCAGCAAATTCATCAAGGAGTTTATAGCTGGGAAGGCTCGACCTAGTGGAAAAATCTTGATAGGCGAGAATGTGTCCGCGGTGATTCAGAAGCGGAGGATGCCCTCGAAATGCAATGACCCGGGTATGTTCACTTTGCCCATTTCTATCGGCGATGTAAAAATTGAGCATGCTATGTGTGACTTGGGAGCATCCATAAATGTGTTACCCCTGTCCATATACAAGAGGTTAGTGGGAGTAGGTATGGTGGATACGAAGGTTGTGATCCAATTGGCGGACAGGTCATGCATCTGCCCTGAAGGAGTGCTCGAGAACGTAATAGTCAAGGTACACGACTTCCTGTACCCGGCTGACTTCCATGTGATTAAGATGAGCGATAATGAGTCTGAAGAGTCTGGCGGAGTATTATTGGGGAGACCTTTCTTGCGAACCGCTAAGACTATCATTGATGTCTTTGATGGTACTATCTGTCTCGATTACAATGGGGATAAATATACATTCAGCATAGATGAGGCAATGAAGAAGCCACTTGATGTTGAAAATTTGCATTCCGTAGATGTCATTAACCCCTTGGTCCAGGAATACCTCGAGACTGAATTAATGCAGGGACAGATTGAGAACTCAGAGATGAGTCATGCTGTTGATAGGGAAGTGGCCAGTTGGTGCCAAGCAATGAATACGAGCAAGTTGTCGGATGAAGAGCTAGCAGAAGCAATTCTGGAGTTTTGCACCAAGCCCGAGCTAACCAGATCGAGGGAGACACTTTATGGGGCAAGCAAGGAAGATCTTCCTGGATCGACTAAGGGGACGACGACTGGAGCAGCAGAAAAGAACCCCTTGCCTCAGGAAAAAGATGTTCCCAAGAAGGAGTTGAAAACACTTCCGCCAGGCCTAAAGTATGCTTACCTTGAGGCGAATGAGACTTTTCCGGTGATTATCAACAGCAACTTGATCAAGGAACAGGAAGAGGAGCTGCTGAAAGTCATCCGAAGGAACAAGAACGCTATTGGTTGGACACTTTCTGACTTGGTGGGGATTAGCCCTGATCTGTGCATGCATCACATTCGACTAAATGAAGGAGCGAAACCCTGCAGAGACCCTCAACGCAAATTGAATCCCAATATGAGGGAAGAGGTATTGAAGGAAGTATTGAAGCTGCTATCCCTAGGAATCATTTATTCCATACCAGACAGTGAAACCGCCCAGTACATATGGTACCCAAAAAGTCGGGAATCCAGGTTGTTAGGAACGACAAGAATGAGTTGGTACCGACCAGGCTAGTCACCGGTTGGAGGATGTGCATTGACTACAGAAAATTGAACGAGGCAACCAAGAAAGACCATTTTCCCCTTCCGTTCATTGACCAGATGCTGGAGAGATTAGCAGGCAAGCAATATTTCTGTGTCTTGGACGGATACTGTGGGTATTTCCAAATTTACGTAGACCCCGAGGACCAGGAGAAGACAACTTTCACGTGTCCGTTCGGAACGTATGCATATCGGAGAATGCCGTTTGGCCTTTGCAATGCACCAGGCACTTTTCAACGGTGTATGATGAGTATTTTCTCAGACCTGCTGGAAGATTGCATTGAAATCTTTATGGATGACTTCACTGTATACGGGGATTCATTTGATTCATGTCTGGCGAGCTTGGATGTAGTACTGAAAAGATGTCAAGAGAAGCACTTGGTCTTGAATTTCGAGAAATGCCACTTCATGGTCCCAGAAGGAATTGTCCTAGGGCATGTAGTATCGGAAAAGGGCATACAGGTGGACCAAGCAAAAGTGGACGTGATATCAAAACTGCCCCACCCGACAAATCAAAAGGAGGTAAGGGGATTCCTAGGTCACGCAGGATTCTACAGGAGATTCATAAAGGATTTTGCCAAAATTGCTCAGCCACTCACTCATCTGTTGCACAACGATGTTGAGTTTGTTTTTAATGAGGAGTGCATTAAGGCTTTTCAGCTGCTGAAGGACAGATTAGTATCTGCCCACATCATCAGAGCACCTGATTGGGGTTTGCCGTTTGAAATCATGTGCGATGCGAGTGACTATGCAGTAGGGGCGGTGCTAGGTCAAAGAGTTGACAGAAAAAGTTACGTGATTTTCTATGCGTCAAAAACGCTAAATCAAGCCCAGAAAAATTACGACACCACGGAGAAGGAAATGTTGGCAGTCGTGTACTCTTTTGAAAAATTCCGACCATATCTGCTCGGGTCAAGGGTGATAGTCTTCACAGATCACGCTGCGATAAAGTACTTACTGGCAAAGAAGGAGTCTAAGCCAAGGTTGATCCGTTGGGTGTTACTGTTACAGGAGTTTAACTGGGAAGTCAGAGACAAGAAGGGAACGGAGAACAAGGTGGCTGATCACTTGAGTCGCATTCACCAAGGTGAGACGGATGAAGCAATACCTGATGCGTTCCCGGAAGAACATCTTTATTATCTTAACGATTCTCCTAGACCTATCGATTTTGAAGAAGTAATGGCAGCGACAGGTCCAGGAGGTGCTGAAAAAGGGAAATGCCAGACGAATGCAGAACCATGGTTCGCTGACCTAGCAAATTACTTGGTCACTAAAGAAGTGCCCAGCTCCGATGAAATTTCCCGGGCCCAGAAGATGAAATTAAAAAGTGAAGCCAAATACTACTTTTGGGACGATCCGTATTTGTGGAAAATGGGAGCTGACCAGGTAATTAGGAGATGCATTCCGGAGTGGGAGCAAAGGGATGTGCTGAATCATTGCCATGCTCTAGCTTGTGGGGGTCACTTTGGACCTAGGAAGACTGCAAGGAAGGTTTTAGACAGTGGTTTCTACTGGCCGACATTACACAAGGATGCATTCGAATTCTGCCAGAATTGCGAAAGGTGTCAGCAGACCGGAGGAATTTCTAGAAGGGACGAAATGCCACAAGTCCCGGTGATTGTTTGTGAGATTTTCGATGTTTGGGGTATGGACTTTATGGGTCCATTTCCATCTTCATATGGGAATACATACATACTTGTGGCGGTGGACTACGTTTCGAAATGGATAGAGGCAAAAGCTACGACCTCCTGCGAAGCTGTAGAAGTAGCCAAATTTCTGCGATCTAACATTTTCAACAGGTACGGAATCCCTAGGGCTGTCATCTCAGACCAAGGAACCCATTTTAAGAACCGTACAATAGAGGCTCTCATGAAGAAATACGGAGTCCACCATAGGTTGTCTACACCTTATCATCCTCAGTCCAACGGCCAGGCAGAAGTATCAAATAGGGAGATAAAGGCCATTCTCGAAAAAACGGTGAACCCGTCTAGGAAGGATTGGAGTAAGAGACTGGATGATGCATTATGGGCTTATAGGACAGCTTATAAGACACCTATTGGTATGTCACCATATAGGTTGGTATTCGGAAAAATGTGCCACTTGCCCGTGGGAATCGAACACAGAGCATACTGGGCGGTCAAAGAGATCAACATGAACCCGCAGGCTTGTGAAGAAGAGAGGAAGATGCAGCTCCAGGAACTGGAAGAGTTACGGCTTGAGTCTTATGAATCTGCCATGTGGTATAAGGAAAAAACTAAGCTTTGGCATGATAAAAATCTCCGGGGCAAGGAACTCAGGGTAGGACAGAAAGTCCTTTTGTTTCAATCCAAGCTCAAGTTGATGCCTGGAAAGTTAAAGTCTAAATGGATTGGGCCTTACATCATCGTGGGACTTCGAGCAAACGGAGCAGTTGAAATCCAGGGAAGTGCACCAAATTCCATACCCTTTCTTGTCAATGGACATAGGATAAAGGTCTTTAGGGATAGCTCGGAGTTGTGTGTAGTGGACGAAGTGCCACTACGCGCACTCTTTGATATCACCTAACCAGTCTAGGAAGGAAGTGTTCTTAGAATATCTCCTGGGTCTAGCACTTAAAAGTTTGACCATACCCTGATCCAGGAAATTTTGAGAACACTTAAAAACAAATTTTGTAAATATTTAATTGCTTTCTTTTAAAAAAAAAAAATTTCAAAAATATTTTCGAAACACCAGACCCATCGGGAATGATTTTGATGCTGTCATATCCTAGGCCCGGGGAGTTTGGCGTTTCATTCTTTTTAGTTTGATGTTTTCTTTTAGTGTGTTTTGGCAGTAGGGATTTACTTGAGCAAGGAATTGTGGGGTAAAGGAGTTTTGGAGGGAATTGGCACCGGTTCGGATTTCACATGGCACTTTATGGGGATGCGTACGGTCGCTAGCGTCACCACCTGCCACCGCCTGCAAAAGAGAGATGTCCTCTCCCATGCCTACACTATAATCGGTTTTGGCATTCTTATCTTCTCTTTACTCATTCTCTCTCCAAATATTCTCTCTCTCAAATCAAAAAACCCCAAATTTCGCTCTCTCTCTTTCTAACCCTAATCTGCAAATTTCGCACAAATTTCTTTTCAAAAATTTCTGCAGAATACCATGGATAACAAACAAGAAGCTAGCAGCGCCTCTGGATCCGCCGAGAAGAGTGCGGCCGAGTTTATGAATGAACTATTTCAGAAGTTCGGAGGGGCCGATAAAGCGATGCAGGCATTCGCGATGTTCGCAATGGGACAAACCATGCCAGCCGGTCCAACAACCACCATGACACAACCGGAAGCTGTCGAGACACCGCCCACTGCTGTACAAGAAACCGCACCGGAGGCTGCTACCATTATTCCAGAAGAAACCACCTCTGCACAGGACACAGTCCCAGAAACCACCACCAGGCCGGAGGACATTACAGTACCCGCCGTTCCAGAACCTTCCATTGCGGAAATTCGCGAAGTAGAGACAGATCTGGCCGCGGGACTGAATTTATTGGCCGTAAGTGAACCCAGGTTAGTTTCTGCTTCTCAGAGGGAAATCCCCGTTTTAAAGGATGGAGGTGATGATATTTCTGTTGTGGGCTTAGTGGAGAGTGTTGTTGAGGGGGTAAATGTTCTTGTGGCGGTAGTTGAGGACACCGCTATCACTGTTAGTAAGGATGTTGAGGGGGGAACCCCTGTTCTGGAGGCGTCTGTTGAGAAGGATGCCGTTGTTGATGGTGATGATGTTCAAGTGGGCGAAGCCGCCCTAATTTCTGAGAAGGATGTGGAAGGGGAAACCCTAGAAGTAGTTGAGGGCGATGAAGCCCAAATTGCTGAGGAAGATGTTGTTGCGGGAAGGACTCCCGACAAGTCTGTGGGCACTGATGCCCAACCTGAAGGAAATCTTAAGGGGTTGGAAACCCCTGTTTATATCGCGGGGGCAACCCCATTATTAGCAGAGGAAGGTGGAGCACTCGATTCTGAGGATGCTCAAGAAACTGTTGATGCAGGACTCAACATGATAGTGGATCTAACTGAGGTCCCTGAGGAGGCCGATTCGCAGCTAAATCTAAGGGGAACAAGGAGACGGACACGTCGAAGTATACTTGATGACATTGACGAATCCGCACAACAAAAGGATAAGGAAACGCTGGACCTAGCGACTGCCGTGTCTGAGCAGGAAGACTCTCCCAGACAGAGTGGTAGGGAGAGTGAAGAGGAAGGGCGCCGCGCGACGGCTAAGAAGAGGAAAGGGAAACAAATTGCTTCCTCCTCGACCAAGAAGGCGAGGGGGAAATCTACTGAATCTCCACTTCCTCCACCCGCCAAGGTACCATACGCCACAGAGCCCGAGAGTCCTGCCAGGTCCAGTGATTCAGAGGAGGAGCAAGAAGAAGATGTTCTGAACTTTGAGCCGACGGAAATTTGGGTTACAAGGGAGCTGCTAGACGATATGAGAAAATTTGACGATCCAAAACGTGTGGCCGTATACAAGGAAAAGAGTGCTGAGGGAAAGGTTGCGAAGTCCGGTAAGATGTACCACCCGGCGGAGCTCTAACATATTAGCTCTAATGATGAGTTCAGGGGGTTTATAGATGCAATCGGTTTTGATTGGTTACTAAAGCACAGCACTTTCGAAGTTCCAGTCGACGCGGCCCGTGAATTCTTTTCCACATTCCGGTTCAAATCCACTGCCGACTTGGATACGGAATCCATAACTTTCAGGCTTTTTAATGAAGAACATAGGATGAGTATCCGGGAGTGGACCTTGCGGATGGGCTTGCTAACGAGAACAGAAGATGATGAGGGCCTGTGGAACGACAGAATGGTTGGTCCGCCGAAGTTGACGCCAGGATTTCAGGCACAAGGCGCGTGGGAGTTCTTGACTCACTCAAGAGTGGGTCAATTTAAAACAAGTTTTTCGAAGGCACACCATATAGAGAATCGGGTCCTGCGATTCGCCCAAACTTTTGTCAGCTACAACTTGATGGGCACTGCCAACAACGCCCTGATGACCGCCGACCTATATTTTACGTGGTGCATGGCTACAGGAGTACGAGTTCATCTGGGTTATTGGTTAGCCCAGGCCTGCCATCAAGTCACCTCCAACCCGTCCAGGCATCTGTACACGTGCCATCTTCTCGGGGCCTATTTGCAGCGCAACGTTGTAATCAAAATCAGCAAGGCCTGCCGTGAAGTAAAAATGTGCTCAGCTCCGGAAGTCTTCAATTTCGACTTCTTTTTCAACAAGGGGTTGCTGATCGCCCGAGGGAAGGAGGTGTGTTTTTATGAGGTCGGTAAGTCAGAGGCACAAATTAAGCAGGAACCCGATGGTGTGGAGGTAAAGGATCAAGCCGCTGAGGACGAAGTCAGGCTAATGGTTCAGGGAGTGCAGAAAGAAGTTGAGGAGGTAAGGAAAGGAATCGACGGGGTACGCAAGGAAATGACCGAGATCCGAAGGGAATTCGGAAGAAGCAGGGAAGAGGCCGCAGTCCTGAGGGGACGTATCACCGATTGGGTGGCTTCGTCAACTAAGCAAACCAACAAGATGGCGGAGGGTGTTGCTTTAATGACGACAATGCTGAAATGGCTGCACAAAAAGTTCCCGGATACATCAGAAATTATTACTGGGTCTAGCGGCAACATTACAACGCCGAGTCCGGGAAGTGTATCCGCGCAGAAGCCATCGCAAGGCCCGAGGCCTCACACCACCCCCTCTTCTGCTAGACCCGTGATCCTGAGAACAGCCATACCCCGACCCACTGATGACAGACCAGAGAAGCCGGAGATGCCGGCCAGTAAGAAAGCAAAGGTGACCCAGCCGACGGTGCCACCAAAGTTTGGCTCCCGCGGGGGCCAGACACCGAATTGAATTTCCCCTCAAACCCAAGTAACTTTTTCTTTTCTTTTCTTTCAAAGTGCTTTCGTTTTTATTTCTGTTTATACCTGCCAGCATGCTAGGTTCTGTATATACGTGTTGAACCCTTCCACACTTAGCCCAATCTTTGGTCTAAGTGTGAGAAGGGGTTGTATGTCATAACATGTTTCGTGTTGTATGTTGTCCCTTCTCCCACTCAGCCCAATGCTTGGTCTGAGTGTGAGAAGTTTGTGTTTTGTTGTGTTCGTTTCATGTCGCCACTAACTGTCCTGTTTTCCACTTCATTGGGATTGCTTGGGGTCAAGCATGGATGAAGTGGGAGGGGGGGAAACAGTTAGTGTAGTTAGTGTCTTGTACATATTCTGTTAGGCCTAGGAGTTTGCAGTTTTTTTTTTTTAGGTTCTGTGTTTGCATAACTGGTATAATAAATAGCAAAAGCCCCTTAGGGAGAGTAATTGAAGAGAAAATACATGCTAATTTGTGAATCCTTTTCTCTTAATAAATCAAAGTCAGTTGGATGAAGTAAGAACGATAGAGGATGCCTTAGATAACCTAGTTGTGCAGCCCTACTATAAAAGTGAGTTATAAGCCAAAACACTTTGAGCTAACATGTATAAAAAGGGGGCCGCCACTGGATGTTTAGGGAGAAGAGTCCGAAGGAGAAAAAATTGGGAATAGGGTTCTGGAGGTATAAGCTGGACGAAGTCCAGGAAAATGAGGTATAAGCTGGACGAAGTCCAGGAAAAGGAGGTATAAGCTGGACGAAGACCAGAGAAAAAAAAAAAAAAAAAAAATTTAAGGGGCAGGAAGCAGTAGTAACCTGACCCAGGAAATAAAAGTACAAGGAGGATTGTAGGAAGGAGAAACTCTCATAACCCGACGCATCAGTGGTGTAACTTTAACTTAAGAGCGATTCGATCCTAACATCCCTGGTGAGGAATGAGTGATCGAGTGATTCTAACAATTGGGAAGTCAAAAGGCTATCTTGACGAACTGACAACTTGACTAGACAGAAGAAGGGAGGGGGAGGAATCTGAGGCTGTAAACGCTTGGATTGACCTTAAACTTGTGGGGATGGCTGCTAGGAAAATACCAGTTTATGCGCTTATGTGTTTTCTTTTCTTTTGTGATTTTTATGTGTTTCGTGTTGTAGTTGTCTAGGTCTAGGAGCCTGTTTTGTTTGTGGAATAGTACTTGGGGGGACCGTGCATTGAAATTCGCCTTATTTCTTTTTCTTGTCTTTCATACTTGAGGACAAGCATGGTTTAAGTGTGAGCAGTTTGATAAGGCTAATTTCATGCATGGGTCTAGGGATTTAATTCGTGATTTTACTGGGGCTAACGCACGTTTTAAGCCAGGTGTGTAAAGGAATTCGCCAGGTCCAAGAAAGAAGACCAAAAAATCACAAGGTCGAGGAACTGGCGATTTAGTGAACGATTATGAAGAGAATTGCTCGACGGAGGAAGCTCTAGAGTTGAAGGGTAGAATAGGGATTTCTACGAAGACTCAAGGGCTATGTCCGCATCTATAAAAGGCAGAAGCATGCAAGCTGGAGGGATCTTCTCGGTGGAGACCTCACCACAGCCTGTTGCTTAGTTTATTTTTCCATACACACACTTGGTACTAGTTTGAGGAGATCTCAGTTCACATGTTCGGGTTTCATCTTAGCTTCCGATATGGTGCAACACCGCTCTTGTTAGGAGCGAAGAAACAATTTATTTTCCGCTTTCCGTATTTTACTTACTCTGCCGAGCTTCGTTGTTCGAAGCTCGGTTCTCTGTTTTCACCAAATAGTTTCTGGTTTAAATGCAAGTTTGATTTTCCGTTATGGTGATTGTGTTGATTTCTAGTTTGATTGCTTCGTTTATTGAGATTTTGGTGTTTTAAATTGTCTGAGTTGGATGCGTTTCGCAGCTGTTTTCTGAGTTATTATAGGTTAATGGTCAGATCTGGGAAGTTGGAGTTGGATTGTGGAAGAACTTTGGTTGGATTTGCTGGATTTGTTGGTTGTTGGGTTCGGATGTCTTGGATCCGGAGTGGATCAAGTATTCTGACGTGAATCTGAGTAGTTTCGATCTGATTTTCATGCTTAGTTTACGAGTTTTTCTTTCATTCCGTCTAGTGTACGCAGATCTGATGTGTTTCCGTTTTGTGGCAAGTTTCCGACGACCAAATTTCTATATTCTGTTCGAATTTTGTGTTCTGTTTTGTTCATCTGCAAGTTTAATTCGGTTGAGAGGATACATTTCGCTGCGAGCTAGCGTCAGAGTTTGTTATCTGCAGTTTTTTTTCCGTACTTGCCACTTTTGGAATTATGGTCCCCACTTTCAGCTATCTTCTGTTTAGCTAGATTAGGTAGTTGTTTACACTGTCTAGGAAGTGGTTAAGTTTCTTGCTGTTGAAGTCTGAATTTACAAGTTTAATATGTCCTAGGTCTAGCATTTACATTTCCTGCCTAGGTCTAGAGTTAGTTTAAAATTCTCAACCCTTTTGCGTGGCAGCAGCCATTTGTTTGTCCAAAGCCTCTGAGCACTACTTTGCGAGTCCATCTCTGTGGGATCGACCCCACTTCCCTATACTAATTCATAGTATTCGGGTTGAGGGATTTATATTATTTTTTGAAAGGGAAGTTGAGAGTGCCCAACGACTGAAGCACTGTATGTTCTCTTGAGTTCCTGGACCCTGTGCTCCAGTGGACTTAAGAAGCATGGTGTCTTGACCGAGCGCTTGCATTGATCAATTTCTGTGCATACGTACGAAAGAGCCTCTCTGTTACTCCATACGCTTTCAATCTCTAACCGCAGGGTTGCTCACAACCGAGTCCCTTGATTCAGTGGTTGTATCCTCTATTCCCTTATCCTTAATGGGGGTCGTGACCTCTCTGTACCTCATGACCGGCCCTTCGTACTCCTTCCCAGATCTTAGTGTGATCTGGCTAATATTGGCTCTGTCAGGTGGTCTTACTGATGCAGGAATCTTGCCCTCGTTTCCCCGCATATCACTCAAGGAAGTAGCTATTTGAGACAACTGTTTGGCCAACATATCCATTGCTGCCTTCTGTTCTTGCTGCGCATCCTGAAGCTTGTGGACCACATCATTGTTCGACTGTAAATTGTTCTGAATGTGCTGCTGGGAACTGACGAGGTCGTGAACCATCTCATCAAGGTTCCTTGGTCTAGAGCTTGGCTGATTGGGACCTGGCCCTATATTCTGGATTGTTCCACTTCCTTGGCCTGGGCGAATGTGCCCTTGACCTCCTGGATTGTTGTTGAAATTACTTCCTTGACCTGGGTAAGGTGCTTTGGCATTCCTTTGATGTGGTGGTACATAAGAGTTCCCTTGATAATTCTGATTCTTGTCTCCCCAGGTCGAGTGATCTCCTTGGTTACGGTTATTCCAATTTCCTTGCCCCTCATGATTTCTCCAGTTACCCTGCCTCTCGGGCTGCGGTGCGGACTGTATACTCAATTGGGGTGCTGGCTGGCTTTGCTCATTTTCAGACCATCTAAAGTTCGGGTGATTTCTCCAGGGTGCATCTCTTTGTCTTCCTTGCTTCCAACTTCCATCAGGATTCCAACTACCCATCGCGTTCGCCTGGGCCTGGTAATCACCTTCCTGAGGTCCGTAATATTGCTGGAGTTGATTATCTCCTGGACCTAACATCTTAGCCGTTTCCTTTAGTGCGGCTGTATTAGTCCTTTCGATAGCATTCAGCAAGGCTTTCTCCAGCCTATCAATCCTTGCTTCAACTTTGTCATCCTCCAGCTCCCTCAATGCATTTGCAGAGCCTCTTCTCACAGCATTCCTCGTGCTGTCATACGCCTTCTTGGCGTCGATTAATCTTCCCAAAATCTCTCTTGCCTCGCTTCCTCTCTTCCTTGTAAAATTCCCCCCGCTCGAGGAGTTCATCAAATCCTTGTAAAATACGACCCTATTTCTGGATCTGGGTCCGCTACGTGTGCCATCTCAACTTCCTCTTCCTCCCCTGTTTCTGACTCTGTTTCCGATTCTGGGAGAAGGAACAACATACAACACATATATACAGAACCTAGCATGCTGGCAGGTAAAACAGAAATAAAACGAAAGAACTGTTAAATAAAAGAAAGAAAAAGTTACTTGGGTTTGAGGGGAAATTCAATTCGGTGTCTGGCCCCCGTGGGAGCCAAACTTTGGTGGCACCGTCGGCTGGGTCACCTTTGCTTTCTTCCTGGCCGGCATCTCCGGCTTCACTGGTCTGTCATCAGTAGGTCGGGGTATGGCTGTCCTCAGGACCACGGGTCTAGCGGAAGAGGGGGTGATGTGAGGCCTCGGGCCTTGTGATGGCTTCTGCGCGGACACACCTCCTGGACTTAGCGTTGTAATGTTGCCGCTAGACCCAGGAATAGTTTCTGATGCATCCGGGAACTTTTTGTGCAGCCATTTCAGCATGGTCGTCATCAAAGCAACACCCTCCGCCATCCTGTTGGTTTGCTCAGTGGACGAAGCCACCCAATCGGTGATACGTCCCCTCAGGACTGCGGCCTCTTCCCTGCTCTTTCCGAATTCCCTTCGGATCTCAGTCATTTCCTTGCGTACCCCGTCGATTCCTTTCCTTACCTCCTCAACCTCTTTCTGAACTCCTTGAACCATCAGCCTGACTTCGTCCTCAGTGGCTTGATCCTTTACCTCCACACCATCGGGTTCCTGCTTGACTTGTGCCTCTGACTTACCGACCTCATAAAAACACACCTCCTTCCCTCGGGCGATCAGCAACCCCTTGTTGATAAAAAAATCGAAATTGAAGACTTCTGGGGCTGAGCACATCTTTACTACACGGCAGGCCATGCTGATTTTAATTACAATGTTGCGCTGCAAATAGGCCCCGAGAAGATGGCACGTGTACAGATGCCTGGACGGGTTGGAGGTGACTTGATGGCAGGCTTGGGCTAACCAATAGCCCAAATGAACTCGTACTCCTGTGGCCATGCACCACGTAAAGTAAAGGTCGGCGGTCGTCAGGGCGTTGTTGGCAGTGCCCATCAAGTTGTAGCTAACAAAAGTTTGGGCGAATCGCAGGACCCGATTTTCTATATTGTGTGCCTTCGAAAAACTTGTTTTAAATTGACCCACTCTTGAGTGAGTCAAGAACTCCCACGCACCTTGTGCCTGAAATCCTGGCGTCAACTTCGGCGGACCGACCATTCTGTCGTTCCACAGGCCCTCATCATCTTCTGTTCTCGATAGCAAGCCCATCCGCAGCGTCCACTCCCGGATACTCATCCTATGTTCTTCATTAAAAAGCCGGAAAGCTATGGAATCCGTATCCAAATCGGCGGTGGATTTGAACCGGAAGGTGGAAAAGAATTCACGGGCCGCGTCGACTGGAACTTCGAAAGTGCTGTGCTTTAGTAACCAATCAAAACCGATTGCATCTATATACCCCCTGAACTCATCGTTAGAGCTGATATGTTTGAGTTCCGCCGGGTGGTACATTTTTCCGGACTTCGCCACCTTTCCCTCAGCACTCTTTTCCTTGTATATGGCCACACGTTTTGGATCGTCAAATCTTCTCATATCGTCTAGCAGCTCTTTTGTAATCCAAATCTCCGTCGGCTCAAAGTTCAGTACATCCTCGTCTTGCTCCTCCTCTGAATCACTGGACCTGGCAGGATTCTCGGGCTCTGTGGCGTATGGTACCTTGGCGGGTGGAGGAAGTGGGGATTCAGTAGATTTCCCCCTCTCCTTCTCGGTCGAGGAGGAAGCAATTTGTTTCCCTTTCCTCTTCTTAGCCCTCGCGTGGCGCCCTCTTCGTCACTCTCCCTTACACTCGGCCTGGGGGAGTCTTCCTGCGCAGACACGGCTGTCGCTAGGTCCAGTGTATCCTTTTCCTTTTGTTGGGCAGATACGTCAACGTCATCAAGAATACGTCGACGTGTCCGTCTCCTTGTTTCCCTAAGATTAAGCTGCGAATCGGCCTCCTCAGAGACCTCAGTTAAATCCACTATCATGGTGAGTCCTGCATCGACAGTTTCTTGAGCACCCTCAGAATCGAGTGCTCCACTTTCCTCCGCTAACAATGGGGTTTCCCCCGTGATATAAACAGGGGTTTCTAACCCCGTAAGATTTCCTTCAGGTTGGGCTTCAGTGCCCACAGATTTTTCGGGAGTCCTTCCCGCATCAACATCTTCCTCAGTAAATTGGGCTTCATCGCCCCCAACTACGTCTAGGGTTTCCTTTTCGACATCCTTCTCAGAATTTAGGGCTTCTCCGCCCACTTGAACATCATCATCACCAACAACGGCATCCCTCTCAACAGACGCCTCCAGAACAGGGGTTTCCCCCTCAATCCTACTAACAGTAATAGCGGTGTCCTCAACTACCGCAACAAGAGCATCTACCCCCCCAACAACACTTTCCACCAAATTCACAGCAGAAATATCAAGTTTTACTCCCTCTGAAACACCATCACCTCCAAACTTTAAAACAGGGGTTTCCTTCTGAGAATCAGAACCTAACCTGGGTTCACTTACTGCCAATAACGTCAGTCCCGCGGCCAGATCTGTCTCTACTTCGCGAATCTCCGCAATGGGTGATCTTGGAACGGCGAGCACTGCATCGTCCTCCGGCCTGGTGGCGGTTTCTGGAACTGTGTCCTGGGCACAGGTGGTTTCTTCTGGAATAACGGTAGCAGCCTCCGGTGCGGTTTCTTGTACAGCAGTGGGTGGTGTCTCGACAACCTCCGGTTGTGTCACGGTGGTTGTTGGAACGGCTGGCATGGGTTGTCCCATTGCAAACATCGCGAACGCTTGCATCGCTTTATCGGCCCCTCCGAACTTCTGAAATAGTTCATTCATGAACTCCGCCGCACTCTTCTCGGCGGATCCAGAAGCGCTGCTGGTTCCTTGTTGGTTATCCATGGTATTCTGCAGAAAATTTTGAAAAGAACTTGGGCGAAATTTTCAGATTAGGGTTAGAGAGATATTGAAATTTGGGGTTTTTGATTTGGGAGAGAGAATATTTGGAGAGAGAATGAGTAATGAAAAAAAATAAAAAGGCCAAAACCGATCATAGTGTAGGCATTGGAGAGGACAGTTTCCTTTTGCAGGCGGGTGCAGGTGGTGACGCCAGCGACCGTACGCCTCCCCATAAAGTGCTCTTTGAAATCCGGACCGGTGTCAATTCCCTCCAAAACTCTTTTACCCCACAATTCCTTGCTCAAGTAAATTCCTTCTGCCGAAACACACTAAAAGAAAACATCAAACTAAAAAAAACAAATATGAAACGCCAAACTCCCCGGGTCTAGGATATGACAGCATCAAAAACATTCCCGATGGGTCTGGTGTTTCGAAAATATTTTTGGAAGAATAAAATTTTTTATTTGTTTGGATTTTTCTTGATTTAAAGAAAGCAATTAAATATTTACAAAATTGTTGTCAAGTGTTCTCAAAATTTCCTGGATCAGGGTATGGTCAAACTTTTAATTACTAGACCCAGGAGATATTTTAAAAACACTTCCTTCCTAGACTGGTTAGGTGATATCAAAGAGTGCGCGTAGTGGCACTTCGTCCACTACACACAACTCTGAGCTATCCCTAAAGACCTTTATCCTATGTCCATTGACAAGAAAAGGTATGGAATTTGGTGCACTTCCCTGGATTTCAACTGCTCCGTTTGCTCGAAGTCCCATGATGATGTAAGGCCCAATCCATTTAGACTTTAACTTTCCAGGCATCAACTTGAGCTTGGATTGAAACAAAAGGACTTTCTGTCCTACCCTGAGTTCCTTGACCCGGAGATTTTTATCATGCCAAAGCTTAGTTTTTTCCTTATACCACATGGCAGATTCATAAGACTCAAGCCGTAACTCTTCCAGTTCCTGGAGCTGCATCTTTCTCTCTTCTTCACAAGCCTGCGGATTTATGTTGATCTCTTTTACCGCCCAGTATGCTCTGTGTTCGATTCCCACGGGTAAGTGGCACATTTTTCCGAATACCAACCTATATGGTGACATACCAATAGGTGTCTTATAAGCTGTCCTATAAGCCCATAATGCATCATCCAGCCTCTTACTCCAATCCTTCCTAGACGGGTTCACCGTTTTTTCGAGAATGGCCTTTATCTCCCTATTTGATATTTCTGCCTGGCCATTGGACTGAGGATGATAAGGTGTAGACAACCTGTGGTGGACTCCGTATTTCTTCATGAGAGCCTCTATTGTACGGTTCTTAAAATGGGTTCCTTGGTCTGAGATGACAGCCCTAGGGATCCCGTACCTGTTGAAAATGTTAGACCGCAGAAATTTGGCTACTTCCACAGCTTCGCAGGAGGTCGTAGCTTTTGCCTCTATCCATTTCGAAACGTAGTCCACCGCCACAAGTATGTATGTATTCCCATATGAAGATGGAAATGGACCCATAAAGTCCATACCCCAAACATCGAAAATCTCACAAACAATCACCGGAACTTGTGGCATTTCGTCCCTTCTAGAAATTCCTCCAATCTGCTGACACCTTTCGCAATTCTGGCAGAATTCGAATGCATCCTTATGTAATGTAGGCCAATAGAAACCACTATCTAGAACCTTCCTTGCAGTCTTCCTAGGTCCAAAGTGACCCCCACAAGCTAAAGCATGGCAATGATTCAGCACATCCCTTTGCTCCCACTCCGGAATGCATCTCCTAATTACCTGGTCAGCTCCCATTTTCCACAAATACGGATCGTCCCAAAAGTAATATTTGGCTTCACTTTTTAATTTCATCTTCTGGGCCCGGGAAATTTCGTCGGAACTGGGCACTTCTCTAGTGACCAAGTAATTTGCTAGATCAGCGAACCATGGCTCTGCATTCGCCTGGCATTTCCTTTTTTCAGCATCTCCTGGACCTGTTGCTGCCATTACTTCTTCCCAATTGATAGGTCTAGGAGAATCGTTAAAATGATAAAGATGTTCTTCCGGGAACGCATCAGGTATTGCTTCATCCGTCTCACCTTGGTAAATGCGACTCAGGTGATCAGCCACCTTGTTCTCCGTCCCCTTCTTGTCTCTGACTTCCCAGTTAAACTCCTGTAACAGTAACACCCATCGGATCAACCTTGGCTTAGATTCCTTCTTTGCCAGTAAGTACTTTATCGCAGCGTGATCTGTGAAGACTATCACCCTCGACCCGAGCAGATATGGTCGAAATTTTTCAAAAGAGTACACGACTGCCAACATTTCCTTCTCCGTGGTGTCGTAATTTTTCTGGGCTTGATTTAGCGTTTTTGACGCATAGAAAATCACGTAACTTTTTCCATCAACTCTTTGACCTAGCACCGCCCCTACTGCATAGTCACTCGCATCGCACATGATTTCAAACGGCAAACCCCAATCAGGTGCTCTGATGATGGGGGCAGATACTAATCTGTCCTTCAGCAGCTGAAAAGCCTTAATGCACTCCTCATTAAAAACAAACTCAACATCGTTATGCAACAGATGAGTGAGTGGCTGAGCAATTTTGGCAAAATCTTTTATAAATCTCCTGTAGAATCCTGCGTGACCTAGGAATCCCCTCACTTCCTTTTGATTTGTCGGGTGGGGCAGTTTTGATATCACGTCCACTTTTGCTTGGTCCACCTGTATGCCCTTTTCCGATACTACATGCCCCAGGACAATTCCTTCAGGGACCATGAAGTGGCATTTCTCGAAATTCAAAACTAAGTGCTTCTCTTGACATCTTCTCAGCACTACATCCAAGCTCGCTAGACATGAATCAAATGAATCCCCGTATACAGTGAAGTCGTCCATAAAGATCTCGATGCAATCTTCCAGCAGGTCTGAGAAAACACTCATCATACATCGTTGAAAAGTGCCTGGTGCATTGCAAAGGCCAAACGGCATTCTCCGATATGCATACGTTCCGAACGGACACGTGAAAGTTGTCTTCTCCTGGTCCTCGGGGTCCACGTAAATTTGGAAATACCCACTATATCCGTCCAAGAAACAGAAATATTGCTTGCCTGCTAATCTCTCCAGCATCTGGTCAATGAACGGAAGGGGAAAATGGTCTTTCTTGGTTGCCTCATTCAATTTTCTGTAGTCAATGCACATCCTCCAGCCGGTGACTAGCCTGGTCGGTACCAACTCATTCTTGTCGTTCTTGACAACCTGGATTCCCGACTTTTTGGGTACCATGTGTACTGGGCTAACCCATTCACTGTCTGGTATGGAATAAATGATTCCTAGGGATAACAACTTCAATACCTCCTTCAATACCTCTTCCCTCGTATTGGGATTCAATTTGCGTTGAGGGTCTCTGCAGGGTTTCGCTCCTTCATTTAATCGAATGTGATGCATGCACAGATCAGGGCTAATCCCTACCAAGTCAGAAAGTGTCCAACCAATAGCGTTCTTGTTCCTTCGGATGACTTTCAGCAGCTCCTCTTCCTGTTCCTTGATCAAGTTGCTGTTGATAATCACCGGAAAAGTCTCATTCGCCTCAAGGTAAGCATACTTTAGGCCTGGCGGAAGTGTTTTCAACTCCTTCTTGGGAACATCTTTTTCCTGGGGCAGGGGGTTCTTTTCTGCTGCTCCAGTCGTCATCCCCTTAGTCGATCCAGGAAGATCTTCCTTGCTTGCCCCATAAAGTGTCTCCCTCGATCTGGCTAGCTCGGGCTTGGTGCAAAATTCCAGAATTGCTTCTGCTAGCTCTTCATCTGTCAACTTGCTCGTATTCATTGCTTGGCACCAATTGGCCACTTCCCTATCAACAGCATGACTCATCTCTGAGTTCTCAATCTGTCCCTGCATTAATTCAGTCTCGAGGTATTCCTGGACCAAGGGGTTAATGATATCTACTGAATGCATATTTTCAACATCAAGTGGCTTCTTCATTGCCTCATCTATGCTGAATGTATATTTATCCCCATTGTAATCGAGACAGATAGTACCATCAAAGACATCAATGATAGTCTTAGCAGTTCGCAAGAAAGGTCTCCCCAATAATACTCCGCCAGACTCTACAGACTCATTATCGCTCATCTTAATCACATGGAAGTCAGCCGGGTACAGGAAGTCGTGTACCTTGACTATTACGTTCTCGAGCACTCCTTCAGGGCAGATGCATGACTTGTCCGCCAATTGGATCACAACCTTCGTATCCACCATACCTACTCCCACTAACCTCTTGTATATGGACAGGGGTAACACATTTATGGATGCTCCCAAGTCACACATAGCATGCTCAATTTTTACATCGCCGATGGAAATAGGCAAGGTGAACATACCTGGGTCATTGCATTTCGAAGGCATCCTCCGCTTCTGAATTACCGCGGACACATTCTCGCCTATCAAGATTTTTCCACTAGGTCTAGCCTTCCCAGCTATAAACTCTTTAATGAACTTGCTGAAAACTGGCATTTTCAAAGCCTGTAAGAAGGGTAGATTTATCTCCAGTTTCCCGAAAATATCCATAAGATCCACTGGCTCATCCTTCTTTTTCTTTGCCTCTCCTCGGTTTGGGAAAGGTTTTGGTCGTTTCCCGGTTCCGGAACATTCACCTGCTGAAAATTCATCGACTCCTTTTTTCTCTACCAATTCCGGTTCTGGATCTAGGAAAAATGGTTCGATTGTCCTGGGCAGCCGTTTCTCCAAATCTCCTGCCTGAAGTTCATCTCTAACTGCAGAGTTGCTTTCAACCGAGTTTCTTGATTCAGTGGTTTTTTCCTCTGTTTCCTTATCCTTAATGGGGGTCGTGACCTCTCTGTACCTCATGACCGGCCCTTCGTACTCCTTCCCAGATCTCAGCGTGATCTGGCTAATATTGGCTTTGTCAGGTGGTCTTACCGATGCAGGAATCTTGCCCTCGTTTCCCCGCATATCACTCAAGGAAGTAGCTATTTGAGACAACTGTTTGGCCAACATATCCATTGCCGCCTTCTGTTCTTGCTGCGCATCCTGAAGCTTGTGGACCACATCATTGTTCGACTGTAAATTGTTCTGAATGTGCTGCTGGGAACTAACGAGGTCGTGAACCATCTCATCAAGGTTCCTTGGTCTAGAGCTTGGCTGACTAGCGCCTGGCCCTATATTTTGGTTTGTTCCACTTCCTTGGCCTGGGCGAATGTGCCCTTGACCTCCTGGATTGTTGTTGAAATTACTTCCTTGACCTGGGTAAGGTGCTTGGAAATTCCTTTGATGTGGTGGTACATAAGAATTCCCTTGATAATTTGGATTCTTGTTTCCCCAGGTCGAGTGATCTCCTTGATTACGGTTGTTCCAATTTCCTTGCCCCTCATAATTTCTCCAGTTACCCTGCCTCTCGGGCTGCGGTGCGGACTGTATACTCAGTTGGGGTGCTGGCTGGCTTTGCTCGTTTTCAGACCATCTAAAGTTCGGGTGATTCCTCCAGGGTGCATCTCTTTGTCTTCCTTGGTTCCAACTTCCATCAGGATTCCAACTTCCCATCGCATTCGCCTGGGCCTGGTAATCACCTTCCTGAGGTCCGTAATATTGCTGGAGTTGATTATCCATTGGACCTAACAACTTAGCCGTTTCCTTTGGTGCGGCTGCATTAGTTTTTTCGATAGCATTCAGCAAGGCTTTCTCCAGCCTATCAATCCTTGCTTCAACTTTGTCATCCTCCTGCTCCCTCAATGCATTCACAGAGCCTCTTCTCACAGCATTCCTCGTACTGTCATACGCCTTCTTGGCGTCGATTAATCTTCCCAAAATCTCTCTTGCCTCACTTCCTCTCTTTCTTGTAAAATTCCCCCCGCTCGAGGAGTTCATCAAATCCTTAGACTCGGGAGTTGCCCCTTCATAAAACAGAGAGTAGGTCTCTGCCTCTATCATCCGATGATTCGGGCATGCGTCCAGCAATCCCTTGAACCTTGACCAGTATTGGCTCAATGACTCATCGTAATCCTGCTTGCATTCCACTATCTCCTTCTTCAGAGCGTTCGTCTTGTTGGATGGAAAGAAGTAATCTAGGAACTCCAATTTAAAGTCCCTCCAGGTGCGGATAGAATCCGGGGGTAATCTCAACAACCATGTATTTGCCTCCCCCTTTAGAGTGAAAGGAATCGCGCGCAAGCGATAGTCCTCCTCTGTCGCATCATTAGGCCTCCTTTGAATGCCACATAACTTGCTAAACTCGTTCAAAAACTCGTACGGGCATTCACTCCTTCGCCCAGAAAATGTTGGCAAGACACCTAACACATTCGTTTTGATCTCAATAGATTTCTGACGTGGGTTCATCACTATTGCGTGTGCTGGTTCTCCATCGAGATGAGCCGTTAGCGACCCTATTTCTGGATCTGGGTCCGCTACGTGTGCCATCTCAACTTCCTCTTCCTCCCCTGTTTCTGACTCTGTTTCCGATTCTGGCGGGGACTCCGGATCTGTTCTTCCTGAAGATTCCCAAGATTCGTCACTCAAAAACTCAGTCGGGAACGGTTCTCCCGTCGTGAACCCTGATCTGGTAGTCACAGTGGAGGCTGTATCCTTGATCTTCCAAACGAACTGACCGTATTTCCAACCAGACGAGTTACTCCGGTGGAAGCTCCTGCTCATGTACTACAAAGAAAACGGAAAGAAAAAGTAAATTAAAATTATTCACACCAAAAACTCTAGGCACTAACACAAAGTACGCCATCCATCCCCGGCAACGGCGCCATTTGAAGAGAGGTAAATTTTGTTTCGAGTGTGCACAGAAATGGATCACTGCAAGCGCTTGGTCAAGACACCACGCTCCTTAAATCCACTAGAGCACAAGGTCTAGGAACTTAAGAGAACATAGAGTGCTTGGTCGTTGGACACACATCGACTCCCCTTCAAAAATTATAAAAAATCCCTCAACCCGAATACCATGAATTAGTATAGGGAAGTGGGGTCGATCCCACAGAGATGGACTCGCAAAGTAGTGCTCAGAGACTTTGGACAGACAAATGGCTGCTGCCACGCAACAAAAGGGTTGAGAATTTTAAACTAACTCTAGACCTAGGCAGAAAATGTAAATGCTAGACCTAGGACACGTTAAACTTGTAAATTCAGATTTCGACAAGAAGAAACATAACCACTTCCTAGACAGTGTAAACAACTACCTAATCTAGCTAAACAGAATATGACTGAAAGTAGGGACCATAATTCCAAAAGTGGCAAGTACGGAAAGAACTGCAGATTAACAAACTCTGACGCTAGCTCGCAGCAAAATGCATCCTCTCTACCAAATTAAACCTGCAGATGAACAAAACAGAGCAAAAGCGAGATTCGAACAGAATATAGAGATTTGGTCGCCGTTATCTTGCTGCAACTCGGAAACACATCAGATCTGCGTACACTAGACGGAATGAAAGAAAAAACACGTAAACAAAGCATGAAAATCAGATCGAAACTACTCAGATTCACGTCAGAATGCTTGATCCACTCCGGATCCAAGACATCCGAACCCAACAACCAACAAATCCAGCAAATCCAACCAAAATTCTTCCACAATCCAACTCCAATCTCCCAGATCTGACAATTAACCTGCAATAACTCAGTAAACAGCTGCGAAACGCATCCAACTCAGACAAATTAAAACTCCAAAATCTCAATAAGCGAAACGATCAAACCAGAAATCAACACAATCGCCATAACGGAAAATCAAACTTGCAATTAAACCAGAAACTATTCGGTGAAAACAGCGAACCGAGCTTCGAACAACGAAGCTCGGCAAAGTAAGCAAAATGCGGAAAGCAGAAAATAAATTGTTTCTTCGCTCTTAACAAGAGCGGTGTTACACCATATCGGAAGCTAAGGTAAAACCCGAACGTGCGAACTGAGATCTCCTCAAAGCTAGTATCAAGTGTGTGTGCGGAAAGTGAACTAAGCAACAGGCTGTGGTGAGGTCTCCCCCGGGAAGATCCCTCCAGCTTGCATGCTTCTGCCTTTTATAGATGCGGAAATAGCCCTTGAGTCTTCGTAGAAATCTCTATTCTACCCTTCAACTCTGGAGCTTCCTCCGTCGAGCAATTCTCTTCATAATCGTTCACTAAATCGCCAGTTCCTCGACCTTGTGATTTTTTGGTCTTCTTTCCTGGACCTGGCGAATTCCTTCACACACCTGGCTTAAAACGTGTGTTAGTCCCAGTAAAATCACGAATTAAATCCCTAGACCCATGCATGAAATTAGCCTTATCATAGACCTAGGCAGGAAATGTAAGACCATCCACAACGGGACTCGCCGGCGTCTCGCGTCTCGTCTCAGCGAGACGAGACCCCGGCGAGACGCGTTGCAGCCTCCATCTCGTCCCGTCTCGTCGCGCGTCTCGTCGCGCGACTCGTCTCGCCGAGCCAGGAGACGAGCTGGCTCGCCACGCGCCTCGGCGACGTGGCGCAGCCCGGCGTCGTGCGTGACGCCCACTCGCCGGCCCGCGAGTGGGCGTCGTCACGTGCTGACGCAATAAATATTTTTTTTTAAAAAAAATCGAATTTAAATAAAAAAAAAAAATTTGTAACGGTATTATTACCGTTTTTTTGTTTTTTTTTTATATTTTTTTTGTTTTTTATTAAATTTTTTACTCTATAAATACTCCTAAACCCATCCTCATTTACACACAACTACACATCTGTTCTTCATGTCATCTAAATTTTCTCTCAAATTTTCGCTGAAATTTTCATAACCCAACTCAAGATGTCCGGCGACGGCGAGGGCAACTATGGCGGCTCCGGCTCCGGCGGGTGGGATCTCAACTCATTCGGCGATTGGGAGAACATGATCAACACATTGGGCGGTGGAGGTTCGTCAACGCCGGGGACCCAGGGTTCGGCGACGCCGGGGGGGTACCAACCACCCAATTTTGACCTTGATGCATATGTTCGTCCCAACGTCCCGCGGTTTTCGCAGGGATTATCCCAGATCCGGGAGGATTTTCCAGTTGATCCCACGCCGGGAGTAGGCCGAGGCGGTGGAGGTGGCCGAGGCGGTGGAGGTGGCCGAGGCAGTGTACAACCCCAGACGGGCGAGGACGAGGAGGAAGAAGAGGAAGAGGATCTTGGCCGACATCCGTACAACAACCTCGAAACGATGGCGGTGTACAACGCCTGGATCACGGTCTCGTACGATCCCATCGTCGGGAATCAACAAACCCGGAAGTGTTTCTGGGAAAAGGTTGTCGAGGTCTACCACCAAATAAAGCCGAACCGCTCCCGCAAGCGCACAGTTAAAATGATCCGCTGTCACTTTGACCGAGTCGACCGACAGGTCAAAAAATTCTGCGGCATCTACTCGGCGGAAGAGGCGCGCTACCAAAGCGGCGCCACGGCCACCGACATTTTGACGTCCGCTTTGCGCGCCTACTACCAGGACGAGGGACATCAATTCAGATTTGTTGATGTTTGGCGCGCCGTCAAGGACGAGGAACGATGGGCCGGCGGTTTCCGCTCCAGCTCGGGCTCAAACTCGAAGCGCACGAAGCATACGGCGAGTGGCCAATACTCGTCTAGTGCTGGTGCGTCTGGTGGTGACACTGCTGAAGGCATCAGCCAACATGATGCTGAATCCCAGGAGTTTGCGGGTACGGTCGGCGATGCAGGAGGATCCGCGAGTACGCGCCGTCGGCCGCAAGGGACGAAGGCGGCGAAAGCGGCTAGAGCAAGGAAGGGCCGAGGCGAATCAAGCCAGCCGGCCTCAGGATCGGGCTCGCGAGGAGGCTCGGACACACTTATGGTGGCGTACATGACCGCCACAATGGCGGACACTTCCCGCTTCTCGCACTCCCAATACGCGGCCTGGTGGAACGGAATTGTGCATATGGCAGCACAACTTGGCCTTCCGACTCCCCCTCAACCTCGACCGCCTCCGGAGGATGATTAGCCCTTCCGATTAATTTTTTTTTATTTTGTGTGTTTTTTTATTTTGTGTGTTTTTTATTTTGTGTGTTTTTTTTATTTTGTGTGTTTTTTTATTTTGTGTGTTTTTTAATTTTGTTTTAATTTTAATAAAGTGTGTTTGTTTAAATTGAATTGGGTTTTAAAAAAAATTATAAATTAAATTGAATGAATAGTAATTAAGAGACGGTATAGAGACGGTTAAGAGACGGAGCGTTGCAGCCTCCGTCTCTTAGTTAAGAGATGGAGGAAAAAAGGAAAGTGGGGCCCTCAAATAGTGCTCAAATAGTAGTTAAGAGACGGTTTAAGAGACGGTATAGAGACAGCGTTGTGGATGGCCTAAATGCTAGACCTAGGACATATTAAACTTGTAAATTCAGACTTCAACAGCAAGAAACATAACCACTTCCTAGACAGTGTAAACAACTACCTAATCTAGCTAAACAGAAGATAACTGAAAGTGGGGACCATAATTCCAAAAGTGGCAAGTACGGAAAAAACTGCAGATAACAAACTCTGACGCTAGCTCGCAGCGAAATGTATCCTCTCAACCGAATTAAACTTGCAGATGAACAAAACAGAGCACAAAGCGAGATTCGAACAGAATATAGAAATTTGGTCGTCGGAAACTTGCCACAAAACGGAAACACATCAGATCTGCGTACACTAGACAGAATGAAAGAAAAACTTGTAAACTAAGCATGAAAATCAGATCGAAACTACTCAGATTCACGTCAGAATACTTGATCTACTCCGGATCCAAGACATCCGAACCCAACAACCAACAAATCCAGCAAATCCAACCAAAGTTCTTCCACAATCCAACTCCAACTTCCCAGATCTGACCATTAACCTATAATAACTCAGAAAACAGCTGCGAAACGCATCCAACTCAGACAATTTAAAACACCAAAATCTCAATAAACGAAGCAATCAAACTATAAATCAACACAATCACCATAACGGAAAATCAAACTTGCATTTAAACCAGAAACTATTTGGTGAAAACAGAGAACCGAGCTTCGAACAACGAAGCTCGGCAGAGTAAGTAAAATACGGAAAGCGGAAAATAAATTGTTTCTTCGCTCCTAACAAGAGCGGTGTTACACCATATCGGAAGCTAAGATGAAACCCGAACGTGTGAACTGAGATCTCCTCAAACTAGTATCAAGTGTGTGTGTGGGAAAGTGAACTAGGCAACAAGCTGTGGTGAGGTCTCCACCGAGAAGATCCCTCCAGCTTGCATGCTTCTGCCTTTTATAGATGCGGACATAGCCCTTGAGTCTTCGTAGAAATCCCTATTCTACCCTTCAACTCTAGAGCTTCCTCCGTCGAGCAATTCTCTTCATAATCGTTCACTAAATCGCCAGTTCCTCGACCTCGTGATTTTTTGGTCTTCTTTCTTGGACCTGGCGAATTCCTTTACACACCTGGCTTAAAACGTGCGTTAGCCCCAGTAAAATCACGAATTAAATCCCTAGACCCATGCATGAAATTAGCCTTATCAGTGCTTAATTACTAATCAAATCCGGGTCGTTCATCTCGTAGATCCAATGATCCAAATCGAATTGGAACTTAAATCTAATGATAGAAAAGGACATTAACATGACCCTATATATATATATATATATATATATATATATATATATATATATATATATATATTTAGGAAAATGATCAATACAAAACTTGATCTCAATACAAAATCCAGACCAAATCCTGACCATGAGATTTGACAATCCAATGATCAATAATTAAACAAAAATACGGAGGGTCATTGTAAAGCAGTTTTAGGTCATATTATAAACTTTGGATTTGAGGTCATGTTAAGATCATTTCATGTCATCCTTACTATAATGACGTAAAAATAAGCTTACAATGACCTAAAAATGACTTTTGTATGTTTGGTTCTGCATTTTTGTATTAAGATCGCCTAGTTGCCGATCGCCCTTCCGCCCTAAAAAAAGCGTCCGCACCAGGGCGGAGGCTTCTCCCGCTAAAGTTAGCCGCCGCCGCGGCGGTTCCGGGGCGGCCAGTGCGCCGCCCCTATAGTGGATGCTCTTAGGCCCATATGTAAATTTTTTTTCCATCGTCGAAATCACATGTCTCGTTCTTTGGTCTTCTGTTCGCATCTTTTTCATTGGTCGTAAGTCGAGTCCTTCAAACGTATAAAGTTCTTGGGCTTTTTAAAAAAAATTGGTTGTACAAACAACGTCCTTGAGAACGAATAAAAAGGTAGAAAAATTGGGGTGACCTTTAGCCATACCTTATCCCGCCTATCTAAAAACTCATGCATTTTATTCTACAAAGGATTTAGCTAATTAATTTTTTTTGTTTTTAAATTAAGATAATTATAAATAATTTTTATTTCGTTTATCCTATAATGACTCAAATTCTCGATTTGAATGCCAAGAATGCTTTTTATGCTCAGGCCAGTTTGATCTGTTCAAGCCAAGAATGCTTTTGGTATGTTAATTACTCTTAATTTACTTATTCAATACTTTATTTGGTACTAGTATAAAATACGTCGCGCCTTTATGAAATACTCTATATTCTGCAGACTTACCACCTCCCATGGATTCTATACGTATCACAAATACTTTTATATATTCAACAAATATTCAATATAATTATATGTCAATGTATAGCTATTCAGAATTTATTTACACCAAAAATATGCATGAAATTTTCGTCGTTTTAGAAATATTATATCGTGTTTCTTATAATTAATGAATTATTATAAAAAAAAAGTCATAGTACTAAATTACTAATAGTTAGTGAATTAAGATACGTACTAATAATTGTTTTAGATAACTCCGAGCTGCATGCTATATAATTATCAGCCATAAACGGAATTCTTAAGCTGTCATCTAATTTAAAGCGGCTCTTGTAAATTCTGAACAAGATTAACATTTTAGTTTTGTTTTATGCGATTAGTAGTGGTAAAAAGTGATTAAATATAAAATAAATTACGTCATAATGTTTGGTCAGCAATCGTCATTCAGCAAATGCAAGAACGGCACGTAGACCAGAAGGCAAAACGGCGTCGTCGAGGTTCTAGAACTGTACCCTACCAAATGCCGCCGCCTCTCGACCATTATAATTTAAAAATTAACCAATTGAAACCTTTTGCTTTCCAATAGTATTTTATTTTATTGGATATTTATTTATAGAAAGATAAGGATGAAAGCTCTTCACTACTTATTGCAATAAGTTGCTTTGTGTATTCACCTTTTACCAAAAGAAGAGTCTTTTTTTTAGTTCCAATAATAGAGCCAGAGCTCTTGGAATATCACTAAATGCTTAGACAAAAATTACTCTAGATAATGGATTAACAGTGTTTCTTGGAGGATCATTTATACAGTATATCATTCGAAATTTTCGTTCATCTCCATGCACCAATTAACCAAAAAATCTGCCCATCAATTCACTTTGCGATATGCAAACCTAGCTTAAAAATTAATAGTATTGGTATATAAATCAATAAGTAGGAGTACTACTTATCACCAAACATAATTACTAGTACATGTCACATTAATTACAAATTGTAGTTGCTTTCAAACATCCTAATCGTTATCTCAACATTTAATGCTGAATTGCAAGTTGAAGGTAATATTAAACTTTTATACAATTAATTACTACAATATATCCTTAGGATTATGCTACTACACCGTTGATATTTGGCTATTAAAATATCTCAATATATTAGTATTATTTGATCCGTTGGGTATAACTGCACCCCATTATTTCCACGTGAGTACGTCGCTAGACGCTAGCAAATCCCCCTTCTCAAAAAATTAAAATTCAACTTGAATCACATGATATTCTCCTTCGTCCCAAGTTACTTGAGTCGTATTCTATTTCGGATTGTCCCAAGTTACTTGAGTCATTTCCTTTTTTGGTTAAAAATAATACTACATCTAATCACACTTACTTTATTCTTTCTTTCACTTTACCCTCTCTCCTCTCTCTTACTTTGTTATTTCTTCTATTTTATTTAACTTATTAAACACAACTTTCTTAAATCTCGTGCCGAAAAGAAACGCCTCAAGTAACGTGAGACGGAGGAAATATAAAACAATATCTTGTAGAAGTAGCTTTATAGAACTAAAAAAAGCCACGTAGAAAATAAAGTTGATAATAACTGTACTTTATTTAGTTACAAAATCTGCCACAATATATAGTAAAAGTACACTGACGATCTTTCCAAACTAAGAAAGTGCATGAGAAAAAAAGGAGAGATCTATAGGGATTATGTGACAAAATAAAGTAATTTTGCACATAATTAATCAAGTGTGATAAATCAACCACCACCTAGGATGGTCTTAAGCACTTGACCTCTCGATTTAGGTAGACCATTCCAACTTCCACCGCCCGGCGGCCTTCTCGGCGGAGCGCTGCCGCTGGTGGGCGGCGGAGGGTTTTGCGCGCCTCCTCCCATATTGCTCTGTCCATTGCCACTCATATTTCCTCTCTAAAGTTTGCTGTGGAATTTTCGCAAATTATATAGATGAAGGGTGGAGTGGTTTGTGATTCTGTGTGGAGCACTTCCCTCTTGTTAAAGCACGCTTGCGACAGGATCCAACATGAGGCTGCCACGTGGAGGTTTGCTTTAATTTTTTGTACATTTGCACGTGCTTGAAAATGACCTTCTGCTATAATTGATCGGCTTTAAAATTTGAGAAGTTTGATACTACACGTCTCTTATTTTATACTATTGCCCGGGTTATTTGCATTGGCTCTTTAGGATTATCATATTTTTTACTATAATGTTTCTTAGCTTTCGTTTTTACTAAATTAGTAGTATATGGGTCACGTATATTTAGATTATGATTTTACTTTTTCACATCACGAAATAATCAAATAATTTGAGGAAAATTGACAAAAAAAATTATCATCTTTGAAAAATATAAGTTTTTGAAATGACATGAGTTTTAATGAATTATTGATAAAGTAAAAAAAATATAATTAGTAAAAAATGAATTTCCCTTTATTAGAGAGAAAATAGTTTTCATTTATACAACTATTTTTAACTTATTCTGTTATGCAAATAATTAATTTATTCATTTGCATGCAAATAAAGTAAGTATTATATCTTGTGCAAAGATAAAGTATCATAAAATTATGCTACTATAATATATTCATGTACATTCACATGATTATCATATACCAAATCAATGTATCGCGACGTACCTAGTAAAATATCTATTGATCATGTTCGTCCAGTCAAAGTAAATAAGTAGTTAAATATAGTACTTCTTTCAATTTTTTTAAGAGTCCCTAAGAGCATCCACAACCGTGCTCTTGCCAGCGGCACGGTTGTGGGCCCGGGCGGTACTATTCATGCCTGCTCTCTGGCAAGAGCACAACACTCACAACTGTGCTCTTCCGCAAGGATGAGCACAATTAATTTAATATTCAATTAAACATAAACATTTCCATAATACTAAAATTCATTAAAAAATCACAATAAATATTACAAAATACAAATAAAATAAAAAAGACATAATTAAAATCCTAAAAATTAAAAATTACATAATTAAAATACTAAAAATTAAAAATTACATAATTATTGGCTAATATTACCCGAGGAAGACTACTCATCTGGCGGCAACAACCCCAATTATTTTTGGAGACCCACTATCATGCCCTCGTGCGTTTGAAGTTGCGTGGGGGTCATAGTTGACCTATCAGCCATATTGAGTTGGGCCAAAAGGGCCCACAACGAGTTGTTCGGGGGTGGAGGTGGAACATAGGGTGCGGGTTCGGGGGCGGGGCCGATGGAGTCGCGGAGCGCCGGCGCTCGGCCGCCGCCTTCTTCCTTCCTTGCGGTCGGCGTTGGGAACCGCTTGGTCCAGCGTCGGGGCTACCCAAGTTAGCTCCGGCGAGTTGGCTAGCCACTTCTTCGGAGCCGGAGTCGGATAGGGATATCGACCTTGACCGTTTGGAGGAGCCGCTAGAGGAGGATGTTACGCCTCCCAGATACCTCGGGTGGAACCGCGTTTCCTGCCAAACGTTGAGGTACTTGAACGACTTACCGTTCATGGATTGGTATGTGCTCAGCGCCGCAGTGATGATGTCGACCTCGCTCCGGCCGCTCCCGGCATTCCGCGACTCCTGGAGGAAATAGCCATTGAACTTGCCAATTTCGTCGTTGGCTCGGCCGATGCAGTTGCGCACCATACTCTCGTTGCGCTCGATCGTTCCCGGCGGCCGGTTTGCATTGTACAGGCGAGATACGCGCCATCAAAAGTGATCGCCCGATTGGTTCGTGCCAACCGCCGCATCTTCGGAGATTTCGAAGTACGCCTTGAACAATTTATCCATCTCCGCCGGCGTGTACGGTGTGCGGACACCGCTGCCGCGAGTAGGAGCTTGCGGAGGTTGGGAGGGGGCGGTCGGCCTAGGCTCTGGTGTCCACCCGTATCGTCCTTCGAAGGCACCTTGGTCGTCGATTGGGTATGGACGGTAGCCACCCGGAACGGCCGAATATTTCGTTTTCGGACTAGGAAACGGTTGTGAACCGAACCATTCGGGGTTCCAACCGTGGGAGCCCGTAGGGTTATCGCCTTGGCCGGATATAGTGATGTTGTAGGGTATGAGAGAATGAAGATGAAAATGGATATGGGAGATTGAAGATGAAAATGGAGATGAGAGAATGATGATGAGAATTGTGTAGTTTGATGTGAATTTTTGGGAGTGAAATTGGGGGTATTTATAGATGAAAGTGTGTATTTTTGGGGTAAAAAAAATTAAAAAGTGGGAAAAACGGTTATAAACGGATATAATTTTTTTGGGAAGTGAAATTTTTTTTTATCGGTTTTTTTAATTAAAAACCGATTTTTTAAAAAATATTATTTAAACCCAACGGCTATGCCGTTGACGAATGAGGCTGCGCCACGTCAGCTGCTCGCTGGCACGGCGCGAGCGCAGCGGCGGCGGGTGGCGTCCGTGCCAGCGGCGCGGACGGCGGTGGCGAGCAGCGCCACCGTTGCGGATGCTCTAACGTTTTCATTTGTGTCGCTGCAGGCCCCAAATAAAAAAAATATCGCCAAACAACCCTAACCTTAAACATAATCACATATCGTGTTTTTTCTGACTATATTGCCCTTAAGCCCTAAAAGGGCATTCCGGTCATTTCAATGATGATTGGCGATTGGACATATTGTGTAGCATTTATTGTATTTAAGACTAATTGATAGTATATCTGTATATGACATTGCAAAATTCACACAATATCAGAGTTTGCAATTGGGGAAAGTAATTAATAATATATCTTATTTTATGAACAATTGAAGCATGAGTGTAAATTCACAAAATAATGGTGAGAATTTGCATTTATACAAAATAATAAAATACCCCATAAAACACTTTTTGAGCAAAGTTTTGACCAAATTTATTGACTTAAAATTGTATCGAATCTATCTTGTTTTTAGTTGTTTCATCAGATTCATCTCAACGTTTAAAATTATCAAATTTATTTTTAATTTTCAATAATTTTGTTCTAACCTTTTTAAACTTACTGATTTTATTTCACTTTTTAATATACACAAATTTTTAATTTTAGAAGTAAATATATGAAAAATAATTGAGTAGATTGTTATGGAATGATTTTAATTATGCCGGTTTAGGATTAAATGATCTAGTGTAAATTGGTTTAAAAATTAACAAAATAGACAAACTATACATACATAGGTTGTACATGCACATGCATGTAAATTAATTCGAAGTATTGTTGTAGTAGTACTACAATTTATAGGCATGACTTGATACAAGTATTACTTTAGTTAATTTAGAGGGTTTGTTTAGAATAAAATAAATTTAATCATCAAGGACTCAAATATGACATGACATTACAGAGGGTAGGTCTGCAAAGCAGTGGAGGTGTACAGGTTTTTGGTAAGTTGACTAAAATGCCCATGAAGGCATATGAACATTTTGGTCTGAAAAATGGCTACAAATATATGATATGTGATTATGTTTAAGGTTAGGGTTGTCTGACGATATTGTTTTTTATTAGGGGCCTGCAATGACACAAATGGAAACGTTAAAGACTTTTGATGTAGTTCACTCTTTTTTTAAATAGACTTTTTTTTTTCTTTTAGTCCATTCTCTAAAAATAGAAACTTTTTACTTTAGGAAAATGGACAATACAATTCACTAACACTAATGCCACTGATTATGAAGATTTATACTAATAGATTAATAACATTTTTTTATTATTACTATATATAGAGTTGTCCAGTAGTCGGGTTTGGCTGAGATTTATTTAAATTTTTTATTTATATATTTAAAAAAAAGACTAAAAATATTATATACAAAAATAAAATATATAACTTGTATTTATATCTCATTTACACTAAATCTAAACTTAATCGATGTGTTTAAGTTCATTTACTGACTTTGTACTAAATAGTATTCGTATTATTTTTCATGTTGTTTATTCTATCAAAAGTAAGTGCATAACTTAAGAAAGAACTAATATTGTTACTTTTGTTAATAGATCATGGCATATGAATTGATGTTAATTGTATTTTTAAAACTAGAAGATACTCCCCTCCGTCCACGTAAAATAGTCCAATTTTACCATTTTGAGATGTCCACAAAAAATAGTCCAATTTCTAAATATAGAAAGTTTCCCTCCTCTTTCCCACACTTTACTTACTTTTTCTACATATCTATCTTACTTTATCTACTTTTTCTCCCCTCTCACTTACTTTACCAATTTATTAGTATTAAAGGTCGTGTCGTCCACAAATGGAACTATTTTTTGTGGACGGAGCGAGAATGAAATAACTAACAAATTTAAAAAATTCTAGTTATTCATCAAATATCGAGGTTTGGATACGTCATATTTTTAAATATAAACTTCAAAACCTTCCTTTTTATATCATGGATAAAAATTATAATAAAAAAATTGAATGTAGTCAAGATTGAATGTTGCATTCATAATTTGGTTGGAAACTTGCGTAGATATTAGAGAAGATATATTGGAACGATATAGAGAAGATTAATAGCATGTCTCATGCACAAGATGACATGTATAAATAGGGAAATATACAATTATTAGTGATTAATTACCTAATTACATTTTAAAAAATCTAATTATATAAGGTGGGCTTCTAATGGGCCTGAGTCAGGCCTGACCGGTCATGGGCCTGGGCTGGGCTTTGATGGTCCTAGGCATGAGTTTACAAAGCGGCCTAATTGGAGCTCATTTCAACCAATGAGCCAAGCCCAGGCCCGCTTTGTTTTACTGATGAGCCGGACCTGACTGGCCTAGTTTGACAACTCTAACGGTATGTTGCAAAATAATTAAATTTATTTGTATTCAATTCACTATAGAAGTTCAAAATTCTATTAAATGTGACTCCAATCATATTAATATATTAATTAATACGGAGTATAAAGTACGTCATTAGTATGTAAGAAGTGATGGTGGTCAAACATATTTACACAAATCAATTGCCCTGCAAGGCTGCAACACTAGAAAATTGGGTGCCTTTAATTCTGAATCATTCTTCCAACCCAAGTAATCCCTCCGTCCCGGACTACTTGCACTTATTTTCTTTCTGGGCGTTCCAAGTTATTTGCACTCTTTCCATTTTTAGTAAAAATTATCACCTACAGCCGCAATTGTTGACTTTGTTATACACTCATTCCTTAATCTCCGTGCCGAAACGGAAATGTGCGAGTAGTCCGGGACGGAGGGAGTATTAAATTCAGTCTTTCATCTTCGTATATAAATGTTGAAAATTTGACTATTCTTAGTCAAGATAGAAATTTCTTGAATCCTTCATGAAAAAGTAGTGATTACGTGTACCTTATCATTAGCTGGCTTCTCACTGTCTACAACTTTGATATTAGCAGATTAATTTCAAAGTTTTCAGCTTAAATCTCTTTAGACAAATTTCTGTATTTCATAATATTATTAGTAAGATTTATGGACATACAAATACAATATTATTTCGATTTCACTATAATATTAACTAAATTAATTAAACTAATTTATTTCAAAGCCATTTTAACATAACTTGAATTTGCAACTACATATAACTACCATAGTCAAAGGATAAATGATTTCCCGAAAGCTGATTCAATTAAGAAACAATTACTGCTGAATAGATCTTTGTTCTTATATAGATTTATAGCTCAATCTTGGCAACTTGCAAGCATAATTTAGTTTGATATATAGTGCAAATAATTTTATAAAATACTCCATACAGTACTTAAAAATATACCAATATATTACTACTTAGTATTTAGCTTACAATAATATTTCGTTCTATCTATGTCCTCAATAAATTAAAGCTGGGGCAATTTCGTCAATCCATGGCTACAACAAACACATTATAAATTTAATTACACAACCAAATAAGACAAGGCCGAATATAGAGCCCTAAAAATACAAAATCTAAAATAGGAGTAGTTAGTGCCTTAGTGGAGTATAAAATTAAAATACACATATTCCAGTAATTATCAGATGTGTACGGAAACACGGCGACGGATTGAAGCATTAAAAACGAACATCATCCTCATCACCGGAAAAACACTGCCTTTTTTCGCCGTGAATCGCGCCACCGCCGCCGCCGACATCGAGTTTGTTGGCTTGGCTGTGTTTTTTATTTGGCGAGTGATGATGTACCAGTTTCAGCCTGTGTCATTAGACTGAGTGAATTTATAGGTGGAACGGTTTTTCAAATAGAAAAGAAAACTTAAGGTCATCCACGACGCGGTAACCGCCCTTAAATTACTATTCGCGGGTCCCACTGTACTTTTTTACTTCATCCCTTAATTAAGAGACGGAACCTGCAACCCTTCGTCCCTTAACCGTCCCTTAAATTACTATTCATTCAATTTCATTTTTTATTTTTATTTCCAACCAAATTCAATTAAAAAAAACACACTTCATTAAAAATAAAATAAAACTACAACATAAAATAAAAATACAACTTAAAATTCAAAAAATAAAAAAAAGACATAATTAAAATGCTAAAAAAATAAAAATGACATAATTTAAAATATAATTTTATAGAAAATAAAAAAACTACTCCGCCGGCAAATCATCCCCCGAAGGCGGTGGAGGTGCACCAAAGCCGTGAGGAGGCGGAATGCCAAGTTGTGTTGCCATAAACATAATTCCGTTAAGCCAGACTTGGTATTGGGCGGGCGTCATGCGGGAAGTGTCCGCCATTGTGGCGGTCATGTACATGGCCATAAGGGAGTTGGGGGTCCCCCGAAGGCCGAGCCCGCCTGGCTTGATTCGGCTCGGCCCCTCCTCCCTCTAGCCGCCTTCGCCGCATTTCTCCATTGCGGCCTACGGTGCCCACGGGAGGACCCCCCGGGCATCGTTTGCCGGGGTCTCAACCTCCTGCGAGGCAAACTCTTGTGGCCCGCTGCCCGAACCGCCCTCACCAGACGAGTATTGGCCACTCGCCGTGCGCTTCGAGGTCGAGCCCGTGCTGGACCGCACACCGCCGGCCCACCTTTCCTCATCCTTGACGACCTCCCAAACATCAACATATTTGAATTGTTTGTCGGTGTCGTCGAAGTAGACCCGCAAAGCCGATCTCAGAATGTCGGCTCCCGAGGCTCCGCTTTGGTAATGAGCCGCTTCATTCTTGTGGATGGTACAAAATCGTTTGACCTCTCTGTCGACTCGGTCAAAGTGAGCGCGGAGCATCTTATATGTGCGGCGGCGGGACTCCTTCGGCTTAATCTGGTGGTAGGCCTCGGTGACCTTTTCCCAGAAGCACTTCCAAGGTTGTTGATTCCCGACGATGGGATCGTACGAGACGCTGATCCAGGCGTTGTACACCGTCAGCGTTTCTTTGGGGCCGTACGGATGCCGGCCTAGATCCTCCTTCTCCTCCCCGTCCTCCTCGTCCGCACTGGAGCTTCCACCGCCTCAGCCTTCTTCCGGAGTGGGGTTCAACCGAATAATCTTCCCGAATCTGGAATAATCCCTGCGAATACCGCGGGACGGAGGGACGGGCGTATGCATCCACGTCAAAATTGGGTGGTTGGTACCCCCAGCGTCGACGAACCCTGGGTGCCCGGCGTCGACGAACCGGAACCACCCAATGTGTTGTGCATGCTCTCCCAGTCGCCGAACGCGTTGAGATCCCACCCGCAGGAGCCGCCACCGCCGGAGTTTCCGTTGCCGGACATTTTGTGATGAGATGTTAGATGAAAATTGGAGAGGAAATAGAGATAATTTGGGAAGAATAGATGTGTAGTTGTGTGTGAAATGAGGATGAATTAGGAGTATTTATAGAGTAAAAAAATGGAAAACTGCTATAAACGGTAATATTACAGCTTTCCACTTTTTAAATTTTTTTAATTCGCATTTTAAAAAAAATGATTTATTGCGTCAACGTGACGATGCCCACTCGCGGGTCGGCGAGTGGGCGTCACGCATGGCGCGGGGCGCGCCACGTCATCATTTTTTTAATATTTACAAAATCCATACGAATTTTAAAAAAAATACATTAAAATACGAATTTCATAAACTTCATTTCATTTAATAAAAATTAATACATTACAATGCGAATTTAAAAAAATGCAAACTCAGCGACGACGGTTACGAGCCCACACTTCTTCAATCATGTCACTCATGAGCTGCGCATGCTCCTGTTGGCTGCGCATTGAGGCCTGTCTAGATAGAACCTCTTCGAAGCCTAACGGAACCCTCTATCGGGTGTGTCGGTCGATGTGCCGGAAGAGCTAGATGCGCGGTCGTCTTCATTCCAGTCGGTGATGCTTCCGCCTTCACTCTCGACTATCATGTTGTGCATGATTATGCACGCATATATGACATCGGCGATGACTTCCTTGTACCATAAACAAGCCGGCCCTTTCACAATTGCCCACCGTGATTGGAGCACCCCAAATGCCCGCTCGACATCCTTCCGCGCCGCCTCCTGCTTTTGCGCAAATAAAACCCTCTTCTCACCAATTGGGCAGCTGACCGTCTTTAGGAAAACTGGCCACCGTGGGTAGATGCCATCGGCCAAGTAGTACCCCATATGGTATTGGCGTCTGTTGGCAGTGAACTCGATGGCCGGGCCGTTGCCGTTACATTGGTCGGTGAAGAGGGTGGACGAGTTGAGGACGTTGATGTCGTTGTTCGACCCGGCTACGCCGAAGTAAGCATGCCAGATCCAGAGCCGATGGTCAGCGACGGCTTCGAGGATCATCGTCGGGTGGCTGCCCTTGTATCCACTTGTGAATTGGCCTCTCCACGCCGTCGGACAATTCTTCCACTCCCAGTGCATACAGTCGATGCTCCCGAGCATCCCAGGAAACCCGTGCGCCCTCTCGTGCATCTGCATCAGACCCTGGCAATCAGTGGTTGTCGGCTTGCGCAAATATGTGTCGCCATAGGCCTCTACTATTCCCCGACAAAAGCTCTTCAGACACTCGCGGCCTGTAGTCTCCCCACAGTGGAGGTACTCGTCAAAAAGGTCCGTCGTGGTGCCGTATGCCAACTGACGAATAGCAGTCGTGCACTTTTACAATGGTGTAAGGCCGGGTTTCCCGATGTCGTCTTCCCGAAACCTGAAGTATTCATCACGTGAAGACAATGTACGAACAATGCTGAGAAAAATGTACCTCGACATTCTAAACCGGTGGAGGAAAACAGTCGGGCCCCATCGCGGTTGATCGGCAAAATAGTCTTCAACCAGACGTCTGTGAGCTTCCTGGTGGTCGCGTCGGACATACGACCTATGTCGAATAGGCCAATGGACTTGCTCAGCCGCCGCTGTCGCCGCCTCCTTCTCGCGCTGCATTTGCGCATAGCATGCCGCCATGGCCTCTTCAACGGCTGCATCTAATGCTTCGTCAAGCGAACCACCGGATTCAGACGAACTAGAACTATTGGTGTCGTCGCCGAGATTCATTTTGGTTGGATGTAGAGAGAGAATATGTAAAGAGATAGTCGATATGTTCGTATGCACAACTGAATGAGAAACGAGATTCAAATAGAAAATCAAAACCACGTGCCATCGTCCGCGTCGATCGTTCGCGACCTCCACAATGGGGCGGACGATGGCGCAGACGATGACCATCGTCCGCGACAGCCGCAATGGGGCGGACGATGGCACGGACGATGGCCATCTTCCGCGCTATCCTCCGCGACCGAAGTATAGGGCGCGACTATCGTCCGCGTCCTATGGCACGCACCCGCAATGGGTGCGGACGATGGATGGCACGGACGATGCGTGCCATCGTCCGCCCATTGCGGATGCTCTAAAATCTAATACTCCTTTTCTCCATAGATAATAAAGATGGAATCCAATCGCCGTTCGTTTTCTAAATCGAGTATTTAAATTAATAGTGTTATAGTACTTGAGATTAATTTTTAAAATTATAATAGAAGTTTTTTTTTCCCTTTCAAATTCAGATACAAACCAAGTCAGATTATTCGTGCTTAAAATTGCGAGAGTGCAATTCTTTATAGTTTAATTTAATGATTTCAATATCAATAAGTTTGTTGCATCCTGTGACGATGTTTCTTCCATCACATTCAAATCTCTCATTTATTTGCTCAATTCAAACACACTAATATATAATCTGAAAATTATCCTCATGACAACACTACTACACACGCACCCTTTAAGAATGTTTCTTGATTTTTATTTTCGGTTCATTACTCAAATTTTACTGGCCCCAACAACTAAAGGGAAAATGACACATGATGGGGTACTCAAGCTAAGCCATTGAAACATCATATAAAATGCTTAAATTAATAAACTTATAAGCCACTGCAACAACTTATATCCATATTATAAAATGGTGTCACAACATTATATGAAATTGGTATTAGGAAGGTGCATGTCCATTAAAGTTTGGTATTCCGTATTCCCTACGTCACACTCAAGATCTCCATCTTTTCTTTTTAATTTATCTTATTAATTCTAAATGTCCACTTTATATATTTGGAAATAAATCTCTCTCTCTCTCTCTTCATTAAAATATTCAACTATTTTTTCCACTACTTATCCCATCTAACAATTCCTCCTAAAATCACGTGTCACTTAAGAACGTGGAGTGCTTAGAATTGTCTGCAATCACAAACCATAGTTAGGGATCTATGGTTTTTTTAATCTAATAGAGCTGAGAGAGAGAAAAAGATACGCTCTCTCTTTGTTTCAAATCTAATTTTAGTTTTTGTTAGAATAGGGTCCTTTTGGTGTTGGACTTCTCTTCAATGGGCCAAAATAAATTGAAGTATTGGGCCGAATTTTAACGAAATGAAATAAAGATGTTTGGGCTTAAGTTTTTAATTGTCTGGGCTCTTTGAAATTTAAGTTATTTTAATTAAATAGTTAATCTTCTGAATAGTTCATTTTTCCAAGTGATGAAATCTTTGGATTAATTAGTTACTTAATTAATCTACGGATTAATTAATTTCCAAGTAATTAATAGCTGCATAATCGCAATCATTGACTCAAGAAATTAAAACCCCTGATTTAATTGTCGAGAAGAATTAAAATTGTTCGAGCAAGATAAGAACGTAGAATATATATATCCATTTAAGATCATTGCATATCATCATTAGAAATATTGGGATGTGATTAACTTAGTATAATCAGTTATGAAATTATGTAATTAGTGATTGCCAACTCACAAACTACATTAAAATAAGACTCGTCATAATTATATTTTCTCCAAAACTATTTATGGGAAAGTAGGGGATCGGCTGTACTCGGGTTGTCATGTGGGCTAGTGGGGTTATGATTTATCACCTTTATTTGTATAGTCAGTCAGAAGAAGCCAAATAAAATGGTCGATGTTTCCTTGGAATCAGATTGATGCCACAGGACCAAATTAAAGCAATTTTCAGTAAAGGTAAGCATTATTAGCGTAAAGTAGAATGCTCTGATTACAGTGTTCCAATGAATTAGGCTTTAGTTATGAAAAACTATATGTATTACCACTCTAGTGTACACCGAATTCAAATTTCAGTAATCAATTAATGACAGGATAATTTTGTTTGTACTCTTTTTGGGTTGGTGACAATTAGGCCATCCACAACGCTGTCACTATACCGTCCCTTAAAATACTATTTGCGGGCTCCACTTTACTTTTTTACTCCATCCCTTAACTAAGGGACGGAACCTGCAACCCTCCGTCCCATAACCGTCCCTTAAATTACTATTCATTCAATTTCATTTTTTTTTCCAACAAATTCAATTAATAAAAAACACACTTCATTAAAAATAAAATACCATTACAACATAAAAAAATACAACTTAAAAGTTAAAAAATTTAAAAAACACACAATTAAAATCCTAAAAAAATAAACGTGGCATAATTTAAAATACAATTTCATAGAAAATAAAAAAACTACTTCGCCGGCGAATCACCCCCCGAAGGCGGTGGAGGTGCACTAAAGCCGGTAGGAGGCGGAAGGCCAAGTTGTGCTGCCATAAAGACAATTCCGTTCCACCAGGCTTGGTATTGGGCGGGCGTAAAGCGGGGAGTGTCCGCCATTGTGGCGGTCATGTACATGGCCATAAGGGAGTTCGAGCCTCCCCCAAGCCTGAGCCCGAGCCAGACTGACTTGATTCGCCTCGGCCCTTCCTCGCTCTAGCCACTTTCGTCGCCTTGGTCCCTTGCGGCCGACGACGCCCACTGGAGGATCCCCCGGCCGTGCCCTCAACCTCCTGTGGGCACCCTCTTGTGTGTCGCTGCCCTCACCGGCGTCACCAGACAAGTATTGGCCACTCGCCGTGTGCTTCGTGCGCTTGGAGGTTGAGCCCGAGCTGGAGTGGACACCGCCGGCCCACCTTTCATCGTCCTTGGCGATCTGCCAAACATCAACAAATTTGAATTGTTTGGCGGTGTCGTCGTGGTAGACGCGCAAAGCCGACCTCAGAATGTCGGCACCCGTGGATCCGCTTTGGTACTGAGCCGATTCGTTCGCGTAGATGCCGCAGAATCTTTTGACCTCTCTGTCGACTCGGTCAAAGTGAGCGCGGAGCATCTTATATGTGCGGCGGCGGGAGCCCTTCGGCTTAATCTGGTGGTAGGCCTCAGATACCTTTTCCCAGAAACACTTCCGGCTTTGTTGATTTCCGACGATAGGATCGTATGAAACACGGATCCAGGCGTTGTACACCGCCAACGTTTCTTTCCTGTTGTACGGATGCCGGCCCAGATCCTCCTCCTCCTCCTCCTCCTCGCCCGCCTCCTCCTCTGCCCTGGAGCTTCCATCGCCTCGGCCTCCTCTCGGAGTGGATTCAACGGAATAATCCTCCCGAATATGGGATAATCCCTGCTAATACCACGGGGCAGAAGGACGGGCGTATGCATCCACGTCAAAATTGGGTGGTTGGTACCCCCGGGAGTCGACGAACCCTGGGTGCCCGGCGTCGACGAACCGGAACCGCCCAATGTGTTGTACATGCTCCCCCAGTCGCCGAACGCGTTGAGATCCCACGAGTCGGAGCCGCCACCGCCGGTGTTTCCATCGCCGGACATTTTGTGATGGGATGTTAGATGAAAATTGGAGAGGAAATGGAGATTATTTTGGGAGAGAAGATATGTAGTTGTGTGTGAAATGAGAATGAATTAGGTGTATTTATAGAGTAAAAAAAATTAAAAAAAAATTAAAAAACGGCTAATTAAACGGTAACATTACCGTTTACAATTTTTATTTATGTATATTTTTAAAATTCAAATTAAAAAATTGATTTATTGCGTCAGCGTGACGATGCCCCCTCGCGGGGCGGCGAGTGGGTGTCACGCATGGCGCCTGGGCGCGCCATGTCGCCTCGGCGCGTGGCGAGACGGCCTGTCACTCGTCACGCCGGCACGGGACACGAGAGGGGATCGGTACGGGCTTGGGACGAGACGGGGCGCCGCAACGCGTCGCGCCGCCGTCTCGTCACTCCGTGACGGAACGCGGGACACCCGCTTAACGTGTTGCGGGTGCCCTTATATTCCACTTTGTATCGTTGTTGTACAAGTAATACTACTGCATCTATCTGTCCCATAGTAGATGATATTATTGGGACGGATGGAGTATAGAGCTGGGATCCCCTACTATGCAAAATGCCATAGGACCATGCTGTGGTGATCCAAACCATTCATTTGTAAAATTAAAAAAAATAATACAAGTAAATGAAATTAATCTATGGTGTAGATCACCACAACATCCCCTGCTGTGGCCATAGCAGGGGATCCCCGTCCGGGAGTATATGGTTTTACTAATTGTTTGCTAATTCAGGCAACTCTACCACAAGCTATAGCATTTGATCCTGTGTGACTACTTAAGCGATTTTTTCACGATTATCAAACGAATACCAAAATAGTATTCTTTGCATCCCATTACATGTGATACATTTATTTTGGACACATATTTTTAGGTAGTGGTGTTTAGTAGTAGTAGTTAAAAGAATAGATAATAAAGTAAGGGTGAGAAAAAAGTAGAGAGAAAAAGTAGGAGAGAGATAAAGTAAGAAAAAGATAGAATGTTGTTTTTTTTGTAATGAAAGGAAATGTCTTACTCATAGTGAGACGACCCAACAAGGTTTATGCCTCACTTATAGTGGGACGGAGGGAGTAATATACGTTGTCACAATCCATGTCGAAGTAATTTCTACCGTCTAACCCTTCATTTTTAGTTCGTTTTAGTTCATTTTAGAACATTGTTAAATAATACAAAGTTCATTTTTTTTAAAATGAAGTAAAATAATTTTAAAATGAACTCCTAGTTAATTCGAAAGTTCCGACACTAAAAATTAGTTTTGCATATATTGCAAACCAATATAATGGAGTACTTGCTTTGCCAAATTTAAATACAATACATGACAATATAACTATAAATATATTTTAAAATGATATAATTTGAATATCAAATAGTAGAAATAATTAAATTCATTTATAAATATAAACTTTAAATAACACTATTACTAAAGAACAATAAAAAAATTGAATAAAGGAATATACACTTAAATTTGTATATTCCCTCGAACCCTAACGAAACTGGCGCCTACCCATTCTTCTCTGTCCCACTTACCGGCGAAACCCGCCCCGCCGCCTGCCTCATCATGGGAAAGAAGGAAAAATCTTCGAAACGGAAAAACCGAGAGACCGGAGTAACCAGTGAGGTCTTGTTGCACAAGAGTAAGTGTTAAATTAGATTAATGATTACAAATTCCAGACTGATGTTTCCCGCTCTCTACCGTTTATCACCAATTATTGCTCGATTTTTCTGCATACCACACCTACCATAGATATGCTTCAATATCATATCCAGAATTTGTCTGGAATTGCAAGGTTCAATTTAATTTAGGCGTTTTATCAGTAGCTTGTTTTGTAGCCTAGACTAAGAAATCGCAGTAATATTAAAGAGGTTTGCAGTTTGCAAGTGAAACTGAGCTGCTACATTATGTTTTTCCCCTTTGTTACTGATTGATCAAGGTAGAGTGACCGTCTTATGCAGTTATGCTAGATTCTTGAGATGTTTATTTAAAAATGATAATAAAGTCTATTGTTTTGAAGTATTGGTACTGGACATATGTCAGGTTGATACTGTTTTTCATTTATAAATTACTTCAATATGGTTTTTTTGTTATGAAGTTATTCGAAGTTGCCCTGTATTATCTGTTTCGGCTCAAATGCTTTATACTAGTTGAGGAGACGAATCAAGATTATTGTAGTTTGAGATAGATTGGAGTATGCTTTAGTGAAGGTTGAAGCACAATCTAGTTTCTTTGTGGATTTAAGGTATTGGAGATAAAGATGGATTTGATGTTGTGGAAGTCTTGAGTGAACCAACCATGGGTGAAAAACTTGCAACCCTCAAGTTGGAAGGAAACGACAATGCCCCTGAAAATACTGACTCTTCTCTTCCGGCAAAGCCACCTAGTGCAGCCTCAGTTACTATCTTAGTTAAGCAAGCACTGCATGCTGATGACCGATCCCTTCTCATAGATTGCTTATCCAGACAAGATGACAAAGTTAGTTTTTGCATTCCCTTTTCTTAATTGGTTGTTCTACTCTCACATTCTGTATGAAGGTAGATGGTTGGAGCTGATGTAGGATAACGTGTATGCAGGTTATTGCAAACTCACTTTCACTGTTGAATCCTTCTGACGTCCTCAAGTTCTTAAAGTCTCTTGTGCCGATAATCCAGTTAAGGTAAGAGAGATAGACGTACTTACTAGTTATTAGTGTGATTGTCCTCTGAAGATTTCTTCGATATTTTTTGTTCTCAATGGAATTACTTCATAGTTCATCTTTTTGTTGTATAAACCTTGATTGTTTTTGAATTATTATATGATAAACTACGGTCTTATTTGTTCCTCAAAACTCTTGTTTAATTTGCATATAAACAGGGGTGCTGTTTTGGCATGTGCTCTTCCATGGCTCAGAAGTTTACTTCTTCAGCATTCTAGCAGTATAATGTCCCAAGAATCTTCCTTGGCTGCTTTAAACTCTATATTTCAGGTAAGAGGATTTCTAGTGTTTATATAGGGGGAGATAAATGGAATTTTAGGGTACATATATATGGGTTAAGGAATTATATTTTCACATGTGTATGCAGATAATAGAATCAAGAGTCTCAACCTTCAACCCTGCTCTTCAACTATCAAGTTCATTGGACTTGCTTTACGCAGATGTGAGTGGATTCTGCAGAATGTTTTATATTTTCCTCCGTATATGATAACAATACACTGAATACCAAATTCTCGGTGCAGTCTGTTGACGATGAAGTGGAGGAGAATAATATAATTGCACCTGTTATATATGAAGATGATGATGATGCATCTGATGATTCTTCCGTGGAAGTTGACACCGTAGAAGATGGTGAAGAGCCTATACTCTACAGTGATATCAGTGATGCCGAAGAGGATGGCGAAATCAGTGACTGAATTTATCATCAAAAGTTTTGCTGCCTGACATGTATGTATAAGCAAACTCTATCACTTTTAGTTAACAAAGTGTAGAAAACAGAGTTTTTCTTTTATTGTATCCCTTGCTGTTCCATTTTTGTGATGAGATTGTATAAGAGTGTTTTTATATACTCTTAGTTTATAGCAACCTTTCATCTCATTAGCGTCGCATTAGCATATGCACGTTCCTTTTTTTTCTTGCCTCCCTCAATGCTATGAATTTCTGCACATCCTTTTGACCTTAACACGCATGCTGTTCTTAGCTTTCCATCCCACATATGTTAGAAATTATAGTACCCTCACGAGCGAACATCTACATGTTTTCCACGTCTGAACCTACTGCAAGTCTGCAAGGAAATATGCCATATGCCTACATTTACAGTAGAATGACTCAATATCAGAATAAACAGTAGATCAAATTCTTCTAACATAGACAGTAAAAGCACTTCAATTATGTGAAGAAACACACATGGAAACTATTGGAAACAGACTCTCAACACATATCATATTATAATTTTTGCCAGCAGCAGCTTTTGCTCTGTTCTTGTGACCCCCTGCAACCTTAGCAAGAGACTTTCCAGCTTTTCTGATAGCTTGGACCATTGTCTTGCCCATCATTGTAGAAACATGCTCTGTTTAGGAATAACACTTACCTGTTTTCCCTGTGTTGGTGCATAGTTGCTGCTGCTCTCGTTTTTGTTGGAACCCACGCTGGCAACGATGTTATATGCATTGTGCGTGTGTGTTAAGAACTGTGTTTTTTTTATGGAGATATGGTTCTTTAGGCTGGCTTTTAGGCTTATGATTGTTACACTATCTCAAGTTCTCAACTTCATAAGAATCTGGAGAACAGCCAGTGTGTGTGGGGGGTTTTTGGGTCTTGAACATAGATATCAGTATCACTAAGAATGATTTGACGTGTTTTTTTATATGATAATAACTAACACTATTAATATTAATAATCTAGAGTCTAACTAAGATGATAACAGAGTTATTACTGGTCTTGACGACATAGAACCACCACTACATAAGTAAATCGAGTTTATTGGTTTATCTTTATACAGTATATAGCTTTACTGATAAGATGTTTTTCCCCACCAATAGATGGTAGATCAAGTCACCTATGCATATTATATTGTTCATATTTTACCACCAAACGATGATCGATGATTTTTACTTGACAACATTGTCCAATTCATCGGCCGTAACATGTACGCATGATTTTTTGACTTCTAAACCAAATACAACGGCGTAGAAATCATTTACAATTTCACCATAAAATCATCATAGGATAATCTATAAATATATAAAAGCACAGTACATGCCAAGAAAATTTTCTCGCCCACTTTCATGAAATATTACTAACTATATTATAAAATTGTATTAGCATATAATATACATTATTAATATATGATTGATTTGATATAGAGAATAAAGGAATGTCAATTAGTCAAATCACATTTTTTTTACCATTAGGTAAAAATAAGATCAAATGGTTTCTCTCGCAATTTATTTTATTGACCAATGAGACTATGCTACTTGTTACAATCTCATTGGTCAATGAATATTTTATTTAAATATCTTTTATATATTAAATTAAATATATTTAAAAATTATACCAAAATTCATATTTTTTATCCTCTACAAATTGAGATCCCATTTGCTATAGTTCTATTCACAAAAAAAATCTCTATTTTTCTCAACATATAATCTTTCTTCTATATTATAATTTCTCTTTTTGTTTTTAAAATTTATTCACCATGGATGATGAGAATGACATGTTCTCTAATCTATACATATATAAAAGCTAAGAAGTGGGAATCTTTATTTTCCCGCCCACTTTCATGAAATTTTATAAATCTTTTAGCATGTATAATAAAAATTTAATGCAAGATGCATGATATAATGTCACGACCCAATTCTCATTAAGGATAACAAGAATGGGTGATTCGCGACTAATGGGGGATTAAAGAAGCGGGGATAGAAAAGGGGTAAAATCTGAAGAACTTGTCGAAGGACAAATGTGATATTACCAAAATAACAGTCGAGTATTTGGTGCAATCTCAAAACAGAATGTTTGATATGTCAACTGAATCAGAGTTCAATGATGAGACAATACTATTCTCATTCAACAAAACACAGCGGAATAGGTCCCTCTGAATGACTTCGTGTATGGAGACACGAATCGTCGAGAAATCCACAAGCTTATTTAATAGCATCGACTCCGATCAATCTTTTCTCCATCCTGACGTTCAACCTGCACGTTTATAAATACATGCAGGGCTGAGTACAGGAGTACTCAGTGAACACGTGCCGAAAACAAAACATACAATATAAGTTGTCACCCATCCACAGTATCACCCGGGGGTTTTTCTTAAAAGGCCCGAGCATACTAAATTCTTTTGTGATCTTAAAAGTCCGACTGCAGTCTAAGTTCTTTTGTATTCTGCCATGTCTGAGAAACTAGTGTGTCGTGAAGGTGGCCACCTTCAACGAACACCCTCGCCGGCCAACCTCTCTCTAGGATGGCTCACAACTCTTGTGCACTTTATTCCTAATAGGATTTGCGGTCCTATTGGGAACCAAATTCGTTACTAAAACCTTTTGGCATCGCCAAAAGTCTCGGCATATAGCCCTATCAGACAGGTCTCAAAAACAAATATTTTCTGGCATGACAACAACTTTAAAAGAGATGATCACATTCTCATTTTTCAGAAAAGATATTTCATACTTCAAAACATTTGTTTTATATCCACACTATAGTGCTGGATATTAAAAGAAAGCCCACCTTGTGTGCTTATCTTCACTTAAATTCCCTTGTTAGGCCTCACTTGCCCTTGACTGTTTTCTCCCTTGAAAATAGCGTAACACGCTAATTAGTACTTGAACTATTTTTCTGATAAAAGAATGCATGCATCCTATCTCTTAGTCTCGGCTTACAGGATTTCTCTTTAAATCCTAACTCGGCTTTACTGCTCTGCAGCACTTAATTATTTTCTTTACTTCCTTTGGAGAAATTCTATTTTCTCAATAGTTTTGGATTCTTAAAATCCCTCCTTAAATTCCTTTTTCTTCGGATTTTTCTTAAGGCCGCCCATGGCGTCGCGGGGCGACGCCGGTTGGCCCTCGCTTCTCCGCCTTAAATTTTCCATCCTCGGGAACCCAATAATTTATTCAGGAATTAATTAAGCTTCAAGCTCAATTTCTTAAATTAATTCCACTCCACAATATAATTTTTCCCAAGTCCACTAAATTAATTAAGTAGCCCATTCCCATAAAATCTCATGGCCCGAAACCTTTTTAATTCCAGAGGCCCAAATCCTCAATTTAAATTCTTGGGCAGCCCACTTATTTCCTCCATCTAATTCCAAGCCCAAATTAAATAAATGGCCCCATTAACTAATTAAAGCAAAAGGCCCAACTCAATTTATTAGTGGCCCAAGAAAAAAAAAAAAGAAGGAAGTCCACCATATACTCCCTCCTACCCACCGTATTCCTCCAGAACCCCTCCCCAATTCTTATTCCAATTCTGGAATCACAAAGAAGACAGCGGCGCCCATCTCTCTCCCTCGCGGTTTCCGGCGAAATCGCCGCTCCACCGCGTCGCCGTCTCCACCGTTCACTCCTCACTCCTCTTCTCCAATTTCCCCCAAATTTCCAAATTCCTAAATTGGGGATCACAGCAGCGGCGCTCTCTTCCGTCGCGGCCTCCGGCGAAAACGCGCCTACCTCGACGGAAATTTCGGAGTCCCGTCAGCGGGTACTCCCTCCTCAATTGTTTTCTCTCCCTCTGTCGAGTTCGGAGGAGTCCTCAGCTCCTCGACGAGCAGGGCTGCCGCCTGCTGCGTCGCTCGGCGCCAGCTCCAGCAACTCGCCGCCTTGCCGATTGCTGCTCCGGCAACGTCTCTTTCCCCCTTAATCAAGCTAAGTCCCCTACCCCTTCTCCCGATGTGCTCTTCTTTTAATCGGAGCACGCAAAGTATCATAGGCTATATTGTGGTATTATTCCATTGGGCTTGATCTCTTGGTTATGGTGTTAATGATTCTATTCTTTTGTTCATTGGGAGCATTTTGGCTTATTGCTCAGAGCCCTTATGCTTAGAGCATCCACAACCGTGCTCTTGCCAGCGGCACGGTTGTGGGCCCGGGCGGTACTATTCATGCCTGCTCTCTGGCAAGAGCACAACACCCACAACTGTGCTCTTCCGCAAGGACGAGCACAATTAATATAAAATTCAATTACACAAAAACATTTTCATAATACTAAAATTCATTAAAAAAACCACAATAAAAATAACAAATTACAAATAAAATAAAAAGACATAATTAAAATCCTAAAAATTAAAAATTACATAATTAAAATACTAAAAATTAAAAATTACATAATTAAACTCCTAAAAATTAAAATTACATAATTATTGGCTAATATAACCCGAGGAAGACTACGCATCCGGCGGCACCAACCCCAATTGTTTTTGGAGACCCAATATCATGGACTCGTGCGTTTGAAGTTGCGTGGGGGTCATAGTTGACCTATCGGCCATATTGAGTTGGGCCAAAAGGGCCCACAACGAGTTGTTCGGGGGTGGAGGTGGAACATAGGGTGCGGGTTTGGGAGCAGGGGCAGATGGAGTCGCGGCGCGACGTCGTTCGGCCGCCGCCTTCTTCCTACCTTGCGGTCGGCGTCGGGAACCGCTTGGTTGGGCATCGGGGCTACCCAAGTTAGCTTCGGCGAGTTGGCTAGCCACTTCTTCGCCGGCGTCGGATAGGGATGCCGACCGTGAGCGTTTGGAGGAGCCGCTAGAGGAGGATGTTATGCCTCCCTTATACTTCGGGTGCGTCCGCGTCTCCTGCCAAACGTTAAGATATTTGAACGACTTACCGTTCATGGATTGGTAGGTGCTCAGCGAGGCGGTGATGATGTCGACCTCGCTTCGGCCGCTCCCGGCATTCCGGGACTCCTGGATGAAATAGCCGTTGAACTTGCCAATTTCTTCGTTGGCTCGGCCGATGCAGTTGCGCACCATACTCTCGTTGCGCTCGATCGTTCCCGGCGGCCGGTGTGCATTGTACCGGCTAGAGACGCGCCACCAAAAGTGATCGCCGGATTGGTTCGTTCCAACCACCGCATCTTCGGAGATTTCCAAGTACGCCTTGAACAATCTTTCCATCTCCGCCGGTGAGTACGGTGTGCGGACACCGGCGCGAGATGGAGGATTCGGCATTTGGGAAGGGGCGCGAGGCCTAGGCTCCGGTGTCCACCCGTAGCGCCCATCGGAGGCACCTTGATCGTCGATTGGGTATGGCCGGTAGCCACTCGGAACGCCCGAATCTTGGGTGAGAGGAGGGGCCGAATATTCCGTTTCCGGACTATGAAACGGTTGCGAACCGAACCATTCGGGGTTCCAACCGTGAGAGCCGCTTGGGTTGTCGTCGTTACCGGACATAGTGGTGTTGTAGGGTGTGAGAGGAAGATGAAAATGGATATGAGAGATTGATGATGAGAATTGTGTAGTGAAAGTGTGAATTTTTTGGAGTGAAATTGGGGGTATTTATAGATGAAAGTGTGTATTTTTGGGGTAAAAAAATAAAAAAAAATTAAAAAGTGGGGAAAAACGGTTATAAACGGATATAATTTTTTGGGGAAGTGAATTTTTTTTTTATTTTTTATCGATTTTTTTAATAAAAATCCGATTTTTAAAAAAATAAAAATAAAAAAATGTTTGAAACCAACGGCTATGCCGTTGGCGAATGGGAGACCGCCACGTGTGCGTCCGCTGGCACGGACGTGCTCGATACATCGAGCAGCGCCGTGCCAGCGGCGCGGTTGCAGCGGTGGCGGTCCTTCGCCTTGCCGCTGGCACGGACGGCGGTGGCGCCAACCGCCACCGCTGCGGATGCTCTTAGTCTTAATTCGTGTGGGGGAGTCTCTGGTGGTTTGCTACTGTTTTCTGGTTGGTGTGAGAGTCCTATGGAGAACTCTATGTTCTTGAGTTATCTACTTGTCTATATGATGCAAGGAGTGTTGTTGAGGGGGTTACCTTGCTTGGTGATCCCTCTCGGTTCTCCCTCCTCACTGCCGCTACTCCGCACCGTCGCTCCTCACTCCGTCGTCCCTCGCTCCGTCGCACTCTTTGTGCGAATTTGGCAGTAGAAGAGTGTGGAGTGGGGAGGGGAGTGACGGGGGTATTTATAGGCAATTTCCTCATCCTTGGTGGCAGGTTTTGGGGAGTGTAACTTGCTACTTTGAGCTACATGTTACTCCTTCTTTTGAGCTTGTTGTTTAGGCTTCCCTGCCTACTTTGGTGAAACTCTTGAGAATAACAAAAGGGCTGATTCCTAGCTCTAATTTTGGGCGTGTACAGTGGCTCCTTCCACCATGATCCCTTGTTTGACTTCTTCTTTGGTGTAATTGGAATGGTCAATATGGCTGATTTCACAGCCAATTTCAGCAGCCTCTTGGCTGTGCTATTTGCCTATTACTTCTATCCTCTTAATCGAGCTTGCCTCCCCCTCCCCCTTTTTTTGTGTTTCAATTTCTGACCCCTTTTCATGCTAACTTTGCAGGTTTTTAGGGCTGCCATTCTTGGAGCTTTGGGGCTGGAAAACGAGGAGAGAAGGGGTGGAGAAGGAGGGAAAAGATTCCTTGGTAGCTACTTGGTTTCCCCTACCAAAAGAGCTAGCTTCTAGTCCTTCCGACTAGAGTGGTTAGGATGTAGGATGTAGGATGTAGTGTAGATATGTGATGTCTCTTTCCTTCACATAACTTGTATAACTTGTATTGTTGACTTGTATTTTGTTACACAAGTATCCTTCTTTTCTCTAATATAGCATTTCCTTTACTTTCATCCTTGGAAACTTTTCTTCTGCACATAATTTCTTCCAACGAGCTTTATTTATTCCAAGGCCGGAAACCATAACAACATCGTATACCTCTAGACGAGGATTAAACAATCTAATCAATTCGGCTTAATCAAATTAAAAGGATTAAAATTTTCGGGGCGTCACATATAATAGGTTGTCATTGAATAAAATACCATTATACATTAGATAATACACATTAAAAAACATGAAGGAGGGTGGTTGATGTGAATAATAAGATGCTACTCCATAAACCAATGGTCAATAAACAAATCAATGTACCAAATGACATAATCTCATTGGTTGATAAATATTTTTTAAAATAATTTATATATCTTTTGTATATTATATTAATAAATTATAAAAATTATACCAAAAATTCACAATTTTTCATTCTCTATATATAGAGACCACGTTTGTTATAGTTTTGATCACAAAAAATATCGTCTTTTCTTTCATATAATCCTTCTTCTTTGGTAATATAATTTTTTATTTTGTAGTCTTCTTTGTTGCTCATTATGAATAATGATGAGGGTAATATATTCTTCGATTCTCAAAATTTCTATTTCTCATTTTCATATGGATCTGCGTCATCCTCTATTCTGGCTGTAATTGAAGGTAAGTTAAAAAAATCTAATTTGGCCCACTAAGCGTCTATTTACAAATCTTTTATGTGACTTATTTGGGCCGTACATTCATTTATAGTGATATAAGTTTTAGTGTATTAAAAAAAATTCATCTCTTTTAAAAATGTTTTAATCTTTTGGCATCAAATCATTTATATACACCGTACTTTTTCTCAAATTTTCAACAAAAGAAGAAATATAAATGAAGGACCGACCTAAACCAAACTTAAGAATAAACGATACAACCAATTAAAAGTTAGACCACACTTTCTTAATGTATATATTCAATATTATTGAGCTTTCATAAATTAAATTTTAAAAGTATATAAAATTTAAATAGACATTTTAAAAATATACCCCCCGTCCACGAAAAGTAGGACACATTGTGAATGACATGAGTTTTAATGTGGAATTGGTAAAGTAAAATAGAAGGGAAAAAAGTAAGAGAGAAGCAGTGTTAGTGAAATGTGGGGTTCATATCATTAGTAAGAGAGAAATGAAAAAAAGTAAGAGAGAGATTGTTGAAAACTTTCCTTTTTTAAACATGGTTTATTTTTCGTGGATAACAAAAAATGACAAATGTGATCTATTTTTATGGACGGAGGGAGTATACAGTAATAATGTGTAATCTATTCATTTTATTATTGCTACGGTGCTTATATATTGGAAGCATAAGTTCTTACAAGTGATAATGCATTATACTCCATGTTGCTATGTCGATTATCCCTAATTCTTCAACGATGTCAGTGATTTTATCTTATGCGAAGAGTGTTAATAAAGTTAAATTTAATATATATGATATATCCTACGTAGCGAATTTCAAGTAATATAAACTAATTCAAATACTTCGTACTATATAAAAAAAACTAAAACTCATATTTCCTCCGTTTCATTAGAAATGAAACATTTGTTTTTTATGTGATTTTATGTAATCTTATCTTGTGAGTTAATGAGGAGAGAATAAAGTAAGATAAATGAAAAAGTAGATGTTGTTTCAATTTTAAGAAACGTTCCACATTTAATGGGACAACCCAGAAAACATTTAATTTTTAATGGGACAGATGAAGTAGTTATTAACAATACTCCATTCGTCCATCAATAATTGTCCCATTTTGTCATTTTCATATGTCCACTAATAAATGTCTCATTTGCTTTTACTTTTTTATTACCTTTGATAATGGACCACATATTCCATTAACTTTATATCGCTCACATTTTATTATAAAACTAAATATATAAGTACGACTTATCTTTCACAAATTTTTTTTATTCACTTCCCATAATTTTTTTTAAAGTTGTGTTAAATTAAACTGAGTTTATTACTCGTAGACGAAGGGAGCACATAATTATGTACTCATCTAATTATTGTAAAAGTCGTGTGTCGCGCATTGCGCGGGGGCTAATATATAAAAGTATGGCTCATCTTACATTATCTTTTTTTATTAACTTTCTATTATTTTTTTTAAAACTTGTACTAAATCAAACTGAGTTTATTATTCATAGACGAGGAGAGCACATAATTTTGTATTCACCCGAATATTGTAAAAGTCATGTGTTGCGCATCGCGCGGGGGCTAAACTAGTTGAGATAAATTCAAACTTCATGATTTATAAAATTGTGGGACAAATAAAAAATTAACCAAACTTCATGTTTTTTATTGACAATTTATCTTTAAAAAAATGGGAATACGAACTATTATAGCACTAGCATAGTGAATTCATAAGATCCTGAAAAATCTATGGTGAATTCATAAGATCGTTCTACTCTGGTTGTATCATTTGCACTGATCCAAGCCTAAAATGGTACTAGTAATAATTAAAGTTTTCTGTTCTCTTTAAGTAGGGCTGGCAATTTTCGACACGACACGATAATCTGACACGAATCTGCACGAAATTATTGGGTTGGGGTCAAGTCTTATTGGATTCGTGTCCTTATCGGGTTGACCCATTAAGAACCCGATAATTTCGGGTTGGGTTCGGGTCGGATGAGGGTTGGATACGGGTAACCCATTAAGAAATAATATTATTATTTTTATTATTATTTAAATATATATATATTACCTTAATTTTTAAATTTCTTATAAATTAGGTTTAAATAGTATAAAACGAATTTTAATTGCGTAAATTAGGTTAAAAATTAAGGTTTAATCGTGTAATATCAGGTTCGGGTTGTTATCGTGTCGTGTCAACCCATATTATATCGTGTCGATAACGGGTTCGTGTCGGATGCGGGTCGTGTTCGGATTTGAAGGTAGCAGGTCGGGTTCGTGTTCGGATTTACAGTTTCCTTAACAGGTCGGGTTCAGGTTAGGCCTTATTGGGTTGGGTCATTATCAGGTTGACCTGATAACGACCCAATCCGCACGATTTGCCAGCCCTATCTTTAAGTAGGTGAGTCTATATGGAGTCTATATCACTATACATAGGGCTAATCACATTAAAAATACTAGTAATAAATATTGATTAAATTTTAGCATGTCTCGTAACTTTAAAAATCAATCATAAAAACTATCATAACAAAATATTTTAATTTCTTATTTGTAATATATTATTAATTTAACATATTTTAAACTGATGATGTCATTGAAATATTAGCTAAGTGTGTTGAGAACTATGATAACCACGGACGACAACTTCCTCGTAGAAATGTGGATTTATTCTCAACCTTTTTTTTTGTTGAATTTAGTTTTTTCATTGTTCTTGGTTCTTGTATTTGGTTTGCTATTTCCCTCCATATTAAAGTTAATGTCTTTGTAATAAGAGAATTGGCCCTCCAAATTAAATTTGTTCACAACTACACATGCCGTGTGAGTCTTTGCACTGTCAACAAAACGTAAGAAGAAATAGTTTCTTATATACGTGTTGTTTTAGACAAAGATTAGGCCTGCTTTCTTCTGCCCAAAATAAACGAATCAAATTAGTATGAAAGAACATATTATGAAAATGTACACACGTTCATTATAATTGTGTAGTTCATATTTAGTTGTTCCACTGTCAGCATCTCCAAAAAAGGGAGAGACAAATGGAAAGGTAAAGTCTTACAATTACCGTATATACTTTTTTCTCATAAAAAATCATTCTCCAAGGGAAAAGATATTTGAGAAGGTATTATACATTTTCTCATTTTGAAGATGCATCTTTACCTCTCATCAATGAAGAGGTAAAATCCTATAACTACTATATTGACCTTCTTTTCATGAAAAACCATTCTCCAGGGGACGAAGATATTTGAAAAAGTATTACACACCTCCATGTTTTGAAATGTAGTTTGTACTATTATTTTATTTTAGAAAATAATTTACCTTTCTATATTTTAGAAAAACCATTCTCCACGGGAGTATCTTTTTTCTTCGGAATGTGTTAATTTTTGAAAGGGTATATTTCACTTTTTGAGAAGGTAAATAGAGGATATAACTCTTTAATTTACATTTCCTCCTTGGAGATGCTCTAGTGCAGTCATTTTCTTTTAGAGTAAAAATAAATACATTGAATCACTCTTCAATTATTTTCTCTCATATTTTATTCTTTCTTTACGTAACTCACTGATTAAACACTTGTTCGTGTATTCAAAAGAAACACTCCAACTACGTCGGGACGGATGCAGTATTATACATAGAGCAAATTGCCAGATTAACCACCTAATCAAATGAATTCCTGATTGAGAAAAGATAAATGTACATAAATTGTACATGTACATAATATCATTAAATTTTTAAATTTAATTAAAAATTAGTTTTGTTATGTATGGTATTATATGTAGCAATAAGAAAGAAGTGATATAGAAATTTTATGTCAAATCACAACATGATTCCGAGCTTGATTCAAATTAATTATATAATATTTAGTAAGAAAATTATATTTTTCCTTAAATACAAATATAATTAAGTTAAAATTTCAATAATTTTCGAAATGTTACAAAATAATTAGTATGAAATTTATTTTAAATCAATTAATGTTTGTAAATCGATTTTCAATGTAAATTGTTAAAAAAAGTTCGATTATGTACGCTTATCAGTACTCTTTCTGATTAATCCCGGGACTTTAAAAAATAATCACTTACTATATCATAGCTTAACGATCCCATGACCAAAAAATTCCGCATCCTACGTATCTTTATTTTTTTATGTTTAGTATTTTTGTACTAGCATTTTCTTGCCCTGTGAGTATATCTTGGAGTAGAAAAATTTTCTAAAGAGAAACTATACATTAATAATAAAAACACGTAGGATGCCAATTTTTTTGGGACATGAGACAATTCATAAAATTGCCAAAATTATAAAATAATCGCCTAATTTTAAGAGTTGTAGAATAGACCAGAAATTGACCAAACTTTATAGTTTTTCTGACAATTCCCCTCGTATATAAATTATGAAATGTAAATCCATAAATATATATATGCACAAAAAATAAAATCTAAATGTTAATTATTACATTATAAATGAAATAACAAATTTATAACAAACTCAAACTGCATGGGGTTACAATTACACAACAAATCTAATCAGCAATTCAGTACAGCATGGATACACAAATGAACTGCCAACATTATTCACTTATCACCAATGATCACCTATATTTTCTCATTTTAATCACAAAACATTAAAATATATCAAAGACTTGTTGGCACATAATATGCACATATATGATGATGAAAAATTACTTTCCCATGTTTTTGACAGCATTGGTAGGAGATTTCACAACCTTCACCACAGCCTTTCCAATCTTCTTCCACACCATTGTCGAGACCTTCGGCATCTCTTTTGGAAACACACTTCCCTTGTTCGAACTCATCTTCCTACCTCAAATGTGTGTGTGAGAATGAGAATGAGAGAGAGAGAAAGAGAGAGAGTATTTTAATTTGTTCTGTTTTTGGTGGTGTGTTAATTGTTATTGAAGCATGTTAATGTAGTACTATTTATAGGGCTCGAGAGTTGTGATTTTGTGCCTAATTTAATTAAATAGCAACTAATTTCTATGTGGTTTCAAGGAAGAAAGGAGGATATATGAATTTCCGACGATCGTGTTTTGTGTTCGTACAAGTAAAGAACACTTGGTCTCTTTGAAGGCTTTTTCTCAAGTTAGAAACACGTCGAAAAATATTGCAAATCTTTTAAGATTGATTGCTGAAATTTCGAGGCACCATCTTCTGAAAGGGACTATTTAATATATTTTCAGGTTTGTCGGAAACATATAGACAAGAAGTCAATTAGATTTTATTCTGACAACAATCACTCAATAGCTGACTTTGAGAATATATTTGTTAAATATAGTACTTACTAGAAGATAATGTGTTGAGTGTTAACATTGCTTCATTTTTGCATATATTTTCATGAAAACGTGATAATCCCTCCATCGACAAATACGAATCTCATTTATTCCGACACGAGTTTTAAGAAATATAAATAAAAATAAATAAAAGAAAGTTAGTGGAATATAAGTCTCACTTGTATGTATTAGTTTTAAATGACATGTGAGTGGAATGAGTTGGTGGAATGTGAAGTCTTTTTACCATTTATGGTAATTATGAACCGAGACTCCTATTTGCGGATGAACCAAAATGAAAAAACGGGACTAATATTCGCGGACGAAGGAAGTAATATACAATAATGAATATTCCCTATGTCATGTCTTTTTGTCCTTTTGGATTGTCAGATTAAAATAGCAACTTCTATTTTAGAAATTTTTTTCCCTCTTTAATAAGTTGAGTCTCATTCTTCATTATCAACATTCAAATCACACTTTCTTTCTTTTTCTCTCTTACTTTACCAATCATAATAATTATATACTAGCATTATGTGTTGAAAATTTAAATTTAGAATTCTCTGTTCAAAGTAAATACTTTCTTTGTCGCTGAAAATTTATTTATTTCCATTGTATCCGTTTTAAAAAATTCGTCCTCTTTCACTTATACCATTTTTAATAGTGAATCACAAATTCTACTAACTCATTCTACTAACATTTTATTACTAGAAAACTAATACTCCATAAAAGTAAGACTCACATTCCACTAACTTTTTCAAACCGATCTATTATATTTTTTAACTCGCGCCGGGATAAACGGTGATAATTTTTGGGGACGGGGGAGTAGATTATTTTTTGTTATATGAAAAAAAAAATTGAAATTCTTATGTTCCGCTGCGTGTTCAAAGCGTGTGACCTTTTATCATTTCCTTTCCTTTCCTTTAGAATTAAAGTCGTTAATTTGATTAACGTAATAATTAATTTGAGGAAAAAGTACCAGACTTTTTCTGTCTCGTGTCGAAAACGTTGGCTTATAAAATTTATGTCAATTATAGCAACTGCATCAATTAATCAATCATATATACCAGAGGACAATGATTTCCTCTAATCATTTTCTTGTCATATTCATTCTTTTCAGATCTAAAATATTTTACATTTGTATCAAATATGTTAAAATTAACTAATCTTTTTTGTGTAACAAAATTTAGCTATCGAGCCACTTGGTATATAGAAGTGTAAGTAAATTTGGTTAAATAATTACTATAGTCTCAAATGTGACTTAATTAAATAAACATAAATTAACAATAAAGGAACATAGAATAACATGTGAAAATGACCCCAGTGCAGGGCATGAATATTCAAGTGAAACGAGTTGTCTAAGTCAACCTCTTTAAAAAGATGAAGAATGAGTCATTAAACCATATTATTAGTTGATTTTTTTAAGTACGTTAATTACAATCAAATTTAATCTAGTCGCTTATAATCTCAAAAGTATTTAATTTATCAGAAAACAGGCACAGATTGACAGTGAAAATCTTCATTTTCTAGAAGGAAAATTCTTAAGAAGAATGTAAATAATTAAACGAGTATATATATATATTTTCCACGAAATTTCTTTGAAACAATTATCAGGAAATAAGTAGAATTTGTTTTGTTTTATTTTATTGTCTTCCTCTAAATGATGGAGTACAATATATAGCTAGATTAATTATGTTATTTCCGCAACGCTAGTTTTTTAATTAAGCTAAGCATATTCGGACACAATAAAAAAAATATCACTATTATTTTTATGTAGTTTTAGCCGGTGAAGCAGGAAAAATCACAATCTCGGAGTGTTGATTGGCTTGATGCAAAACCGTTTTGTAGTCAGTTTTTGGAGTTGGATGATAAATGACGTTATGAAGAAATTAGCCTTGTTGGAATTTCTAGTAGTTTGGTCATTCTTGTAGGTATTTTGCATTAAAGTTTCTCATTGTGAAAGTTAACTGTCACGCCCGGATTTTTTAAGGATAGAAAATACGGTTGATCGGGACTAGGGGATGATTAAAGAAGCGGGGAAGAAAGGGAAAACAACATAACTCGACCATAGCTCGAAACAAATGGGAATAGGTCGAATAAAATCAGAGTATCTCAACTATCAACAACTCAAAAATGAATATTATCTCAGCGAGCCAAGAACTCAAAAGAATGACAACTACTCGGCGGAAGCATTTGAGAGAAGGAATATGCCACGTGTGAAGACATGACACATTCTAAACACTTAAATTTCTTCAACGGTCTTGCTCAACACCCACCGCACTCATCACGCTCAACCTGCACATTTTTAAAAGAAATGCAGGACTGAGTACTTGATGCACTCAGTGGACACATGCCAAAATAATTTTTGTAGTGAACTCGGGGTTTTATAAAAGGAAGTCACCAAAACATTTTCTCGCTCAAAAGTATGGCTGCAACCCATTTTTCTCTCTCCTCGTACCATATCTGAACCTCATATGTGAAACGAGAACGTGACCACATTCTCGATCACTGGACCGGCCAATTCGAAAGATAGCGCACGATCCCCTCTGTGTACACTAGTTTGAATAGGGACTCACTCCTAGACAAACCCGAATTCGATTAAACTCATAACTTCTATTAGGGACTTACTCCCCACTAGGGCGATCAGATAGGCACATCCACAAAACAAAATACGATATTTGGAATTTAATCACATAACTCATACTTGAAAGATATTGCGTAAATTTAAAAGTAAGCCTACACAATAATGTAGGATAGAAAGCCCACCTCGTTCTTTTAAAACCTTAACTTGTGTTCCATTCTGTTCTCAAAAAGCGTGCGTAAAGTCACCCATTGATTTAATTAGAGCAGTCTGCGCATCCTTCTCCCTCAGCCCAACACTTGGATCAATATGTTGGTCCATCACTTATCAAAGAGCAGCCCCATTTAATACTCCCTGACCCACCTATTTTAAAAGGGCACAACAAGAAATAAAAGGAGCTAACACTCCCAAATGATTTCTTCCCCAAACTCACGGTCAGAACAACACCCATCTCTCTAATCTCAATTCTCATTTAAAATTCCCAAATCATACTCCAATCCCTCGCTTCTCTCTTCAGAGTATCAGCAATGGAGGCGTCAAAACCGCGACGCCGATTTTTTGCCGACGCCGGTTCTGACGCCGATTTTTCGCCGACGTCGGTTCTGACGCCAAACCATTGCGACCGGCGTCGGCGAAATTGGCGTCAATTTCAGCGTACCCATGCCGATTCGTGTGGTGACGCCGGTTCTAACGCCGATCCTCACGGCGCCATTGTAGGCCCCGGATCGGCGTCAGAATTTAATTTTTTTTTCAAAAACACTATATATACGCGCTTTTGACGTCATTTTCATTCGCACCACTTGTTTTAACGAGTACTCTCTCTATCTTTCTTTCTGTACAATATCATCAATTTAAGAAATGAGTAATGCCGGTGGTAGTGGTGGTAGTGATGGAGATGCTGATGAGTATGAGCGTATGCTGAACGAAGAGCTAGATGCCTATACGAGTCGTGAGGTTGATCGATGGATGCAGAGTTATATGCAGCCGCGGGTACCTCGCCCACGACCAGTTGTCCGCCGTCGACAAGTGGTTGATCGTGATCATGTAGCTGCACATCAGAGCCTGTTCACAGATTACGTCGCAGAGGAGCCGCGTTTTAACGCCAACCATTTCAGGCTTCGTTTTAGGATGAGGCAGGACTTGTTTATGCGTATTGTTAACGGTTTGGAGCAGCGATATCTGTATTTCCGCTTCAGGCACGATGCCGCTGGCAAACCCGGCCACACCCCTATTCAAAAGTGCACTGCGGCAATCAGGCAGTTGGCCTACGGCACTTCGGTAGACATGTGGGACGAATACCTCCACATCGGTGAGACGACTGCCCTCGAATGTATGAAGTATTTCTGTCAAGGCGTGATTGAAGTATTCGGTGATCAGTATCTCCGAAAGCCTACCCCCGAAGATTGTCAGGGCGTGATTGAAGTATTCGGTGATCAGTATCTCCGAAAGCCTACCCCCGAAGATTGTCAGGATCTGCTGCGGATGCACAGGAAGCAGCATGGGTTCCCGGGAATGTTAGGCAGCATAGATTGTATGCATTAGGAGTGGAAGAACTGTCCCGCTGCCTAGAAGGGGTTCTACACGATCGGCTACAAAGGGAAAGAATCCCACGATGATCCTCGAGGCCGTAGCTGATTACCGGCTGTGGATTTGGCATGCGTATTTTGGGATAGCCGGTTCGAACAACGACCTAAACGTCCTCAACTCGTCGCCCCTTTTCAACGAGCAGTGCCAGGGCGTCGGTCCGGCCATCAGTTTTGTCGCCGACGGCAACCAGCATGATATGGGCTACTACTTGGCGGATGGGATATACCCTAGGTGGCCCGTCTTTGTGAAGACGATCCGGTGCGCATCAGATGCGAAGAAGGCCTACTTTGCGACGCGGCAGGAGTCGGCGCGAAAGGACGTGGAGCGCGCATTTGGTGTGCTTCAGGCGCGATGGGCTGCAGTTAAGGGACCAACGCATTTGTGGCATGTCGACTGCATTGCTGATATAATGTACGCTTGTATTATCATGCACAAATCAGTTTCCTCTCCTCAATTCGGCCTCCCTCCTCATTCTCAAATCAGCGGAGCTCTCGGAGCAATTACAGCCGCCCCCTTCTCACCGTCGCGGCCGAAGTCCAGCCGCCATAGTTTCCGGCCTGCTGTCAAAGTGTTGTCGGTGTCGTCGCTGCCGGGTCAGCCGCTGTCCGCCGTGCAGCCATCGTCACGGAGCTGCCGCTCGCTGCCAGCACCACTTCGACGTGTTGTTGTTCGCTATCCTGCCGCCGCTGCTTATATTTCTGAATCACCGCCACCGCTGTTGGATCGTTGCCGTCCCGCTGCAGCCGCAATCGGCTCTCTCTCTCCACGACTCTCCTACCTCAACTAATTAGCGTCGCTGCATCTCCGTGAATCACTTCGTTGAACTGCGGTGGACCAGCCCCGCTGTCGCGTCGAGGCCGTTTTAATCGCCATGGTCGCTGCTGCCCACAAGGAGCCGTCGCCGCATTGCTTTTGTCTTCCGTCTCTCCCTCCATTCGTCTCTCAATTCAAACGATCAGAAATCTCCAACTCTCTCTTTCAATTTCTTTTCTTTCTGCACTCTTTGTCAAAATATGAAATCGGTTGAAAGCTTTTGAAACTAGTTGAATGATATGGGATCGTGGAGTTGTGGGCAAAATATATATCTATATTGTGAGCAGAAAATCTTGTTGATATTGGCCGAGATTTGCTCCTAGTTAAAAACTGATTTATTCCTTATTTTTCAGCGATACAGATCGTGGCAGATTTCTTTGTATCAGATTTGCTTTTAAAATCTTGATTGAGCTTCTCCAAAGTTGGGCAATAAAATGTATATTGGGCTCATAACAATGGGGTTTCAATTTAGGCTAGAAAAGAATAATTGTTTGGCTCAAAAAGTAAAATTCTTCTCTCGACAAAAGAAACAAGGTCGAAAAATTTTCAAGTGCACAAACGACGGTCCTTTCAAGAACACAATAAAAAGATAGAAAAAGTCGGGGTGTTACAAGTTAACTCTGAATTTCATATTTGATTATAAATAAGATACTGAAAAGAAAATTTAGTGCAATTAATTAGATATAAAACGATGGAAAGAAGAAACGAGTTTTTAAATTATCGAATTCCATTTCCTCCACACATCATCTTGCTCTTGAAATGAAACATCTTGGAAATTTACAGCAGAGGGGGCCCTTTTCTTCTTCGAAATCTCAAAGAAACAAGCTGTTTAATTATAATTGAAAGTGTATTTTCCTTGAATTCGCACAGAAATTAGCAACAGAAATTAGCAACAGAAATTAGCAACAGAACTACAATGAATTCGCACAGAAATTAGCAACACAACTCTCATGCTTACATAAACATCAAACAAAACCTAGCTTCAAACACACACCACCTTAAACCAATATATATAGAGAAAATAGTGATTGTAAAAATACTATAGAGAGAAGATGAATTCGATATGTATTAGTAACACTAACAGATGTTTTAGTGTGAAACTATGGATTGATATTGTTTTAATTTGTATACCATGCCATATTGATTTGAATTTATCACTAAACCCTAACTACTCAAGTACAGCATGTTTCGGATTTATTATTGGAACTTATCATTCTTTTTAATGTTGCGAAGAGATTGATACTCTTTGGCAGATGAGGATCGTCGGATAATGCCATTTTTCTGTACTAGTGGAATTTTATATAAAACGCTTGCTTTATTAAATTTTGATGTTGTTTATGTTAAGAATTTTCTTTTTGTATTTTAGCTCACGATCTTTCTGGTTTGAATGTTTTTGTACTCTATCAAAAAATACCATGCCATATTGCCATGCATGCTAACTAGCTGGAGGTGTGCAATTATCATAAATCAATGGTTTCGTGTAGATAAAAAATAGAAGGATGAGATCAAAAACACGGAGGTCATTTTTAGATATCTATGAGGTCATTTTTAGATTGTTTTAGTTCATATTTTAGATCGTTTTAATTCATACGACTCGTATGAACTAAAATGATCTAAAAATGACCTCCGTATTATGAACTTTATCGATCTAAATATAACCAGATTAATAATCTAGAAACCGGCAACCATACTGTAAACAATGCCAAATTTATCATGAAGTCCCCAAAAATTATGATTTATAGTATGGCAATTTTTATCGAAATCCTAATGGTATGAGACAATTGCAGAAGGTACAAAAGTTATGATTAAATTTGTTACTTTTATTGGTTATGAGATTATTAGAAATCAACCACAAATTATTATTTAAATAAAATCTTCCCTTTTCTATTTATGTTCCATATTAATAGCGACAATTTTTTGGGTAATAATTCTTCGAAAATTGCATTACTGTAGAAATATTTTGGCAGTGAATTAATATTTGGGTAATGGGCTACAGGTCCTTAAAATCACACTGTTGATGAAATTGGGTATTTTTCTTGAACAAACTTGGTTACTGATGTTATGAACTTACGCCTTATAATAAATTTTCTACAAGTTCAATTTTCCCTAAATTGAGTTTGAAACGAGGGTGTAAACGGTAACGTTTTGTATTTTACTAAAATTTCTTAAATCTCTATAGATTTTCAAAATGTCGGAAATTCACTATACTGCATAGATTCATGATTTTTACAACCAAATTTTAAGCTCATATAAAATAATAGTATATTTTTGCTACCTTTTCTGTTTTCTTTTTGAAATAACAATAAAGGTTTTGTTCGTCAAGATTATATATAGTCCAATAAAATTGAATTCTAAAAAAAAAGAAGATAAACTAGTACTATATTTAAAAACAGAATAACATGTGAAAATGACCCAAGTAGATCATTGTCGTTGACTCTGGGTATGATTTTTCTAGTGAAACGAGTTGTCCAAGTCAACCTCTACAAACGAGGTAGAATAAGTCATGATGTAACGTATTATTATCAGTTCATTGAATATTTGAATTGATTATTTCAAGCTCGCGAAGTACTCTCAAATTGAATCTAATCGCTTCTAAAGAAATATAAACTCACAAGTACTATGACTTTAATTTATCAGAAAACACGTATTTTCTAGAAGACATATTGTTAACAAAAAAATTACTAATATTAAACGAGTATAATATGTTTTCCAGGAAATTTCTTTGAAACAATTATCAGGACAGCAATAAGTCGAAAATCTATTTGTATTGTTTTATTTTATTAGTTTTTCTCTAAACCCTATTCAACAATCCATTCAAACAAAGTTAGTTTATTAAACTAAGCATATTCGGACATAGTAAAAAAAAAGTTTCATCGTTTGATGCACTTATAGACAAGTCACGGTCTCAGAATTTTGATGCATGACGAATTCTGGCCGTAATTAGGACGTGCGAAAACATTTGACTGTTTTTTTCTAAACTTTATTTAAATTTTCGTAATTTTCTTTTTCAGTCGTGGGATTTTTGAGCCTCTTATACATAGCAAGGAAACTTGTTTTTTTTAGTCAATTTTTGGAGTTTGATAGTACGTAGTAATAAATTATTTACAGGAAAAATTAGGGTAGTGATGGAGTACGTACTAAACAAGCCCAACAGCAGTAAAGCCCATCAGCCTAAAGCCCAAGAAAGAGTATCAGTTCGGCATGACTAAAGAGTATCAGAGTTCAGTTCGGCACGACCAAAGAGTTCGGCCCCAGCCTACAGCTCGGTAAAAGCCAACCAATCAAACTCTGCTCTCAGGTCGGCATCAAGCTCTACTCTCAGATCGGCAAAAGCTGCTCGGCAATAATTCAGCAGTTCGGTCTCAGTATTCGACCGAACTAGGAGATAGTGGACTCATGCAGGATTTCCACCTCCACTACACCCACGATCTATTTAGTGGTGTCAAGCAGTCATTAACTCATGCAGGATAGTGGACCCATGCAAGATCGCCACGATCTCCACGACATCCACTACCTAGTAAATGGTGCTGCATGCCACGATCTTGGTTCAGTGTATAAATAGAACCTAGATCAGATAGATAGGGTTAGACTCTCTCGCTTTCTAGAGATCAAATACAAAATAGCAAGTCTGTATTGTAAGCTGTAAGAAAACAGATCAAGCAATACAACTCTGCCCTCATTTCTTCCCGTGGACGTAGATTTACCTCAGTAAATCGAACCACGTAAAATCTCTGTGTCGTGATCTGCATCTTCCTGCATTCATCACCATCAAAAATTCGCGGATTCATCACTGGCGCCGTCTGTGGGAATCAGAGAACCAAATTTGTGATAAAGCGAATTTTTGACCCTTTTTCCACCCCAAAAAAATGCATACCAGATCACATACCACCCGTAATACCGTTCGTGATCACCGTGAGGAAGCTAGTCCAGCTCGCAGGTCTGAAAAACGGCCTCGGGAGACATCTACCTCCGGTTCTCACGAAGGAGGAACAAGCCACTCCAGGAGTCATCGCACCGAGTCTTCCCAGCAGCCCGATTTAAATGAAGCTGTCAAGCTGTTCTTGGCCGAGAAGCAGGAGGAGTTCTTAACCTTCCTGCAGAAGAGCCAACAGCCGGAGAAGACAACGGCGGATTCTCCCTCCTCATCCAGACATGAAAGTCACTACCGCAGTAGTGACGTGTCTTCCAGGAGAAAGAATCCTCAACCCCGACATGTACCTGTTCCTCCTCGGTACCGGAACCACAGGAGAACTCCATCTCCTCCGTACCGAAGAAATATCGGGTTCGCCATGTACGGAGCATTAAAGACTCCGTTCTCGGACGATATCACCCGAACTCCTTTGCCGCGGAACTACCGAACTCCGTCGATAACCTATGACGGACTCGTGGATCCTCATGATTTCTTGGGACGCTATCAATATAACATGGCGAACCAGGGTCTCAACGAGGTCCACATGTGCAAGCTGTTTCCCGAGCTGCTCATCGGGAACGCCAGAAGATGGTTCGACAGCCTTCCTCAAGGCAGCATTAGATCCTACCGAGATCTAATGGATGCTTTCCACAGGAGGTTCTTTCAGAAAGCGGAAGCCCGGATCACTTCGGCTCAGCTGCTTTCTATTCGTCAAGGTCGCGACGAAAAAATCAGCGACTTTATGACAAGATTCCACAAGGAATGCCTGCAAGTAGACGATCTCAACGATCTGCTTGTCATCTCGGCATTCCAAAATGGAATCCTGCCCGGAGCTCTCTACAGGAAGCTCGTTGAGTGCGGTCCGCAGACAGCTCAGGAAATGTGGGACATTGTGGACCAGTACTCCCGGGCCGATGAGGCAGACCGTCGCAAACGGTCGTTAGACAGCTCATCGTCCCGAGGAGACAGAAGGAAGCCCGATCATAGCGATCAGGGGCATCCTCGCCGGACTCCATTTGAAAGAATTCAAAGGGCTCCGGTGCAAGACAGATTGGGACCCCGTCTCAATCCCGAGAAGCCGCCCGCTCAGTTCGTACCGCTGAACAAGTCAAGAGCGGAAATTTTCGAACTACATTCCGATATGTTCGAAAGACCAAAGCGGATGACGAAATCAGCCGTGCGGCGACCTCAGGATCAATATTGCTCCTTCCATCAAACCCACGGTCACGATACCGAGGAGTGCCGAAATTTGGCTGCAGGTATTGATGTTCTTGTGAAAACAGGAACGTTAAAAAAATACCAAAGCAAGCAGCCGAAAAAGAACAAAAGGCAGAGAGGTGCAAACTGCAATCCTCAGGATCCGAAAAGGCATGAGGATCCCGAAGACGACGACGAGCCGCAATATGATGGAGTAATCCAGACTATTGATGCTCTCCCTGCCGGGAAGACTAAGTCGTCCCTAAAAGCAGAACGCAGAGGTTCCAATCAAGAGGAGCCAACACATAAAAGGCTGAAGAAAGACGAAGTGATTACATTTTCAGATGCCGATCCCGTCCCAGCCATCTCTCCTCACCAAGACGCTATTGTCATTCAAGCCGGAGTGGCAAACAAACTGATCCACAGAGTATTTGTGGATACAGGAGCGTCAGTCAGCATTCTTTTTAAAGAATGTTTCGATAAAATGGAAGTGGATCCAGCTCGGCTCAGTCCGGCTCCACTTCCTCTGAAAAGTTTCGCCCAGGAGGACACCCGCCCTGAAGGTATTATCAGCCTTCCGATCACGGTGGGAAAAGCGCCTACAAGCTCCAATACGATGATCGAGTTCTTTGTGGTGAAAGCTCGGTCCCCGTACAACATCATCCTGGGGAGAGACTGGCTCAACACAGTTCGGGCCGTTTGCTCTACTTATCACCTCACCATCAAGATCCCCACTAAAGGTGGGATAGCGGTCATCCGAGGTGATCAAAAGAGAGCAAAAGAATGTCTGCAGATTGCGCTTAAAAGTGCCGAGCAATCAGTTCGGCACCATCAAGCATAGCAATCACAGCAACCGAAGTCAGAGGCAAGCGAGATGACCGAAGTCACTTCAGAGCCGAACTCAATGACCGTTCAGTTATACGAAGATGATCCATCCAGAACGGTCAAGATCGGCTTCGCAGGAACGCCTCTACTCCGGGAAAAGACCATTCAGCTCCTCAAGGAGTACAAAGATGTCTTTGCATGGTCTCCGTTGGACATGACCGGAGTGCCCCCCGAGGTAATCACTCATCGGTTAAATATTGATCCTTCAATCCGGCCAGTAAAACAGAAGCAAAGACTCTTTGCGGCAGAAAGAAGCCAAGTCATCCATGACGAAGTCCGCCAATTACTAAAAGCGGATGTACTATTCGAGGTGAAATATCCTTCTTGGGTAGCCAATCCTGTGATGATCAAGAAAAAAGAAGGAGGATGGCGGATGTGCATAGATTTTACCGATCTAAACAAGCACTGTCCTAAAGATTGCTATCCCCTTCCGAATATAGATAAAAAAGTAGAAGCTTTGATCGGCTTCGAAATTTTCTGTTTTCTTGATTTATACAAAGGATATCACCAAGTGTTGATGGATGAGAGTGACGCTCCGAAAACAGCTTTCATTACCGATTTCGGCATTTTCGCTTATAAAAAGATGCCATTCGGTTTAAAGAATGCCGGAGCCACTTATCAAAGGATGGTAGACAAGCTTTTTCGGCACCTAATCGGAAAACAGGTTGAAGTTTATGTCGACGACATAGTTGTCAAAAGCAAAAGCACTTCGGAGTACGAAGACAACCTCAAATCCACTCTCAACGTGCTCCGAAAAGCCAACCTCAAACTCAACCCCCCAAAATGTACCTTTTTGGTAGATTCGGGAAAGTTTCTGGGTTGTTTGGTTTCAAAGGACGGACTCAAGGCAAACCCCTCAAAAGTTCAAGTCGTTCAGAACATGGCAATGCCGAAGTCCATACATGACGTGCAAAGGCTAACCGGATGTCTAGCCGCACTGAATCGATTCCTTTCCCAAGCAGCCGAAAAGCAACTACCGTTCTTCAAGGTGTTGAAAAAGGCACCAAAGTTCGAGTGGGGAGCCGAGCAGAAAAAGGCCTTTGACGAGCTCAAAAGTTATCTAGCCGAGCTTCCTATTCTCTCTGCTCCAACCGAAGCCGAAGTAATTTTCTTATACTTAGCGGCATCCGATCAAACCATTAGCGCGGTGCTTGTACGAGAAGAAGGCCTAAAGCAGTTTCCCATCTACTTTACAAGCCGAGCATTAAGAGGTCCAGAAACAAGGTATCAACCTCTGGAGAAAATTGCTCTGGCGTTAGTAAATGCAGCAAGGAGACTGCGGCCATACTTCTATGCTCACAAGGTATGCGTCTTAACCGATCTGCCTCTTCGGCAAGTTTTGACCAAGCCAGAAGCATCAGGCAGAATCGCCAAATGGGCCATAGAGCTGGGAGAACACTCAATCGAGTACCTACCTCGAAAAGCCATCAAGGGACAAGCCTTGGCAGATTTTCTTGCAGAGGCCAAGTTCGATCAAGCAATCCCTGTCATTGCCGAACAGAAAAATTCTGCCAATGCCGAACTAGCACAGCCCTTGGAATCCGAAGAAGAGCCGCCGGACTGCTGGAGCGGATTCGTAGATGGAGCTTCAAACAAGATGGGAAGTGGAGCTGGTATTTTACTTGTCGCTCCCGACGGACACGAGGTAACCTACTCACTTCGGTTCCTATTCCCCACTACTAATAATGAAGCCGAGTACGAAGCCCTCCTGGCCGGACTCCAGTTAGCGCAAAGTCTGCTCGTCAAGTCTCTCAAAATCCATTGTGATTCACAAGTCATAGTGAATCACATGTTGGGTACAAGTGAAGCTCGTGACGAGAGAATGAAGAAGTATTTGGACAAAGCGCAAAGCATCAGCCAAAGTTTCTCCTATTTTCGGATAATCCGCATTCCCAGAGCGGAAAATAGCCGAGCAGATACCTTAAGTAAGTTGGCCTCAGATCCGAGCTCAAAGGCGGAAGAATTAATGCATCGAAGCATTGATGAAGCCGAGGTACATTCAGTATCCAGCTCGCCGAACTGGATGACGCCGATCTTGCAGTATCTGGATCAAGGACAATTGCCCGAGGATAAGAGAGAAGCTCGGAAGATCACGTGCCGAGCACTTCGGTACGAACTTCATGAAGGAGTCCTCTTTAGAAAGTCTTACCTCCAGCCGTTATTGCGGTGCGTAGGACCAGAAGAGACGGACTACATCCTCAGAGAAGTTCATGAAGGATCGTGCGGCAGCCACATCGGAGCTAGAGCCTTAGCTAAAAAAGTTCTAAGATGGGGATATTATTGGCCAACCTTGGTACAAGAAGCAGTGCAGCTCGTCAAGACCTGCCCGAAGTGCCAAATCCATGCAAATATCCCAAGGATGCCGCAGACCGATCTATCCACTATGCAGAGCCCTTGGCCTTTCATGCAATGGGGCATAGACATAGTGGGACCACTTCCTCAAGCTCCTCGGCAAATGAAATTCCTAATCGTTGCCGTGGACTACTTTACGAAGTGGGTGGAAGCTGAACCATTAGCTACGATAACGAGCTCGAAGGCATTGGATTTCGTCTGGAAGAACATAGTGTGCCGATTTGGCATACCCCACATCCTCATCTCGGATAACGGGACTCAGTTCACCGACAAGACGTTCAAGAATTGGTGCCAAGAGCTGAATATTCAACAGCGGTTCACTTCGGTCTCTCATCCACAAGCAAACGGACAAACGGAGGTAACAAATCGTATCCTGGTGAAAGGGTTAAAAGCTCGGTTAGAACAAGCCAAAGGACAATGGGTAGAAAATCTCCCTCAAGTCCTATGGTCCTACCGAACTACACCCACAACCTCCAACGGTGAAACTCCGTACAGTCTGGTGTACGGCACTGAAGCCGTAATTCCGGTGGAGATCGGCGTACCCAGTCCCCGAACTCTAAATTTCTCTTCAGAAATGAATGACGACGGACTGAGAGCCGAGCTAGATCTTGCCGAAGAAAGAAGAGAATTGGCATGCATAAAAGCAGCCAAGTACAAGGAGCAAGTAGCCCGGTATTACAACCAAAGGGTGAAGAAGCTGCAATTTCAAGTGGGAGATCTCGTCTTGAGAAACAACGAAGTAAGCCGAGCAGAAAAGCTGGGCAAGCTCGAACCCACATGGGAAGGTCCGTATCGGGTGTCAGAAGTCCTCGGCAAAGGGTCTTACAAATTGGCTCACATGTCAGGAGAACAGGTACCCCGAACATGGCACATTTCCAACCTCAAAAAGTTCCATTTGTAAGAGACAGTCCGGTCAGTCAGTCTTGAGTCCTGTTCAGTCAATGTGCTTTATTTGGTTTACTTGGTCTTTATTTGTCTCTGTGCGTTTTGTCTGTGTGTTTTGTCTGTCTCTGTGCGTGTCGTCTCTTACAAATGTTACTGAGGTATCTTGTTCTTCGATGGCTGATCCCCTTCTTAGAACATATACAAGCCAACGATTGTGAGTCAAAGCTTCTACAGAAGATACAAGACCACAATTCAGCTTAAACAAGCAGTTCGTCTGAAACGAGCTGCAACAAGCCAACGATTGTGAGTCAAAGCTTCTAAAGAGGATACAAGACCACAATTCAGCTTAAACAAGCAGTTCGTCTGAAACGAGCTGCAACAAGCCAACGATTGTGAGTCAAAGCTTCTAAAGAGGATACCAGACCACAATTCAGCTTAAACAAGCAGTTCGTCTGAAACGAACTGCAATAAGCCAACGATTGTGAAGTCCAAGCTTCTAAAGAGGATACAAGACCACAATTCGGCTTAAAAATCAAGCACTTCGTCTGAAACGAACTGCAACAAAAGTCCGATTCACGCGATAAAACTTGCCTGAATTAGGACAAGGGAAAGTCCGATCCACGCGATAAAACTCGCCGAATTAGGACAAGGGAAAGTCCGATCCCCAAATTAGGACAACGGAAGGTTCGATCCGAGCGATAAAACTCGCCAAATTAGGACGCAAACCAAGTCCGGTCAAAGAAGAGTTCACTTCATCAGACCGAGGACAAACATCAACTTACCCCGTACCTTTATCCAGAATGCCGAAGTGATTCACTTCACTTTTCGGGGGGGGTAGTGATGGAGTACGTACTAAACAAGCCCAACAGCAGTAAAGCCCATCAGCCTAAAGCCCAAGAAAGAGTATCAGTTCGGCATGACTAAAGAGTATCAGAGTTCAGTTCGGCACGACCAAAGAGTTCGGCCCCAGCCTACAGCTCGGTAAAAGCCAACCAATCAAACTCTGCTCTCAGGTCGGCATCAAGCTCTACTCTCAGATCGGCAAAAGCTGCTCGGCAATAATTCAGCAGTTCGGTCTCAGTATTCGACCGAACTAGGAGATAGTGGACTCATGCAGGATTTCCACCTCCACTACACCCACGATCTATTTAGTGGTGTCAAGCAGTCATTAACTCATGCAGGATAGTGGACCCATGCAAGATCGCCACGATCTCCACGACATCCACTACCTAGTAAATGGTGCTGCATGCCACGATCTTGGTTCAGTGTATAAATAGAACCTAGATCAGATAGATAGGGTTAGACTCTCTCGCTTTCTAGAGATCAAATACAAAATAGCAAGTCTGTATTGTAAGCTGTAAGAAAACAGATCAAGCAATACAACTCTGCCCTCATTTCTTCCCGTGGACGTAGATTTACCTCAGTAAATCGAACCACGTAAAATCTCTGTGTCGTGATCTGCATCTTCCTGCATTCATCACCATCAAAAATTCGCGGATTCATCAGGTAGTTTCTTGGATTTTTATCAGTTCGATCATTCTTATATTCATTTTGTATTAAAGTTTCTCGTTGTGCATGGAAGTTAACTCAATTTTACATATGACTATAAATTAAGATACTGAAATTGAAGGAGATTTAGTACAATTAATTTAATGTAAAAAGATGGAGAGAAGAAACGAGTTTTTATATTATCGAATTCCATTTCCTCCACACATCGATCCTCCTCCTCTTGAAATGGAACATCTATCAGCAGTGGACCCCTTTTCTACTTCGAAATCTGAAAGAAACAAGCTGTTTAATTATATTTCATTGTGTATTTTCCTTGAATTCACTCAGAAATTAGGAGCTAAACTACAACGAAATTACCTAAAAATGTGATTTCAAGGGAAACTCACCCAAATCTCATGCTTATTTAAACATCAAACAAAACCTACCTTCAAACACACACCACCTTAAACCAACACACACACACACACACAGAGAATCTAGAGAAGATGAGTTCAAGCAAGGGAGGAAATGGGGGAAGTATTTTTCCGAAAAAGATGCCAAAGGTTTCGACAATGGTGGGGAAGAAGATTGGAACAGCTGCGGTGAAAGCTGTGAAATCTGCTGCTAATGTTTTCAAGAAAGGAAAGTAATCTTTTTATTCAAGATTGTATTATGAAAAATGTAGCGAATTGTTTGTAATTGTTCATTTGTATGTGATTGTTGTAATTTAACCTTGTTTATAGGAGTGCTTATTAAGATTTGTTGTGTAACACTTAAAAAAACAGATGTTTTTATTATGAAATTATGGATTGATATTGTTTTGTATACCATGCCATATTATATTGTTTTGAGTTTATTATTGGAACTTATCATTCTGTTTAAAGCCGAGGAGAGACTGGTACTCTTTGGTGGATGAGGATCGTCGGATAATACCATTTTTTTGTACTAACGAGATTTAGATAGAACCCTTGCTTTATTATTTTTTGCTGTTGTTTATATTTCAAATATTTTTGTATTTTTAACCAGAAATCTTGTTGGCTTGAATGTTTCTTACTACTTAAAAAAACACCATGCCATCTTGCCAAGCATGCTAGCTAAATACTGAAAAATCTCTGCAATTAATAATTGTTTTGTTTAACATATGATTAGAATATACTATATACATAGATGATCTATATATTCTTGTATGTGTAGTTGGACAATAATAAAGTAAATTACAGAATTTTCTGCAATGAAAGAATTAAATTTAGATACTGAAAAAATCACATACAAATTCAACTAATTAATGTTCCTTTAACAACACGTACGTATAGTAAAGTACTTCATTAATTCTGAATTATTTAGTCTGGCCACCTTTTGAAACAAGACCATGTCAATGAGAAAAAGTTTTCCAAATCTTGATCGCTTCTTTTACTTTTCTTTTCCCTTTTCAAACTTTGCATATAATTTATGTTGGAGCTAACGATTTATGAACGCCCTTTAAGTGAGATAAGAGAGACAAGATTGCTAGAACGTGAATTTATAATTAAGGAAAAAACTAAAAAACTAGACAAATGCATGGAACAACAAAAGAATAAATTGAATTGGAAAAGATTACAAATGCGGACATACGGTTCAAGGAAGACCTCTCTCCACAAGACGATACGTATATACACCTAAGAAGAGAAAATTAAGAAATAGTATTACAACATGATAAGATGCTAATTAATATGAACCCTAATTCTAATACTTTTCACATGTAAACTTGGGTAGATTCTTTCCCTTTTTACTCTCATGATTCTTAAAAACAGCAACAACAGATTTGCATGCCTTAGCCATTTTCTTCCCCATCATCGTTGAAACATGCTCTCTTCTTTTGGGAAACACACTACCCTTCTTGCTATCCATTTTCTTGAATTTACTGCTCTCTCTGTGCCACTATAGTTGAGGTAGGTTTTGGGGAACGAGATTTAAGAAAATTCCGTTTAGTTAATTAAGTTAAGAGAAAATAAAATAGGGTGAAAAGTAAATAAGTGAAAAGATAAAATATGAGTGAAATTTTTTTTTTTTTGCTAAAAAATTATGAGACAATAATAGTGAAACAACCAAAAAAAGAAGGAATAAGTATGTCTCAGCTACAGTAAAAAGTGGGAGTAGTTATTAATCTAATGATCTTATATAAAATTAAGAAGATATTGGTTGGGAATCTGATTTGGATTGAATGAATGAATGTGCTAAGAATTATGTTGCGAGGTACTTATAGAGCACTATAAATTGAGATGTAATTTGATTCTATTAAATGTAACGCGCTAGCGCGTTAACGCGTGCTTCAGTTTAAATTAATTCAGCCATGTCTACTTTTATTCTCTATGATCAAAATTCATTTTGAAATGCATAAAGAGGAGTACTACTTTTAGTTTTGATCAAGTCAAAATGTTAATACTCCATAAAGAAGTAGTCAACTTAGTATTTCGACAAACAAATACCGAGTCAACCAATGCGATCTTTTATAGGTTTGTGATTATTGGATTTGATTTTTCTTTTTAGACAATTTAATAAGTAATATATTTTTTTTCATTTTATCCAAGAAAAAACTCTAACATGATTGAATGTATAGTAATTTGGATATGTCGAAAACTAATACTCCGTAATTCGATTTCTAAAATTTTATAAGTATGTGATGGGGTACGAACTAAACAAGCCCAACAGCAGTGACGGCCCATCAGCCCAAAGCCCAAGGAGGAGTATGAGTTCGGCATTACCAAAGAGTTCGGAGGAGTTCGGCATTACCAAAGAGTTCGGCCTCAGCCTACAGCTCGGTAAAAGCCAACCAATCAAGCTCTGCTCTCAGGTCGGCATCAAGCTCTACTCTCAGATCGGCAACCAAAGCAGTTCGGTCTCGGTATTCGACCGAACAAGGAGTTAGTGGACCCATACAGGATGTCCAACACACCCACTACCACGTGATGTCAGTTCAGGCCACGATCGTAGGCCATGACCTACGCTTCACCCACGATCTTAGGCCATAACCTACACGACATCCACGACTTGGGGTGGTGATGCAAGCCATGATCTGAGTTCATTATATAAATAGAACTTAGATCTGATAGAAGAGGTTAGAATCTCTCTAGAGAAATAATCATATAGCAAGTCTGTGTTGTAAGCTGTAATTCGCAGATCAAGCAATACAAACCTGCCCCCATTTCTCCCTGTGGACGTAGATTTACCTCAGTAAATCGAACCACGTAAAATTCTCTGTGTCGTAATTTATTTTTACGAGCATTTATCATTATCAAAAATTCGCGGAATCATCACTGGCGCCGTCTGTGGGAAACAGAGAACCAAATTTGTGATAAAGCGAATTTTTGACCGTTTTTTCAACCCAAAAAATGCATACCAGATCGCAGAGTACCCGTATTCCTGCCCGTGAGAACCAGGAGGAAGCCAATCCATCCCATAGGTCTGGAAAACAGCCTAGGGATAAATCCACCACCAGTTCTCATGGCGAAGGAACAAGCCGCTCCAAAAGCCGTCACACCGAGTCTTCCCAGCAGCCCGATTTGAACGAGGCTGTCAAGCTGTTTTTGGCTGAAAAGCAGGAGGAATTCTTAACCTTCCTGCAGAGAAGCCAAAAGCAGCCGGAGGCGAAAACGGCGGATTCTCCCTCTCCCTCCATACGAGACAGTCACTACCGCAGTAGTATCATGTCTTCCAGAAGAAAGAATCCTCGGTACCGGAATCACAGGAGAACTCCATCTCCTCCATACCGAAGAAATGTCGGGTTCGCCATGTACGGAGCATTGAGGACTCCGTTCTCGGACGATATTACCCGAACTTCCCTACCACAGAACTACCGAACTCCGTCGATAACCTATGACGGACTCGTGGATCCTCATGATTTCTTGGGACGCTATCAATATAACATGGCGAACCAGGGTCTCAACGAGGTCCACATGTGCAAGCTGTTTCCCGAACTGCTTATCGGGAACGCCAGAAGGTGGTTCGATAGCCTCCCCAAAGGCAGCATTAGATCCTACCGAGATCTAATGGATGCTTTCCACAGGAGGTTCTTTCAGAAAGCGGAAGCCAGAAGCACTTCGGCTCAGCTGCTTTCTATACGTCAAGGTCGCGACGAAAAGATCAGCGATTTTATGACGAGATTCCACAAGGAATGCCTACAAGTAGATAATCTCAATGATCTACTTGTCATTTCGGCATTCCAAAATGGAATCCTGCCCGGAGCTCTCTACAGAAAGCTCGTGGAGTGCGGTCCGCAAACAGCTCAAGAGATGTGGGACATTGCGGACAAGTTTTCTCGTGCCGATGAGGCAGACCGTCGAAAACGGTCTTTAGACAGCTCATCTAGAGAAGACAAAAAGAAGCCCGGTCATAGCGATCAGAGGCATCCTCGCCGAACACCTTCTCCACTAAAGGAGAGATAGCGGTCATCCGAGGTGATCGAAAAAGAGCAAGTGTGTTCGCAGATTGCGCTTAAAAGTGCCGAGCAATCAGTTCGGCACCATCGAGCATAGCAATCACAGCAGCCGGAATCAGAGGCCGGCGAAATGACCGAAGTCACACCGGAGCCGAACTCGATGGTGTACGGCACTGAAGCCGTGATTCGGTTGAGATCGGCATATCCAGTCCCCGAACTCAATTTCTCCTCAGAAATGAATGGTGACGGACTGAGAGCCGAACTAGATCTTGCCGAAGAAAGAAGAGAATTGGCCTGCCTAAAAGCAGCCAAGTACAAGGAGCAAGTAGCCCGGTATTACAACCAAAGGGTGAAGAAGCTGCAATTTCAAGTGGGAGATCTCGTCTTGAGAAACAACGAAGTAAGCCGAGCAGAAAAGCTGGGCGAACTCGAACCCACATAGAAAGGTCCATATCGGGTGTCAGAAGTCCTCGGCAAAGGGTCTTACAAATTGACTCACGCGTCGGGAGCACAAGTACCCCGAACATGGTACGTTTCCAACCTCAAAAAGTTCCATTTGTAAGAGACAGTCCGGTCGGTCGGTCTTATGTGTTTTCTTTGTTTTTTACTTGTTCTTGTCTCTACGTGCGTTGTGTCTGTCTATGTGAGTGTCGTCTCTTACAAATAAAACTGAGGTATCTCGTTCTTCAAAGGCTGATCCCCTTTTTAGAACATACAAGCCAACGATTGTGCGTCAAAGCTTCTAAAGAGGATACAAGACCACAATTCAGCTTAAACAAGCAGTTCGTCTGAAACGAGCTGCAACAAGCCCACGATTGTGTGTCAAAGCTTCTAAAGAGGATACAAGACCACAATTCTGCTTAAGAATCAAGCACTTCGTCTGAAACGAACTGCAACAAAAGTCCGATTCTCGCGATAAAACTTGCCTGAATTAGGACAAGGGAAAGTCCAATCCACGCGATAAAACTCGCCGAATTAGGACGACCAAGTTCGGTCAAAGCAGTTTACCTCATAAGACCGAGGACGACCATGTCTAGTCAAAGAGGTTTACTGCATAAGACCACTTCGGTTAACTGGGAAAGTCCGATCCACGCGATAAAACTCGCCGAATTAGGACAAGGGAAAGTTCGATCCCGGCGACGAAAATCGCCAAATTAGAACACAAAGACGAGTCCGGTCAAAGATGTTTATTTCATCAGACCAAAGACGAGTCCGGTCAAAGATGTTTATTTCATCAGACCAAAGACGAGTCCGGTCAAAGATGTTTATTTCATCAGACCAAAGACGAGTCCGGTCAAAGATGTTTATTTCATCAGACCAAAGACGAGTCCGGTCAAAGATGTTTATTTCATCAGACCAAAGACGAGTCCGGTCAAAGATGTTTATTTCATCAGACCAAAGACGAGTCCGGTCAAAGATGTTTATTTCATCAGACCAAAGACGAGTCCGGTCAAAGATGTTTATTTCATCAGACCAAAGACAAGTCCGGTCAAAGAAGTTTACTTCATAAGACCGAGGACAAGTACGATGAAATTTTTTCGCTAAGCTGTAAATACACAGTGTTAGAAGCGAAAACAAAAACAAAATTTCATTTTCAAATCTTGTTCGGCACACAACTCCGCTACCCTACAAAATGGCGTTACGCTATTACAAAGGACTATTCTACTGTCCAGGGTTGCTGAAGTTAAGCCACCTATCTGCAAAATCCTCTGGAAGCCGATTTCGGTTGTTCCGAGCAGATGAAGAATAAGCAGGTCGACGAGATGCTATCCTCGACCCAACGCCTCTTCCCCGAGCTCGAGAAGTCCTAACACCTCGGCGATGAAGAGTCTCTGCAATAAGCATCTGCTGATCTTGCTCGCTCATAGTCACAACTCCTCGGCGAATTTCAGTCCGTCCCTGTCTTGACGATTCCGGTTGCTCCTGAGCCCGTTCTCGTCTTGACGTTTCCGGCTGTTCCGGAGTTCGTTGTTGGCTGGGAGTAGGATTTTGAACAAGGGAACCAGAGGTTTGATCTGGAGTGCGAGCATCTGTTGGCGCGATATGCCGAAGGAATCTTTCCAGCGCCGAGAAAGAACAATGTTGTACCGAGAAGCCCAGCGCCGCAATGATGTCACGACTTGTTGGCAAGCCGAGCTCTCCAGCGCATTGTTCCTCCGGAGTACATTATATTCCTCCCACAGTTCGTCAACTCGACTCTGAGCATCTGATATGGTCATTCCCCCGCGCACACGGATGTAATCCTCGTACGCAGCCCTCCCAGCAATGGTCGTATTCAGCTCGGCCTCCAGATCATTCTTATCGGACTCTAAGTCCTTATTATCGGCCTCCAGCTTCACTAAACGAGCCAGAAGCTCGTCATTCTTCGTCTGATCGGCTATAGCTCTTTTCTCAGCTTCGTCTAAAGCCGAAGAGTACAGCCGTTTCCAGTGAAGTATCTCCAGCTCCTTGAGAGTTAAGAATACAAAGCAGCTACGTCAGTTCGGCATTTCAGCTTACCGAGCAGGTAGTAAACCACAACAGGAGTAAGAGAGTACGAAAGGCTAAACGAAGACACAAGAGCAGAAAGAAGAATTTTTTCATTCATAAGAAAAAAAAAAAAATTTTTTCTATACAAGGAGGGCTTCAAGGCCATTTTACATAAAGGAAGAAACTAAACTAAGAGAAGGGAGACGAAATCATACTTCGCTAGCTTCGTCTCCGCCTTCTCGGTGAGGTTCAGCTTCCTTCTCCTTATCTGCTTCAGCTTCAGCCTCTGCCTCCTTGCTCTCCCCAGCCTGCTCGGCGCCACCGTAGCCGATCTGCTGCGCCTCCTGATCGGCTTCCTTCTCCGGATGCCCGGCTCGCTCGACTTCGGCCTCCCGCTCCAGCGGCTCGGCCTCACCCTCTCCGTTGTAAGTCGAAGCGGGTGAAACGGGTCCCACGGAGGCAAAGATAGCCTCCAGGTTCTCGTCCCGATCAGCTCGACAACTCCGGACTCGGTCTGCAGAAAGCAGGACCGAGGATGAAGCGAGCTCCTCAAGGAGCGGCAGATTCTGAAGCCGAGCTGCTATCTCTCGGCTGTACAGAGGCAGCACGACATCGGCCCCCTGCTCGCCCTTATCGGCAATTAGCCTTACCAGGCTACCGACAAAGGCCGAGAACTGGCTGCTCAAAAAGAGTTTCTCCGTGTAAACACGGAGAGCCTCCCCTTGGGCAACCACGGCAGCAGCATCGCTCCGCTTCGCCTGCTCTCGCTGGATGACGAGCTGGTTTTTGGCAAACTGAGCTTCATCCTGGGCCGAAATCCTAGCAGCTCTGGCCTTCTCAAATTTAGCCTCAGCCTGTTCGGCCCGATGACAAGCAGCCGCCAACTTCCTCTGCATCTCGGCATAGTCATTGGACGCTTTGGAGAGTTCGACGGCGACGAGCTTGGAGAGCATATCGTTCCTCTGAAAATGGATAAGGAAAAAAGTCAACAGAGGGCACCAAAAATACAGGACAGAAGCCAGGCCAAAGAATCAAGAAGACAATTCACCTCGGCGAAGTCCGTGGGCCATAAAAATGGCTCACAGATATGCTCCGAAGGAGGCGCCAAGACCACGTCTTTCTCTGGCGCTCTCGGGGGCTTCTGGGTCCTCCCCTTCCTACTTGCCGAAGTCGACTCCGGCTTCTTTGGACCCGAAGAGGTCTTTTGCCTCTTCGGATTCTTCTCGGCATCAGGCGCCGAGCTGGTAGCCTTCTCTTTCTCCGGCTCCTCAAGCTCGGAGGACTTTCGGATAGCCTTATTCAGCATAAACACTGCCAAAAAGCAAGAAAACAAGGTTAGTTTTCTTCGTTAAAGCAGTAGAGCATAAAGATAAAGAGAAATCCTCACCCTCGGCCTCTTCGTCCGAAGACGAGATATTGAACACGAGGTCGCCCTTGACGAGCTCAGTTTCCGAATACTGTTTCCTAATCATAGGAATCTTATTGAGCTCGCCCTCGAGCTCGGCCAACGGTTCTAACCGAGGATGGGGAATCACGGACTTCGGCCTTCTCCAAGGAAAGCCCGGAGCCGAAGTCCTATTATAAAAAAAGAAACGGTTTTGCCATTTCGGCCACTTGGTTTTGCAGAAGGCCCTAAAAGGCTGTAAGGGGATCAAGTAAAACCAAGATCCCTTCCTTTTAAACTGGAAAAAATTAAGGATTGCCCTCAGAGACAGATCCTTATCTAGCCTACGCAGTTCGGCAGCAAAAGCCGATAAGTGCCTCCAAGAGTTCGGAGTCACCTGACCTAAAGGGAGTTGAAAAAAATCAAGAAGCTCTACAAAAGGTGGGGGAAGAGGAAAACGAAGCCCGCATTCTAAGCAGGCTTCGTAAACGGTGGCATAACCCTCCGGCGGGTCGTTAGCCCTATGATCATCGTCGGGAACCACCGCCTTCCCCCCAGGTAAAAAATATTTCTCGTGAAGGGATATCACAGTATCCTTACTCAAGATACTGTGAAAATACTCTACGGTCTTCTCCCCGGATTCTTTCCGGCTAGAAGACCCCTTATCCCCTTTCCTACCGCTACCCGACACCGAAGAAGAAGAAGAAGACATTTTTCTTACTTTTTGAAAGTGAAGAAAGTCTGAAGAAGCTCTTGAAAGCGGAAGAAAATTTCTCGAGAAAGAGAGAGTATAGAAGACGCAACAGCAAAGATGTTCAAATGAGGAAGAAAGAGCATATTTATCAGATTCGGCGAAGATTTCAAAATCGTCGCACCGTTTCGAATCCCACCTTTTCAGGATTCAACGGCCGGATTTTACTGTCGCATTTAATGCAGTCACATGCAAGGCACGTCCCCTGACGTCAGCCTCCCCCGTACCTTTATCCAGAATGCCGAAGTGACTCGTTTCACCGAAGTGATTCACTTCGTCTTTCGGGGGGGGTAGTGATGGGGTACGAACTAAACAAGCCCAACAGCAGTGACGGCCCATCAGCCCAAAGCCCAAGGAGGAGTATGAGTTCGGCATTACCAAAGAGTTCGGAGGAGTTCGGCATTACCAAAGAGTTCGGCCTCAGCCTACAGCTCGGTAAAAGCCAACCAATCAAGCTCTGCTCTCAGGTCGGCATCAAGCTCTACTCTCAGATCGGCAACCAAAGCAGTTCGGTCTCGGTATTCGACCGAACAAGGAGTTAGTGGACCCATACAGGATGTCCAACACACCCACTACCACGTGATGTCAGTTCAGGCCACGATCGTAGGCCATGACCTACGCTTCACCCACGATCTTAGGCCATAACCTACACGACATCCACGACTTGGGGTGGTGATGCAAGCCATGATCTGAGTTCATTATATAAATAGAACTTAGATCTGATAGAAGAGGTTAGAATCTCTCTAGAGAAATAATCATATAGCAAGTCTGTGTTGTAAGCTGTAATTCGCAGATCAAGCAATACAAACCTGCCCCCATTTCTCCCCGTGGACGTAGATTTACCTCAGTAAATCGAACCACGTAAAATTCTCTGTGTCGTAATTTATTTTTACGAGCATTTATCATTATCAAAAATTCGCGGAATCATCAGTATGGTTAATTTGATAGAGCGTTTAATTAGTTAATGGGATATTCTATTTGTTTAATTACTCCAAATTTCACTTGAGCAATATCATAAGTTTTTTAAATAGTTGATTCAGAATTTAATGAAAAGAATAATATTGACCTGTTATTCTTGTGCAAAAGCAAAAGTAACTGGAATGGGCCAAGCCTGATATCGTGGGCTGGGCTACAAGTTTAATAGGTTTGTAGGAAGCGGATGGTTTGACGCAACAACAAAACGATGTTGTTTGGAACAAAAATCTCATTATATATTAAGTAGTACTATTAATTAAAATAATTATAATATATTTAAAATTATGTGATTTTGTTGCCAATCATAAAATAACTAAAAAAGGCTAAAAATTATAATTGAATATTTTAATTTCAGTAGTTATAAAACTAGCTAAAAGTTAACTAAAAATTGCATTTTAAATGATAATTATCTCATAAAATAAAACTAGTTGTCGTGGTAGCATATGTAACATCCGTGCACAAAAAAGATGAAACATTTTAATTTTGATGTTCCAACTTGATTGGTTGAACATTACTCAATATGTAGTCATTGTCTATAAGTGTTTGGCACTGAAATCATATTCATTACCTTCGAGTTGAAGCCATTTTTCAGTGAATGTCTCACTCTAAATAGTTCATCCATTCTATAAAAATATGTAATCTTTCTTTTTAAGCTCTTCCCATAATAGTATTTAATTTCTTATTTTAAAAACTCTTTTCTCTATAATGAGGTTCGACTAATTCTTCACATACAATAATTTAATTACTCTTTTCCTTTTTACCTCCCTCTTACTTTACCAATTATGCATTAAAACTCGTGTCAAACCTACATATTCTTGTGAGACGAAGGGAGTATATTTTTCTTTTTAAACTTTTTATTTTTTTTCTCTTTCGTATTTTATTCTTTGCTCACTTAACTCACAAAAAAATATTGCATAAAGTCTCACGCCGAATAAAAATGTTCCACTTAGAAGGAAATGAAGGGAGTAGTGGTACTTGGTCCATTTCATTCAAAGTAACATAGTCCCTTTGTCCCATCATTTTTTGAATATGAGATTTAAAAAAATGATATTCAAAAAATCGTGTTAGTGAGCTAAACGAAAACAAAATAAAATAAAGTAATAAAGTAGCGTAGATATTTTACTTTTTGACCATAAGAAAATGACAACTAAACTGAGATAACATGAAATGGAATGACTTAAATATATGGGATGGAGAAAATATTTTTTTTTGATATCCGACTCAAAAGTGATATATTTCTAAATAAAAGCATCACATTTTCTAATTTATTTTATCTACACTTAATTCAATAAATAATATTGTATAAAAATCTTAAAAATGTTTCGCCTTAAATTAGACAGAGTGACTAATAAATAAATTTACGTGCATATGGGGGAGGACTTTTCCGTGATGTTTCTGGACAGTGGAGACAAGGGTTTGTCGCAAACATCGGAGTATGTTCTATTCTTTTCGCTGAAATTTGGTGCATTTTTCATGGCTTAGAAATTGCAAAAACGTTGGGAATAAAAATGTTCGAGGTAGAGAGCGATAATCTTGTAGCTGTCGCTATGATTACAGGGAAATTTGAGGTGAATGTCAGCTATCATGCGATAGTGGGAAAGATTGGTAGCTTATTGCTAGAGTTTGATTCGGCATCAGTGAGACATATGCATCGAGAAGAAAATTTTACTGCAGATTTCTTGTCATACCATGCATACAACTTCGAGAGAGGAGTGCATGTTCTTGAACAGCCGCCTACAGGCGTTGCTATATGGTTATTACGTGATAGGTTAGGAATTTCTTATGATCGATAGTATGTAGTCTCGTTTGGGCTTTGCTCACTTTCATTACCCAAAAAAAAATTACGTTGTTTACAAAGTAAATCAGGATATATTCCAAGGAATATGCCATTCCCAGCTAGTTTGTTCACCCAAATCACTTTAGTTTTAGTAATCAATTCTAAATTTGTATACATAAAAAAAGTTACATGTAAGATGGTAAGATTCAATAATAAATTAAAAAAATTGAATATGATATAGAGAACATTTTCATGTAAAGACCCGTGACCTTTTTTCATCATGTTTTCCTATATCGGTCTTAGGTCATATTCTGGATGTAGATAAATGTACATAAATAATAATTAAATCAACAATATTTTGGTAGAATGCTCATTTTGAGTAATCTTTAATTCTAACTGAGATCATATTAAAAAAATATAATTGGGATCTTAAAATGCTAACTTAAAACAGCAGTACTGACGTGAAACAAACTGTCAAAATCTTTGATACTCAAAAGAAATTATGAAAGCAGACATATTAAAAATGAAACTCAGAAAACGAACTCCAGAACTAAATGAAACGTATTATATACTAATGTTTAATATAAAATGTTTAAAAAAAATTTGAAATGAACTACATATAATACACGCGGATTCCCCATTATTATTATTATTAATTTTTTTTTTGTCACAAATCCGACTTGTCATAGTAATTACGGAGTAGATTGAATAAAATGATTCAATTTCAAGTGGATCAGAATATTTAACCCAAGTGGATCAGAATATTTAACCCCATCCGAACAATAACTAACTCTCCATCCCATCCATCTTCAAAATCTGTGTGTATATTATATACAAACTGTAGAATTGGAAAATACGTAGTTTGTGCCTCTGAGCATAGTTGTCTTCGCATCAACTTATCCCCACCGTCATCTGACGTCATGGCCACCGCCGCCGTGGATGCTCTTTCTAAACTCTCCATTCACGATTTGGCCTCTGCTGCCCCCAATCTCCACAACAATCTCTCCCTCTTCTCGCCCGAACAGGTCGGCATTTCTCTCGGATCGCCCCCTAATTTAGTGGTGGATGTGGTTTATTGATGCCGTGTGCAGGTGGAGTTGGCGAAGATGCTGCTGGATTTGAATCAGGCTCACTTGTTCCAGCATTGGCCCGAACCCGGGGTCGACGATGACGGCAAGCGTGCGTTTTTCGAACAGGTCGTTACTTAGCCAGAGTGTGTTGTCATTGCTGTTTCCGCCTTTGTAATTTTGACTTATTTTGAACTCAGCTTTGTTGGTATGCTTGAATTTTGTGCTTCTTCTCCAATGTGGAGATCAGATTTCGTCAATTTGACTTCTATGAAGACTCGTACATTGATTGGTGGCCGCATCTTTTCGGATTGGAGCTCGATTTTTTTATATTTTGTCTAAGATTTTCAGATTTTGAAGTACCATTAGACAACAAATTTGATCTTTTTCACAGTGCATTAGAATATTGGTTTGTGTTAAGTCTTAACTTCTTTTTTATTTCCTTATTTGAAAAGAAAATACTTATGTCTTCATGAGATTTGATATTTTCATGGTTGTTTGTTATGATAAACTTTCTGGCACTTAGTCTTTTGTGTTTTAATGATCTTCTAGGTTTCTCGTCTTAATGCAAGTTACCCTGGTGGCCTAGCCTCTTACATCACAACTGCTCGGGAGCTTTTGGCAGATTCGAAGACTGGAAAGAACCCCTATGATGGATTTTCTCCTTCAGTAAGTTAGATTTTCCTTGGACTAATATGCTAAACAGATTACATAAGCAGATTCAGTTTATTTTTCTCTAGAATTTAAGATGAACCTATTGGTTTTCATTACTCTTAATCCTTACTGGATTCAAATATCTTTCCTCCAAGCCAACTTCCAGTTTTTTTGAGAAAGCAACCTGCTTTGCTTTATCACTTAATCTTGAGAGATGACATCACTTCATGTTGGATTGTCTTCCGTATCTTCACTGAAGTTTTCTCATGCCAAGCACCAACTTTGGGAAAATATAGGTACCATCAGGGGAAATTTTGACTTTCGGTGATGAAAATTTCATTCAATTTGAGAACGCGGGTGTCCGTGAGGCAAGGAAGGCTGCATTCGTACTTGTTGCTGGGGGGCTTGGTGAGCGTCTTGGCTATAATGGTATAAAGGTAAGACAGTGGTGGAAGTAGTGTAATACTAATTCTTTCCATTAATTTTATGCAACTGATTCTGGAGTTAGTCAATCTGTTTCATGTTCTCATTGTGAACTTGTTATTAATAATTGGGTGTTGTGCTCATCTGTAATGTCAGTAATAAACTTGATGTGGCCATGAGAGGAAATAGTAATAAACTTCAGTTCATATGACCAATCACTATTCTTGCTATTTTTCCCTTTGCAGGTGGCTCTACCATTGGAATCGACTACAGGAATATGTTTCTTACAGCACTACATTGAATCTATTCTTGCCTTGCAAGAGGCGAGCTGTAAGCTAGGTCAAGGTTTGTATATGAATCATATCTCATCATAAGTAGTTGACCAATATGCATTAGTTTTGGGTTATTCCGTCTTACTATAGAGAACTTAGTACTGTTGGTATTTGCTAGTACTAGATTCTTTTCCAAATACAGAAAATTTGTCATGTAAACACCTTATCGAGTAGTAATTTCCATTTACTTTTGTTAATGATCAGAATATACATTTTCAATTATATCTACCTTCTTATATATGTAGGTGAAGGACCGACTGAAATTCCTTTGGCCATTATGACATCTGATGATACTCATTCGCGTACCACAAAGCTTTTAGAGGAGAATGCTTATTTTGGGATGAAACCGTCACAAGTAAAATTGCTGAAGCAGGTGATTTCTGAGAGAGATTATAATTTCAGTAAATTTTAAACTGCTGCAAATTGACTTTTGTGCTTCCTTTGGATATTACAGGAGAAAGTTGCTTGTTTAGATGATAATGATGCTAGGCTGGCTGTAGATCCAAATAATAAGTTCAAAATCCAGGTGTCTTTCGCATATGAATCTTATGAACCAAATCAATGTAGCATTAGCTTATTTCAGAAATGTAATTATCATTGGTGTTTTGTCCAACTTGTCTATAGACAAAGCCTCATGGTCATGGTGATGTTCATTCACTTCTCTATTCAAGTGGTCTCCTTAAAGAATGGTATGACATGGATTTCTTGTTTTGATACTAGTGTTTTTTTGCCGCCATGTTCAAATCTTTACTAATGATTGACCCTTTGTTCTACATTCCAGGCTTGCTGCTGGGCGGAAATGGGTTTTATTTTTCCAAGACACAAATGGTCTTCTTTTCAAGGTTTTGTTGAAAATTCAGTATTTGATGTTTATTATTATCATCATTGTTGCTAATTTCCCTGCTTAATCAGTTCCTTTTACTGATATATCATTACAGGCAATTCCATCTGCATTAGGTGTGAGTGCCATCAAAGAGTACCATGTCAACTCTCTTGCAGTTCCCCGGAAAGCTAAGGAAGCTATTGGAGGAATTACTAGGCTCACTCATAAAGATGGTACACTATTTTGATATTGTATGCTCGTGCAGGGTGATATCTAAAAAAATATTGCAGTATATGATTGCATTGTGAATTAATTTTCTGTAGCCTCTTTTTTTGGCTACTTCATCCAATTATAGAATACGCAAAATCTTACCTGCTACCACGCACATTATTCATATTCCTGAGCATTTGATTCCAGATTGTCTTCAGCATTAATTGAGATAATTTTCTTTATGTGGATTTAATTCCCTAACATATCACATAATGGAATGCTAAAACCTCAGCTTTCTTTGTTTAACGGTTCTGCTGAAACTTGCCAGATGGTACATTTAGATTGTAGATAAAATGCCTCAACTAATCATATAAAAGAGAAAGTAGAAATAGAATGAATCGATGCATAGTTCCATGGTTTATTATTTTATAGTTATCTTTTAATAACAGAACATTGTTACTTCACCTTCTGTTATTCTGTAAATCACGGCTGCTTTAAATTTCTTTACTAACAAATTGCTAATATTCTCTCTTTATAAGTGCGAAGAGGATTGTGCCACTCTTTATTATTACTTGACTGCCTCAAGCACTTCAATTTTGATTACTAACATAACAGTTACCGACTATGTCTTCATACAAGTATTGATAAATTGATCATAAATTTTGGTCAGGGCGGTCAATGGTGATCAATGTGGAATACAATCAACTTGATCCATTGTTGAGAGCATCAGGATATCCGGATGGTGATATGAACAATGAAACAGGATATTCTCCATTTCCAGGAAACATAAACCAAGTATGTATATACATCATCTAAGACTACTAAGCATATCCTTGTTATAATATCTCAGATGATCTAGCAGTGTCAAGTGTGATGAGTCATTTCAAATCATGCTGTTTTCACTATTGGCTATTATAATCTACCTTTGCATATCAAGTAATCTGAATATTTGGTTTACCTTTTCTTATGCAGTTGATTTTTGAAATTGGCCCTTATCTGGAAGAACTTTCCAAAACTGGTGGTTCTATTAAGGAGTTCGTCAATCCAAAGTAAGCCATGCATCTCTTATATGGCTTTATATTTATTCTCTGCTTCAAGAGGGGCCTTCTGGTGTCTTGTGAACTTAATTCTACAAGTATTAAATCTAATGTCTTCTAGGGCTAGTAGCAATTATGCCTTACCAAATTGCAATTTCTACTTCATTTGTGTGCTCCATCTGATAAAATAGAAGCGAAATATTCTAAAATGAGTTCACCAGATTATTTCATTATGTCGGGCTCAGTGAATCAGTAATTTTCATGAATGACCACGAGACTCATGAATGCTGTTGTCTTATCAATGAAATTTGATCTTCGTCTATCTGCAATGGGTTACCTGGACTGGTCTAGTGATCTACCAAGCATGGATATTGCTATGACTTTTTCTTGCCCTAGTTTATGAGCTGCTAATGATTTACTGTCTACTTCAGATACAAAGATTCTACTAAAACTGCTTTCAAATCATCAACTCGACTTGAATGTATGATGCAAGATTATCCTAAAACTCTGCCACCGTCAGCTAGAGTTGGATTTACTGTAAGCATAAATTCCAATTTGGCTTGAAATTTAAACTTTGTTCTGTGTGCCCTCTGCTGGAAGTTCTGTTTTTTTTTTCATGCCGAATACATGTTTATACAACTCAGGTAATGGAAGCTTGGTTTGCTTATGCACCTGTCAAGAATAATCCCGAGGATGCCGCTAAGGTATGACTATACTTTTGTACTTATCGAATTCTCTTTACTATATTAGTCTATCTTTAATGATTTTTCCTTTCAGAAACGCTTGTACAAAATATGGTGTTTTTTAATGCATGATATATTTAACCTTTTGAAATTGTTTTTGGATCTTGTGTTTGTATTTTTAGGTACCTAAAGGCAATCCATATCACAGTGCTACTTCTGGTGAGATGGCTATATATAGGGCACACAGCCTTATTTTGAGAAAGGTAATATACTGAAAACTCCTACAAATACAAAGATTTATATGTAAACTTGTTTCCTATACTATATAGTACTAACAAAGTGCATACCTTAGAACTTCTTTCCTTTACAAATTACGTCATGAATGAATCACTTTTTCACCAGATGATCGTTGTTGCTCATTGTTGAAACATCATTATATGTTTTTAGGACACAGAACACTATGATTCAAAAATATGTTTATTGGAGTGTTCTAGTTTTTTAGACTCTTCTCATTGATGAAGTAGTATTTCTTTTCTTCCTTACCCTTCTAGCAATGGCTTGTTGTGTATCTCAATTTTTGGGTTTGTATATCTATGTCCTACAACAGTTTTTTCTTGAAAATACATCGAACATCAGTTTACTTATGTGATTGCTTGCATCTTGTATTAGAGTACGTGTTAGACTTTTTTTTCTCTAAGTTTGTATGCATACCGACAGAAACAATGTCTTATACATAACTGGATTTGCTATTTGTCATCACCCATAACTATAAAATATCTCCACTGAACAAAAGAATTAAAGCTCTTCTCGTTGCTAGTGCTTTGTTTGAGATGCAATTGAACATGTTGTTCCATTAACAGGTTGGCGTCAAGGTGGATGATCCAGTTCAAGATATATTCAACGGGCAGGAGGTGGACGTATGGCCTCGTATTGCATGGAAACCTAAATGGGGGCTTACATTCTCAGATATCAAAAGCAAAGTCAACGGAAACTGTTCCATTACAGGAAGATCAACCATTGCATTAAAGGGCAAAAGCATCTTTCTCCAGGATCTTGCCTTGGATGGAGCTCTAATTATCGATGCTGCAGACGGTGCTGAGGTATGTTAACTGTAAATCTGACAATGGCCAACAACAGCAGCCCTTATTTACCGGGCATTCTCTCAACAGGTTAAAGTGGGAGGCAGCGTGCACAACGCGGGGTGGACCATTGAAAAAGTCGATTTCAAGGATACTTCAGTGCCGGAAGAAGTGAGGATCAGAGGTTTCAAAATGATCAAAGTGGAGCAGTTGGAGAAAACATACAAAGAGCCCGGAAAGTATTCGTTAAGCCCTTGCGATAAATAGAGGCATGTCTGCAACTTCTTGCATGATTCAATCTTACTTTAAGGAGTATGATTTTTGTAACATTATATCAAATAAAATTATTGCTTTATTGGGGCTCTTGCAATTTATTGATGATTCATGCTTCTGAGTTCTGAACGTTGAATAATGGAAGAAAATAACAGTAGTTTAGATCTGATTTCTGTGATATTTCATCATTTTCGCGTGCTTTACATTTCTGCTCCACTTGTTTAAAAAAAAGTCTAATTTTCCTTTCGTAATCGTGATGTTTTTGATTGATTTCGTTTACTAGTTGTGATTCACTCATTTTTCTTGTTAGAATTCTACATTGTATTGAATTTCCTAGAAGAGTTAAATATCTAAAAGTCTTCAAGTTTGATTAATTGATTATTGTTGATTTCGACCTTGATTTTCGAAATTCAAGAATTGGAACTTTTTTTTTAAAAAGAAAATTCAAGACTTGGAATTTTATTTTAACTTAATCGAATCTAAACTAGTATAATAGTAACGTGCTGTTACATTTTGACAATGTTCTTGGCCTGAAACTGGTAGGAAAGCAACATGAAAAAAATGATATTTCTTTAAAATTAACGTTTATTATATTTGATTGAAATGTCTTATATCACATGTATATAATACTATTTGGTTATTGGATGTATTAGTACTATGTTATCTGCATTACATAAATTATGGTGAGAGGGTTTAATTATAGGAGTACTATAATAGTTTAATCCATTTTAATATTATTATTGTTACCTAAGAAATGAATATCAACTTATTAACCCTCTAAATAACTCAAACCACTAATTTATTAGTTTGACGTCTTAATTATTAGTATCTCTTGTATGCCAATAAGCTATGACAGTTTAGTCATTCAATACGTATGTAAAGTCTAATTGTGTTTTGTATCAACAAATGATCAAAATTTAGAGTGAAAAAAAAATCCTCCTTAAACCGATGATACATTTGACAAATACATTTTGATATTTTGCCTTTTCACGCTTTCACTTGTATCACTTAATTTTGGTTTAGACGACAAGAATGAAATCTTTTTGAAATATAACTGGTGTATACAAAAAATAGTACTGTATTTAATTGAATGAAAAAATACCTTTAGATGTTTTTTGGTAGTGGGTGTATTCCAAATAATAAGATGTTTTGATTTGATGAATTAGATAATATTGGTTCTAATGAATATTGTTTGGCTAGCTAAATAGAGTATGGGACTTAATTTTGAGATAATGTTACAAAGGATTAGTCTTGATTTATAAGTCTTGTCATTCTCTATGATAAAATTAATATTTTTATAATATCAGATTAGAGCACCCACAATGGGGCGCCCGATGGCACGCCTGATGGCGTCCATCGTCCTCGGGCGCGGTAAATGGCACCATTGTGGGTGCCTGGAATTGGGCGCGCCCGATGCTCACTGCCGATACATCGTCTGCGGCGTATAGCGCGGACGATAGCCTGTCGTCCGCACCATCGTCCGCCGCATTGTGAGCTCCGCGGACAATGGTCGCGGACGATGACACGCGGTTTCATTTTTTTTATAAATACCATTCATTTTTAACATTTCATTTCGCGATTCCACTCTCGAAACTCACATTTTTTTATTACTACGAAATGGATTCATCAAGTCCCAACAGTCTGATGTTCAGTGGTGAGGCGCGTTGGCCGGGTACAGAACCCGGCGAATATCGATCATTCGCCACCAACACGCAGTACGATCCCGAATTCAGCACGAAATCGTACGATTTGTCTGACATGGAGCCGTCGCCAAACCGACCCGTCGCCCCCTCCCGCCGCGCCCGCCAAAAAGAAGCAGACCCGGCATCGCGCGTACAAGTTGCCACCTCCGGAAGTATGTGAAGAGTACGCACCCGGCCGTACAAACTATCAGCCGGATGAAACCCTCATATTGGCGAGGTGTTGGGTGGATATATCGGAGGATCCGATATTCGCGAACAACCAAAGGCAGATCGCGTACTGGGATAGCATTGCCGAGCGCTACAATGAGGCGAAGCCGCCGAGAGTGTACAAGTGCCAACGGGAGCAGCTCCGCAAGCACTGGGACCAAGTGAAGAAGCAAATAAACATGTTCTCGTCGGAGTACGAAAAGTGCGCGCGGGGGCAGGGGAGCGGCTAGAGCTTGAGCGACGTGCGCTCCAAAGCGTTGTTGTCGTACCAGTCCCTGTACGGCGAGTTCAAGCACGAGGCAATCTTGGCGCTCTTGAGGGACAAGCAGAAGTTCCAAGGCGGGATTGTGCACACCGGGGGAAAAGAGGTCGAAGGCCACCGAAGCTGGTGGTGGCACGAGCAGCGACTGCGGGAATCGTACGGTAGACCTCAACCGGACGTACATGGAGGACGATAGTACCGGCACACCGATGTCCTCCCTGCGTCCCATAGGCGTCAAGGCTGCGAAGGCCAAGGCGAAGGCTACGGTGACATCATCCTCGACCGCCGCAACCCCATCGCCGTTCCCGGCCCCTACCCCGAAGGCCGCCGCCTTTGAGTCGTTGGCAACAGTCTCGATGGCGAGGACGTTGTTGCAGACGCACAAGGCCCTCAAGAAGTGTACGGACCCCGACGAAGCCGAATATCTCCGGGCGTTGATCGATGAGCTGCGCCGGAAGTTAGGAATTGCGTAGATTAGCCGGTTTTTAGTGTAACTTGAATCGTGTAACTTTTTCTGTAATCAATATTCGTCGGTTTTTAATTACTCGTTCTTTTTTTGTTAATTTTCATTTGCATACTATATTTGAAAACATTTAAATTAATTAAACAAAACAATAGTACAACTGATGACGTGGCGCGCCATAGGACGCCCCACTGCAGGTGGAGGGTAGGAGGATAAAACTGATGACGTGGCGCGCCTTAGGGTGCCCCACTCCTAATGGTCTTAGTTCAAACACAGAACAAGTTAATTTTTACTAGCCATATATATTATCTACTCTTATCATTTGTAATAGGAAAGACAATATTATAAGTAAAATCTGTTAGAGAACTTGGTGAAGAGACAAATGTTCAAGACAAGATTGCTTTCAACAATGAAATAAAGAAAGATAATTGTATGCAATCCTAGCCAAAGGAAAGTACTGCCACATAGACAACGGCTATGCCAAGGGACCACCAACGTACTTGGAGAGAAGTGTTGATCAAAAGAGCACTAAGAAAGCAATGTAGTAGATTCAAATCCAGTTATGATTAACTTGTGTTAAGTATGAGATTACAGTACATAGATTAAGAGCTAGTTCTAGATGGTTCTCAGCTATGCTATATATACGTAACATTCTCGGTATTTGAATTGAATGCAGCTACAACATCTTTCCATATTTTCTATTTCCAGCATATGTCTGCTTTTGCTTTCTTCAACATGAAGATCAATAATTATTGCAATACAAGGGGTATGGTCGAATAACATGTGACTCGTCCATTCTTAACTAAGAGCATCTCCAATGGCGGACGTCTGGTCAGACATCCGCGACGGGCGACCGGGACGTCCGCCATTGTGGCGTGGGTCGGGCGTCCGGGTCGGACGTCCAGTATTTAATTTTTTTTAAACTCTATATATACAGCTCGTTGAACTTCATTTCATTCGCACCACTTGTGTTAACAAGTTTCTCTCTTCTTTTACTACAAATTTCATTTCTACTTAATGGAGAACGACAGGAACTCCCCCGCCACGAGCGAGTCGCAGACTCTGACGTTTCCCGCCGAACTGGAGGGAAACTCTAGTGGAAATGCGACAACGGTTCCGGCAATGTCGGGGATGGGTGGAATGGGTAGGATGGGTGGTATGGGTGGGATGGGTGGGATGAGTGGTATGATGTCCCCTTACTGCAATATGTACAATTGGATGGGTGGGATGGGTGGTATGGGTGGTATGATGCCCAGGGAGCGGGGATGGGGGGCATAACCCCAAATATGATGGGGATGGGGATGGGGATGGGGATGGGGATGGGGGGCATGACCCCAAATATGATGGGGATGGGTGGGATGATGCCGGGGATGATGCAGACCATGCCTGGGGGAGGGGGTGGCAGGGGCCCTGAACCACTAGCGGACGATGTCTATCGGTCGGTTATCGATATGTTGTCTACTAATACCCCCTCCAGTTTTGTTCCGGAGAATCAGTTCACCGGCGTGGATACTTTCTCTTTTGAGGAGTTGGGGCTATCTCCAGTCAGGGAGACTCCCGATGATGTGGGCACAGCGGCAAGGGGCAGGGGCAAGGGCCCCGGGGCAAGGGCAAGGGCAAGGGGAAAGCCACGGGCTCTTCCTCGCGAACTGTGGCTGAGGAGGAGGATGATGAGGAGACGGGAAAGAGGATGGTCTGGAGCGTGTCGGAAAACGTCGCGCTTTCGAAGGCTTGGGTTTCAATAGTCGAGGATCCCTATGTCGGTGCTAACCAGCATATTGACAGACTGTGGCATCGCGTCGCTGAAGCCTACCTCACACACAAACCGGCTGGGGCGAAGTGTCGCGTGCCCGAACAATGCCGGAAACAGTGGGAGCGGTTGAGGCCTAAGCTTAGTCGATTTGCCGGCCTCTACCAAAACAATCTCCGCCAGGCAACCAGCGGTATGTCCGAGGAGGATGTGAAGAACCGTGCCTTGGCGCAGTACCCCGACAGATCCTTGAAGTTCAAAGTTTTGGACCAGTGGGAGGCCTATCTCGTGGTGAAGGATTCCCAAAAGTTTTGTGGGGGTGTCGAATCGGGCTGGCAGAAGCGGACGAAGATCACGCTTCCGGTGAATACAGCAGCAGTGCTGGTTCGCACGAGCTCCCGGAAGCCGAGGAAGTGTCCCCGCTACCTCAATCAGACTCCCGCCGGCGTCGTCGCCCGATTGGGCAAAAGGCTGCGCAGCGGAAGGCTAGGGGAAGCAGCAGCGGTAGCGGGTCGTTCGAGGTCCAATCGGAGGCCCCTGCTCCCCCAGAAGAGTACGATCGTCTCGCCCGCTCGCAGATAACGACTAGTTTGGTCCGGACCATGCATAGGTGGCATAGCACGACAGATCCTGTGTACAAAAGGATGTTGAAGGATGTCATCGATGGATGTCGGCGCGATTTGGGGATATTGGAGATGATGGCGCCGAGATTAGCGGCGGGGACGACGTGGGCGGCACGGGCGAGGGCGAGGGCGGCACGGGCGACGAGGACAACGCGGAGTGAGCCGAGTCTAAATTTCCCGTATTATGTTATTTTTATCATGTTATTTTTTTCTTTTTTTTATGTAATTTTTTTTAATGAAGCATTCACAATTTTCCCGTATTCCGTGTCAAAATTATAATTCCATTACGCTTATAAATAATTGTGATTTTTTTATTGCGGGAAGTCCTAGTGGGAAGGGCGGATTGTGAAGGGGATGTCCTAGTGACGTGGCAGTGGGATGAGAAGTCCTAGTGACGTGGCATGAGGTGTTTTTGGGAAGTCCTAGTGGATGTCCGAATGGGACATCCGTGCATTGGAGATGCTCTAAATGATTAAGAGATTGATATCTGCCTGGATATGGAGCAACCTTAAATCTGAATGGGTCAGCTATTCCATCTTTCGAGATGTCTATAAATCGGCACGGTGTTCGCTAGTGCTGATAAAAAAAATCTAATTATTGTTTTTTTTGTATTGATAAATCTGTAGAATTTTCATCAAATTGAGGATAGATTCTTATATTATAGGGATCCGCGTGAGAGATTTTGTAGGTCGCAACCCATGATTTGGAGTGGCAGTTAAAGTCGTTGGCCTCACATGAATTTTTTTTCATTTTCTTATTATATTTTTCTTCTAACAAAATAATTTAGTGAACGTGGGATGGTAACTTGAACTAATTATGGACCGTTGATTAAGTTGGTCATTAATTATCTCAGGTTCTCTCTCTTTGTGTGGGACATAATCCATGTTGACTTGAGAACTTTGTAAGAATCTTCCATTAGTCCAAACCATGTATTTAGCAAACTTAGGATCCTCTAGATTCTGTTTTTTTGTCATTTTACTTTACTTATTCGACGGCGTGCCGCCCACTTAACATTTTATTTTATTTTTTTCATTTTTAGCCTAATTTAATACAGTTTTCTTTGGAGGAATGCCTAATTTGACATAGTTATACATATGAAATGGTAAACCCTTCTTAACAATATACTTACTATTTAATCTTAAGATTGAGAGGGGATTTGAGATTCATTCTAAACTTTTATACCACTATGTGTTAGCAAATTCTCTAATTGATATTTATCTTTATAAAATAATTTTAATATATTACAAATAGGGATAGATTTATGTTTATACACACATATTCAAATTATATTCAATTAATTTATATGAATATTGAAATTAGATACGTATCTATACAAGTATGTTTGAGGAAAAAACTTAGCAAAGTGAGTTATTTTGTTGGAATTTCTTTTTTTAATAACAATAGTTTTTCAATTTTATATTTGTATTTTAAAAAATTGGAAATATGACTTGTATCCTTAATCTTTACTAATAAGAAAACGTGGTCAAGTTATGTTCATCTTGGAATAAAAAATTTTATGCAGGCTAACTCATTTTTTTGAATATAAATGATAAAAAATAAACTTTCAAATATATTATACTAGCTCCTATTATACATTATGAAAAGTTTATCGTAGCATTTATTCTCCATTTCTCCTCCAAAACTATGTAACTAGATACCATAAGTATATACTATAAAATATCTAAATATGATACAACATAACCTTTTTTATAGTTATATTACGAATTTCACTCTGTATACATGTTAATATTATACTCCACTATCTATATATAGAATAGTTAATTCTTTCATAATTATAATTAATATGTACATCGTATAAAACATTTTTTCAACATCGTGCAAGTGAATTTTCCACCACACCTCACTTTCTCAAAGTTCATGATTATTCCGAACTAGAAAAACATAGTAACAAACAAAAATAAGAATGAAACAACTACTGAAAATTCCCTTTACCATTCTCCAACACCAATCAAAGAAATTTTAGAAATTGTAGCCACAATCACACCAAAATTGTATTCTTCACCAAAATTCGACCTTAAAACACTGAATACGACCACCGAAGTGATCAGAATCGCACTTAAAAAAATTGACGTTCTTACACTATTTTCTGAGTGCAATTCAGACCTCATCATCCTTGGTTAGATGTGGATTATGTTGTGAAAACAGAGTAGAGATATAAAACTCTAGCAGGGCGTAATACAATCCAACGAAGAATACAAAAATTACGCGGAAATAAACTGAAATAAAAATACAAATAAAAATCTATAAACCGTAGATATAATTTTAAGCCGAGTTGATGAGTCCACTTTCCACAAAACAAGATACGTCCCGATAGTACTCTCGGATTGACATGTCATCCTTAAAGATAAAACAACTTCGTCTCTGAAGTAGCAGCATCGCTAGCAGTAGAGCTCCAGTGAACCGGATGATAGCAAGGAACAGAGCTTTGACAAAAAAAACAAAGCTGAGAGGGAATCGAGAATCAGTTTAGAAAAAATGAATATATCACGATCATCTATTCCAAACGTAGAGCGATCCTATATCATTTAATTTTACAAATTAAATGTTCCGTCACATGAACAACGCGATCAAAACCATTTGACCGGTCACAATTCCAACTATATGAGAATTTTATCAAGTTCAAACCATATATAAAATCAAAATAAAAATCGTAACTATAAATTGAAATGTATGGAATGCGCATATTCTAAACTATTATTAACTCTAAATAATAAAAAAAAAATTCTTTAATTTTTCATAAATATTCTCTATTATTTCTCAGTTGATAATAGCAATTCTCCATTTATTCTCGTAATGACTCAGATCTTCAATTTATTAAGTGGATAAGAAGCATCTTACCAACTATAAATTGGGTTTAATAGTAAATAAATATTCTACTTTGAACATAAGTGCTGCTCCATATACAATTAGTCAAATAACCGTTATACACGCATTCGAAACCGTCACATAAAAACACTTAGATTTTCAACGCTCTCTCCCTCTCTTCCTATTATATAAACCATTAGCCTCTCCCAACTCCAAAATTCAATCAATCAAATTAACAAGTGTGTCTTCTTCTTTAATTACATTTACATATGTCTCCGATCAGCTCAGACGATCTCCACAGAATCTTCAAAAACTTGGACAAGAAAAACAAAGGAGTAGTCGGCATTGACGAGCTGCACCATCTCCTCCACCAAATCGGCATCCACACCGCGCCCGAGGAGCTCCAGAAGCTCGTCGGGAGGGAGAGCCTCGACTATATCGAGTTCCTCTTCTTCTACGAGGCCATGGTCAAGGCCCGCACATCGGAACACGAACACGAACATGAACACGACCTGCTGAAGGCGTTTGAGGTCTTCGACCTGAATGGGGACGGCTACATTTCCGGCGAGGAGCTGCAGAAAGTCCTCTCCCGGTTAGGGTTGCTCGAGAAGAGAGGCGGCTGCGACGACGAGTGTAAGGATATGATCAGAGTTTACGACCGTAACTCCGATGGGGTTTTGGATTTTCATGAGTTCAAGAATATGATGTCTGTTTCTCCAACTTCTGATCCTGATCATGTGTAAGTTTTCTGGGGCGGACGCAGAAAAAAATATACGGGTTTTTGTTTGGAGAAGGTATTTTTTTTCAAGTGACATACACAAAATTGATTTTTTTTGTCTAACCTTATATTGTTAGGATTGATATTGAGATTGGTGTGTATATTTGTTGTGTTGTGATTTATATAATGATGAGCGGTATTACATTTACACTGTCCTATTTTTTGGCTGTACCAATTTTAAGAAATGTGAATTATGAAAGATAGTATGAAAAAGTTTGAAATATGAATTTCATTTTTATAATTAATTTTTAAAATAATAAAATTTAAATTCTACTTTTAATTTATATTGAGGGGTGCACATAATTCGCTTTAGTATGTGACAGACCACGAGAGGCGCACATAATTCTCTCTCGTATTAGTTTTATAATAAAATATAAGTAAATATGATGAAAATAAATGAGACAAATACTAGTACTAGTAAACATTCCAAAATGATAAAAAGTTTTTAAACTACTGTTAGTGGAGAATGAATCTTACCTCATTAGATATAAATGAGTTTCCAAATTTAGAAAGTTTATACTTTTCAAGGACGGAATAAAAAGGAAATAGTTTATACTTCCTCCGTCCCGGGTTAGTCGCACGTTTACTTTTCTGCACGGAGATTAAGGAATGAGTAACTAATAAGGGTAACTAATTTAATAAGTCGCACGTTTAGTCGCACGTTTACTTTTCGGTAACTAAATTAATTAGTCGCACGTTTACTTTTCGGCACGGACATTTTAAGTGTAATAAGGGTATGCTTAATTAACGCTAATTTTTACTCAAAGTAGAAAGAGTGCAAGTATCTTGGGACGCCCAAAAAGGAATATAGTGCAAGTAATGCGGGACGGAGGGAGTATATTTTTTAAAAAATATTAGTATTATCAAACAGAATTAGTTATTTTTTCTTTTGGATGAATAGATTATGTTATATTTTTTAATAATGATTTTTTAGTCTAGTGTTAACTGTTAATATAACTAATACACCCATATATGGATGGTGCATGAACATGACATATCGATATTTAAGACTTTATACAAAAATTAATAAGTTTAGTCATAATTATAAATAGTTTAGATTATAGTATTAAGTTAAATTCCAATAAGGCAATAAGTAAAGTTATGTATTTAACTGTGACAATTGACAAAAGCAATATTTTATCATATGCGTTATCACACAATTTTTCTAATGTTTGAAAAAATGAGAGTGAAAAGAAAAAGGAGAAAAATAAAGAAATTAATCTTGTGTAATAACTACTGTTAAAATTTTGGTGTTAAAAACTAAAAATTACAGTTACATATAATATTATTAATATACAGATATATATAGATTATTGGTCTCCACGTCTGTCATACTCTCTCTATATACCTATACATATATACGAAACAAATAATACCCTTTCAATGAGCAAAGAGTCATCTCTCTCTACAAAATAGGGAGAAACCGACCTCAATAATTTTGTATTGTGATTTATTATAATTTATTCAGCAAATCATAATCCTATTATTCCTATATTTACGAAAAATTCAACTCATGTAATTTCTGGGTAATTTGGCAAGCCAGCCCTTCTCGAAACATAATTTAATGAATTTTGATTGGGGTTGACAAAAGCTCTATCAATTAAATATGAATTTAATGCTTCAATATATACGAATGGTGGGCTGGACTTACTATATTAATATGTACTCATCTCATTTAAAAACTAGTTAAGATTTTTTTTAAATCGTCGTTCTTCTTATGCATATATATTAATATTAATTTTAATTTTAATTTCATCTTTTCATAACCAACATTCAGTCACCAAAATTTAAAAAAGAAAAAAATAAAATGAAAAACGATAAATCTTGAATAAAGAAATCCTATAACTCATTTTTTTAGGTTCAAAATTCCACTTGAATTTAAATTGTTCTAAAATCACCATCACCAAGATTACACTGCCATATGTGATATGTCATCACCCACAACCATGGAAAACAAAATTAAAAATTAAAAATCGACATCCAGAGCTCTTATACACACAAATGACAAAGCCACATAAAATCTGAAGCTGTGGGCTCCTGATACTTCCTTAAAAAAACATAAAACAATGATTTAAACATAAAAATCTTATCCCAAAAAAATAAATTTAATTTCTGTTTTAGTAATAAGCCAATTGATCGATTACCAGAATGTTCCTAACTTTGTTCGGTTTTCGCCACTCTCTTTCCTCGAAATTTCATATGTAATTCTATCATAAGATTGTGTCAACCAATATTAACCGTACGTTAGTACGACAACGAAAGCGTGTGACATTTAAATAAGGGATATTGACACCTAATATTATAAAACTTTCAAAAAGTTGAATTTTTCCCACGAACTTTGAAATTAACAAATAATATCACGAGTTTTATCCCGAGTTTGTTATTTTCCATCAATGAAAAAATTCCGTCAAATAATATCATGATACAGATTTTTTTCGTAATTTCTCGACAACAACTTCGAGAGTTTCAAGATTCTCAATCTTTGAGAATAGTTTTTCTTGAAGCATACCCTCTAAATTTGTTCTTCAATCTATTAATATAGCCGGAATTTTTTCATTGGTGGGAAATAACAAATCCGGGGTAAAGTTCGTGATATTATTTGTCAATTTCAAAGTTCATGGAAAAAACCTAACTTTTTTAAATTTCCACAATATTAGGTGCCAATATCCTCTTTAATAATTGAGGGAACATTTTTTTTGTCCATAAACTTTGTCAAAGTATCATTTTAGGTTCGTGCACTTTGAAAATATCACTTGAGGTCCATCAACTATAAGTTAATATCAATCGAAGTACTTTTTACTATTTTCAAATTTTTTTTTGACGAAAATACCCTCAATACCTTGAAGGGTGCATATTTTTAATAAACTTATCACATACTCATATTTTTTATAAATATCTTTACTATATATTTTTGACAAATTTTCTAAATATAATTTGACCATCAATATTATCACTTAATTTTGTGACAGGCAAGACAAGTTCCTTCTTCAATTTTTAATAATTAAGGAATTTTAAATATTTTTGAACTATATATTTTTTTTACGAATTTTCTAAATATAATTTGACCTTCAATATTATCACTTAATTTTGTGACATGCAAGACAAGTTCCTTCTTCAATTTTTAATAATTAAAGAATTTTAAATATTTTTGAGGTAAGGATACTCGTAAAAATTAATGTCACAGTCAATAGATGAAAATACCATCAATACCTTGAAAGGTGCATTTCTTTCCGTCACGGAGATTAAGAAAGTGGGTTCAGTAAAAGAAGAATAAAATAGGAAATGAAAAAGGTGTAGAGATGAAAAGAGAATAAAGTAAAAGAGAGTAAAGTAAATGAGAATAAATGTGTTGACTATTAAAAAGGAAAATGACTCTACTACTATGAAACGTACTAAAATGACAAAAATGACTCCATTACTATGGAACGGAGGGAGCATGCTATTGAGTCTTTTTAAGGCTATTGCACGCCATAAATTTTCAATGTCATTGTTAATTATTGTTTTTTAATGTCGTTAATTTAACGTGTGATATTGTTTAATTGGAATGTAGAATTGACCGAATATTCTTGTACTTGGTGGACTATTTATAAATTAACGATACCTTAGTGGTTACAATTTTGACACATCTAGAGCAATGACTTGCCTTTACGTTTTCAAATATATGGCCGGTTCTATTTTGACAGAAAATGGAGTATAACGGAATTTGATCTACAACGGAATAACAATATAAAGCAAGTATAGAAACAAAAATAAAATGTAATGAAATCATCATAAAAAAAGCTAAACAATCTATCTGAAATTATTGTATAAGAAAAACAACGAATAAGTACAACAAAATTGAAGCAAAGAGACGGTTTGCATCCTAACGCTATCCGCCAACTTCATTTACCAGAGGACTACTAGAAAATTCACATATTATGACTAAGGGTGGAGAATTATACCGAAATACCGGACTTATCATACCGAAAAAAATACCAAAAATACCGATTTTTCGGTATACCGTAGTTTTCGGTACGGTATGATACCGTACCGGAAGATTCGGTACGGTAACGGTATTAGATTTCCTATACCGCTGTATACTGAATCTTCGGTATGCCGTTGATTATTATATATAAATATATATACCTATATAGAGATGTATTCATATCATTTTTCTAATTATTGTTCATTCTTCCAACCAAATCTCAGCCCCACGATTTGAAGATCTAATGGCTGATTTTTATGCCACATGAATTTAATAAATTAATTAAAAAAATCGAAAAGGGCATTTAGGGGAGTAGTAAAAAATCGGCAGTTATTGCATCTGTTGCATATCTACTTATCTTTTATTTCTTTTCCTTTATTAAATCACAATATGCTTATTTCTTTCTATGATTCATCGATTTTACTCCAATTCTAACTATTTTTTCGCTAAAAAATACTGGAGAAATAGGAGTTCAATATTCTCGTCAGTTTCTGAGTAATGCATATGTCTCTTACAAGAAATAATGTACGCCTAATGTCTAATAATGTACAATCCGAATTTATATAATGTACATGTTTAAGGGAATAATGTTTAGGCTAAGTAAAACTAAATAATGTACGGCAAGTGGCATTTAATGTACATGCGTAATACTTAATGATGTACTTGTGTAAGTATTTAATGTTTGACGAGAGTTGAATTCATACCATTTGAGTTTTGCAATCCATGGGGCTAGGTTGTAGTACCCACTCACAAACGAAACCATCACCAAGGGCAGAGAGTTTGAATCATTCACCTTGGGTTTATCAACTCATGGGGCTAGGGTATAGTACCACCACATGAATTAAATTTTATTTTTTAATGTGTGTTTTATATTTGGTACAGTAAAAAATGTTCCAATAGTATCTAATAATGTACATTTGTAGCAGTGAATAATGTACAGATTGAAGATAATAATTTTGAAAGAAACTTGAATTCATGCCCTTTGGGTTTAGCAATCCATAGGGCAAGGTTGTAGTACTCACTCACAAACAAAACCATCACCAACGGCAGGGAGTTTGAATCATTGCCCTTAGGATTAGCAACCTATAAGGCTAGAGTATAGTACCACCACATGAATTTAATTTCATTTTTTAATGTGTGTTTTAGATTTGGTACAGTAAATAATGTACCAATAATATCTAATAATGTACATTTGTATAAGTGAATAATGTACCTATACTTTTTGTTTTTATTGTTTGTTTCTAATGTACGTAAACGGTATAATAATGTACGAAAACGGTATAATTATGTACGTAAGAAGTAGTTTAACGTCTTGCAACACGTTGAATCCACACCATTTGGGTTTAGCGATCTATGGGGCTAGGTTGTAGTACCCACACACAAAATGAAATCATCACCAAGGGTAGGGAGTTTGAATCATTCCCCTAGGGATTTAGCAATCTACAGGGCAAGGGTATAGTACCACCACATGCATTGAATTTCATTTTTTATGTGTATTTAGGATTTCATACAATAAATAATGTAGAAAAATTGGCTTTAATGTACATGCATCATACTAAATGATGTACATGTGTAAGGATTAAATGTTTGGTGGGATTTGAATTCCATACCCTTTGAGTTTAACAATCCACGGGGCTAGGTTGTAGTACCGACTCACAAAATGAAACCATCACCATGGGTACGGAGTTTGAATCATTCCCCTAGGGTTTAGCAATCCGTGGGACTAGGGTATAGTACCATAACATGCATAAATTTTCACTTTCTAATGTGTGTTTTGGATTTTATACAGGAAATAATGTACGAATATAGTCTTATAATGTATATGCCTTACAGTGAATAATGTACGAAGTAATAGTTTAATGTATATTTTTTCCGTCAATTTGGTTTCAATCATTTTGGTAAGGTACATATTTATGGTTTCAATGTACAATACATTAGTAGCAAATAATGTAACAATTAACATGAATAATGTAACCTAATAAGTGTAAGAATACCATAGAGACTACTACACAAAACAATAAATAATTGAATCATACAAGAACGACTTTAACTTCTTGCCCTTAGTGAACGTTGTGCTAATGGGTTGGTACTACACCCTAGCCCCATGAACTATTAAACCCCTCCGGAATGGATATAACTTCTGCTCCTCATCATACAAATTATAGTCTACATTAAAATACAATTTTCGCACATTATAATCTACAACACAATAATAACATAGCACATCTTTGAACATCTTTAAAGCTTGTCGTTGCGTTAATGCAATGAGCATATCATCGTCAAAGTCATCCTCGAATCGATTCTTGCACTCGTTGAACCTATTCAGAAACACATACAATCCAGTATCAATTAATGTACATTTATGGCTAAATAATGTAACAGAACATGATGTACAGATCTAGCTACATGATGTAACAGAACATGATGCATAAAATTAGCATCAAATTATGTACTAATCTATCTAAATGATGTAACAGTAAATGATGTTTTAAAGTCATGTATAAGTATGCATATATAGTGTAGCATTGTTTCCTACTGAAATAATGTACAAATACAACCCCTAAATGTAGCTTTTTAACCAAAATATTGCACAGAAACAATGTACAGTGGTAGTAGGAATAAATTAACAGATTTGGTTTACAATAATGTACATTTATCAAAGAATAATGTAATAACCAATGATGTACAGATAAACTACCATGATGTAGCACGAAAAAATACATATAATCTGAAGCTATTCATGTACTAAACTGCATAATGTAACATAAACAGAGGTTCTTAAATCATGTAAAAATAGGAACTTATAATGTAGCACATGATCATACAGTAATGATGTTAAATAAACAGTATACAAAAAGCGAACAATAATAAACACGATTTGCAGATTTACGGAAAAATCGAACACTGGTTTGTGAAAACGTGACATCACCATAAAAAACTATAAGGTCATACAACTAATTCCTCAACACAATTGACCAATACACAAATCTAAAGCAGCATTTAAACTAAATTCGCCAATAATGAACAGAAAGCTAACAATAATGAACACGATTTGCAGATTTACGGAAAAATCAAACACTGGTTTGTGAAAAACGTGACATTATTTAGGAAAAAAAATCGGAACATCTCTTACCAAAAATCGGGACTTTTGAAACCTGGGTTGTTGACGATGGCAAATCCACCGTCGACCGTTGATGGAGTCCGACAACAACTGCGAATCGTCGACTTTGGGATGTTTTGATAGCGAAAATCGACCATGATAATGTACGTAATGAACAATGCATAGCAATAATGAACAGAACAACCTCAATAACGAATAAAACGTTAGTTGATTGTTTACCTTTTGTAGAAAACGTTGGTCAATTGTTTGCTCGGTTTCGCAAAAAATGCCGCAGAGTGATGTGATATACAGAGAGGACGAACTAATGTAGATTTCACTTCCTCTTTAGGGCGATAACGATGGAGCAATCGGTTTTTCTCAGCAAATTTGGGGCAGCTAGGGTTTTGGTAGAGAGGAGAATTAGGGGAGACGTTTGTGATGAGAGAGAGTGTGTGGAATTGGAATACCAATTGTTGTTCCAAAAATCACACTTAATTAGGATTTGCAGTTTAGAAACGGAAGATATTATTGCAGTTTTTACTTTTCTACCCCTATAATGTACCAATTCCACCTAATAATGTAAAATGAACCATCACATCTCCTACAAATCTAATCCTTCCAGCATCATAATCTAACGGTTAATATTAAGTTGATACTTAACTCTATAGAGGCAATAGGACCCTAATGCCCCCCTGCCTATATATATAATATTTATGTTATATTTATAGGATTATTATTATAGGATTTTGATCTATGCAAAGCACATTCTTGTGACGCCCCGGAATTTCTTTCCTTTTGTTATGGATAAGCCGAATTTATTAGACTAATTAATCCTCGCGTGGAGGGCATGTGAACGTAGAAATTTCCATTGTAATCTCCATCGTGGAATAAAACAAGTTTTATGAAGGAAACAAAGTACAAGAAATGTTTTCAAGAATAAAAGTAAATGACATGCTTTTATTAGAAGAGCAATTTGGAGATACAATTACATGATTAATGGAGATACAAATAGTACATGTTTACATATGAGAAAGAGACTACACACATCCACATTACGTCATCCCTTCTCCCACCTCTAGTAATAGAATTCTAGAGTATCCTAAATTGGTATAGAAACCAAAGTGGCACAAGGGTAGACTCTCTTCCCTTCCTCCATCTCTTTCCTTCTCGAAGTTCGGCCCCATAAGACTCCAAGAAAGGCAGCCCCTAGACCTGCAAACCAACACAAAAGAGGTTAGAAAAATGGACTTGTAAGGAAAGGATGGGAGGAGAAAGAGCTCGAATGGCATTGAGGAGATAGCAGGCTGTTGGGTCAGCTAGGAGACTGCCATCTAGGCTGAGAGATCAACCATTTTGTCACACTATCCAGTTACACCAAAGTAGGGATCAAACAAATGAGCATGGTGGAATGAGCCCTTGTATACGCCCAATTTAGAGAGGGATCAGATTCCCTTCTCCTCAACCGAGGCCAATCCGGCAGCCAAGAAAGGCAACCCCAAGATTATCATCAATATGGCATGATCACCCTATTCATAAGGATCAAAAGAGAGCAAGCTGGCAGCCAACTTGGGAGGGCTTGTTCCCAAGAATTTCAGTCACAAACAGCCAAGGGAGGTCAGCCAAAACAATCACCAAAATAGCATAAAGAGCACAATCATCCATCTCAAAAGGAGGCCAAGAGTGTTCCCCAAAATAGTAGCACAATCCCCAAGTTTCATGCACTAATGGCCAAAATGAGAGTATATATATAAGCTACCTCTCCTCACCTCCTCCACCCCTTTTCGACTCCCAAAGATTTCAAGGAGCAGCGAGGGAGGAAGAGAAGGCGGCAAGATAAGGGCAACCCCGCCGAGACACCGAACAAGGTAAACCCCCTCAACAACAACACTCCGTGCATCATATAGAATAAGCCATCTGAGAATCGAACCTAGACTCGTAACAGATTACAGAATGAAGCTTAGGTTCGAATAGGGCCCAACGATCATCACAACGAACTCATACAGTGAGATCTTAAAGAATTAGAAGATAGGAGCTAAAATCCCTCAATAAAATCAAACAGAATGCTCAACGATCACCAAGTTGATGGATAACTCGAAAATAAACGAGTAAAGGGGGAGTGGGGGAAGGGACTTAGCTTCTGGACCAAGAGGATGCCGGAGCGGCAGCGTGCGAGGTGGAGGCGGCGTGGCGCGAGGACGACTCCCCGCTAGACTCCAGCGACGGACGAAGCGGCGGATGGCCGTCGAGACGACGATTTCGCCGAGAGAGAGAGAGAGCCTCGGCGGGAGAGGCGGAGGGGGAGGGAAAGAGAGAAAGGCGACGCCTTTTATCCCATTGGTAACATCGTGGCTTCCCAAATCGAAGGGGAGGCGCCAACGAAGCAGCGGCTTTCCTCGGCGTGGCTGCGACGGCGAGCCACGAAGCTTCGCCGGTTTGAGGGAGCTCGACGGAGGAGAGACGCCACTGCTGTGCATTTTAAATTTGGGAAAAGAGATGGACAACGGGAGGAACGACGGGGAGTGAGATCCGATACGGGGCGGCGGAGATCGGACTCCTTCCGATTTGGGAATTTTTTTTTTCGAAGTGAAGAAAGAAGAAGGAATGAGATTTGGGATTGCAGTAGAGAGAGAAGACGATGGATTTGGTGTTGGGGAGCATTTACCTTATGCCTTTCTAATTAATTTTGGACCATGCAATATTAAATTCTTTTAGTTTTGGGCCAAGGACTTAATCAAAAGTGGGCCGAGACTTGTGTGTAGAAATACTACAAATTAAGTGGTTTGGGCCCTAATTAGTAAATGGACCAATTTTAACTATGTGAGCTAAGAACAAGTATTATGGTTGGGCCGAGATTTTAATTATTGGACTTGGACATTAATTATGTTTTGATGGAATTAATTTAAGAATCGAGTTGGAGCTTGATTAATTAATTCCCGAATAATTTAAGATTCCCAAAGATGGAAAGTGAGGAAATGGGAGACACGAAGGGCCGACCGGCGTCGCCCCGCGACGCCATGGGCGGCCTTAAGAAAATCCGAAGAAAAGGATTTGAGAAAGGGATTTTCCAAGAATCCATATTTTATTAAATAAGTGCCCAAATATTTATTTAAGAGAAAATAGAATTTCCCCAAGATAAGTAAAGAGAATAAATAAATTCTGCAGAGTAGTGAAGCCCAAGATAGGATTAAGAAAATCCTATAAGACAAGACTAAAATATAGGTGCTATCCAATAGGATGCATGCATTCTTTTCTCAAGAGAAATAGTCAAGTACTAATTAGTGTGCTACGCTATTTATTTTCAAAGGATAGATTGCACAAGGGCAAGTGAGGCCAAAGCGAGTAATTGAGTTGAGGAATAAGCATAACAGGTGGGCTTTCTTTTAATATCCAGCACTATAGTGTGGATATAAAGCAAATGTTTTGAAGTTATAAAATACCTTTTCTCAAAAATGGAGATGTGATCATTTCTTTTAAAGTCGTTGTCATGCCATAAAATATTTGTTTTCGAGACCTGTCTGTGAGGGCTATACGCCAAAAGTTTGGCGGTGCCAAACATTTGGTAATGAACTTGGTTTCCAATAGGACCGCAAATCCTATTCGGAGTTACGTGCGCGAGCGCGAGAGTTTGGCGATGCCAAACATTTGGTAATGAACTTGGTTTCCAATAGGACCGCAAATCCTATTCGGAGTTACGTGCGCGAGCGCGAGAGTTTGGCGATGCCAAACATTTGGTAATGAACTCGGTTTCCAATAGGACCGCAAATCCTGTTCGGAGTTACGTGCGCGAGCGCTGTGAGCCATCCTAGAGAGAGGTTGGCCGGCGAGGGTGCTTGTTGAAGGCGGCCACCTTCACGGCCCACTGGATTCTCAGACATGGAGGAATACATCAAGAACTTAGATTGAAATCGGACTTTTAAGATCACAAAGAATTTAGTATGCTCGGGCCTTTTTAAGAAAAACCCTCGTGTGATACTGTTGATGGATGACAACTTATATATGTATGTTTTGTTTTCGGCACGTGTCCACTGAGTACTCCTGTACTCAGCCCTGCATGTATTTATAAATGTACAGGTTGAACGTCAAGAGGAAGGAATATTGATCGGAGTCTATGCTATTAAATAATCAAGTGGATCTCTCTACGATTCGTGTCTTCATACACGAAGTCGTTTAGTAAGGACCTATTCCGCTGTACTTTTGTCAAGTGAGAATTTCAAAGTCTCACATTCGAACTCTGATTTAGTTGATATGATGAATTATTCTATTTTGAGATCTTGTAATCAAATACTTGCATTATAATTTGCGGTATCAAATGATTGGCCTTTCGGCAAGTCCCTTGAGTTCTTTTCTCGTTTCGTTAATTCCACTTATTAGTCACGGATTTCCCGCTTTTGCTATCATTAGCAAAGTGCGGTCGTGACAATTCTTAATACAAAAATGTAGAACCAAACATACAAAGGTCATTTTTAAGTCATCATAAGCTTATTTTTACGTCATTATAGTAATGATGACAAAAATGATCTTAACATGACCTCAAACCCGAATTTTATAATATGACCTAAAACTACTTTATAATAACCCTCTGTGTTTTTATTTAATTATTGACCATTAGATTGCCAAATCTCATGGTCAGGATTTGGTCTGGATTTTGTATTGAAATCAATTTTTGTATTGATCATTTTCCTATTATTATATATAAAAGCCTTATATTTATAGCAGGTTGGATCCTCCATTTTCAGTCACATCTACAAGTAATGTCTTTTGTCAAATTCACCAACAAGGTTCCAAGAAATGAAAATAATGTTGCTCATGATTTTATAATTTGTTTTTGATTTGGTTGTCAAAGTTTTATAAATTTGAATATTAGAATGACTGTATGGAGTTTAATTGTTTTATACTTTTTAATGTAGTTGAACAATAGAATTATTTTTTTTAATATTTTAGGTATAATATATTATTTTTCCGGTATAACAGGTATAACGGTATGCCGTACCGAAGTTCGGTATACCGCAAAAGTACGGTATGCCGCAAAAGTATGATATACCGAAAACACGGTATGATAACGGTATCAAAAACTACCATACCGAATTTTTCAGTATACTGGAGTTCGGTATACAGAAAATTCGGTACGGTATCGATACGGTGTTTTGTCATATCGTAACTTTCGGTACGGTATACAGTATGACACTTAAAGTACGGTATACCGTACCGAACCACCCCTAATTATGACACGTATAAATGCAACTAGAAAACTATTATCTTCACACTTTATGTGTAATGGCACGTATTGCACGTGTGAGGAAAAAAGTGTGATAACAAGCAAAGTGCGAAGATAAACTCTTCTTTATTACACTAAAAAAGTGTCAAGAAAAATCTTTTGACATCACAATGCATAGTGTCACAAACTATTCTTTTAAACTACGTTATATAAATGCACGGAAATTTACAAAAAAAAACAGTCGGCAATTTTCATGAATTTAAATGCTTCTTGTGCTCCACAAGAATTTGAAGATAAAGATAATTCAGCGATTTACTATAGTAATGCTGTTAGTATGCCTTGAATCTGTATAGTTTGCCGCTAGCCGAACAACGTCTCTGATATGATTCTGTTTTATGCCTTAATTTTGTATTGGGCTTAGCCTGTCGCTTGTGTGTCTATTTATATAGAAGTAGGACGCATAACTCTATTTCTGTTTTATGCCTTAATTTTGTATTGGGCCTAGCCCGTCGTCTGTGTGCCTATTTATATAGAAGTAGGGCGCATAACTCTGTAATATGAAAATAATTTGAATAACATTTGTTCTCCGTTTCCGCCCGTGGACTTAGCCAACACAACGGGTGTGAACCACGTAAATTATGTATCTCTTTACGTTTCTGAAACAATCTGAATAACACATGTTCTCCGTTTCCGCCCGTGGACGTAGCCAACGCAACGTTGGTGAACCACGTAAATTCTGTGTCTCTTTACATTTTTGCATGCGTAATCGGAACAAACGTTGCTTCATGAGCAACTTATTGGGTAGAGACTTCGTCATGTATACACCTTCCAACTTCCCTAAGACTCCCGATGTGGGATGAGTTTGTACATAACAAACCTCCCCCTCAAACCAGATCACATCGGGAATAGACAGACGCAGTCGACCTGGCTCTGATACCACTTGTTCGGATTGTCGATTGCCCGCTTTGGGTCAAGCCTGCACGGATTTGTTTTTGGGTCACTCCCAAAAAAACCTCAAACTGATTAGAGGTTGGACATGATTATATACACCTTCCAACTTTCCTCATACTCTCGAAGTGTGATGAGTTTGTACATAACAAATTTCTGATACCAAGGTATCGTTAAGTATACCCACAAACCGAAAATTTCAAAATATAACTACGTTTCTACTTCATTATCACGATTCTAATTCTTCAGTAGGAAATGGTGGGCTGAACATAATATATTAGGAGTAGTAGTATTAATTTATTACATATAAATTTTTAAAAAAATCTTGAAATCAAGAAGTCCACAATCTCACCATTTTTTTCTAGTTCCAAAATTCCACTTGATTTAATTCTACTAACACAAGTTACATCACCAAGACTTGGACAATACATGCCATAATTATCACCCACAACCATAAAAAATCAAGAAAAAACAAAAACCACCCACAAACCACTATAAAAACAAATGACAGACCACAAAAAATCTTCAAGAATTGTGTGTGTTGGTCCATCCTTCAAAAAATAAACAATCCCAAAATAGAAATTCAATTTCATGCATTAAGCTCATATATATCCCCTCACTGGATGAAACCAAAAGATCCATTAAAACCAGAATGTTCCTAACTTTGTTTTTATTTCTCCCACTCTCTTTCCACGAAATTTCCATCTCATAAAAAAATATTCGTACCTTCGTACAACATAAATATTTTAAAACATTCTCAATTTCTACTAAATTCATTCATTCCCAATCACAAATCACAATGTACCCTCTCACAACATATCACTTGCACCAAATCTTCGACTAGCTAGACCGCAACAAAGACGGTCTAGTGAGCGTCGAGGAACTCATGTCGCTCCTCGACAGGCTCGGCCTGCAGGCAAAGTGGGCCGAGCTGGAGCTTCTAGTGGGCGATAAAGCCCTAACTTTTTCGATTTCCTCTTCTTCTATCAGACCTTAAACAGAATCATAGTTCAGGAAAATACTGCCGAAATCAAGGAGCATTGGGCCGAGGAGGAGGATCTTCGCAAGGCGTTCGGGGGGTTTTGACCTGAACGGAGACGGATTTATCTCCGGCGAGGGGCTGCGGATTGCGCTAGGGAGATTAGGGTTATGGGATGATGAGAAGAGGTGTGGAAATGATTGTATGCAGATGATTGGCGTCTAAGACACAAACTCCGATGGATTGCTGGATGTAAATGTTGTATGCTAGTTGCTGAGGAGCGTGATGAAAGAAGGTGAAGAAACAGTCTTGCTGCTCCAAAGCTTCAGGAGCAGTAGGATCTCGAGCTATACTGGAGATTGAATCTCAACCGTTGGATCCAACTAGTAGTTGTATTTGAATGTAGTATAAATAGTTTGTTAGCTGTGTTGTTAGTTAGTTTTAGCTCCATTCAATTTTCGGTTTTTATCTTCAACAGTAAAGAGTGAATCAGATTTGTAAACCATTCTTCAAGATAGTAATACACTTCTTTTCACCCAAAGATAAAGATCTTCTTTCGATTGTGTTTCTCGATTAAAATCCAACAAGTGGCGCCGTCCGTGGGAAATCCGGCGAGAGCATCGATCGAAACGAGATTACGGCGAAGTACCTGATGGCTTCAAGATTTGAAGCGGAAAAATGTACTGGCAAGAACGACTTCAGCCTATGGAGAATGAAGATGAAGGCGATCTAATCCAGCAGGGTTTGTCGGAGGCTCTGACGCCGGCGAGCAAGGCAGATGAAGCCCAAGTGCTTGATGAAAAGGCCAAGGCGAAGCGTGCAGAGATCCTTGCAAAGGCACATAGCACAATTGTGTTATGTTTGGGCGACAAGGTGTTGCGAGAAGTTGCGAAGGAGACAACCGCGGCTGGTATTCTTGAGAAACTCGAAAATTTGTACATGACAAAGTCTCTTGCGAATCGACTCTTTTTGAAGCAGAGGTTGTACTCATACCATTTCTCAGAGGAAAGGAGTATAATCGAGTAGTTGGAGGATTTTGATAAAGCGGTGGATGATTTAGAGAACATCTACGTTTCAATCGGAGATGAGGACAAGGCTATATTGCTACTGAACGCTTTACCTAAGTCCTATGATCACTTAAGGGATGCTATACTTTTTGGAAGGGAAGGCACCGTCACTTTACTCGAAGTTCAGACTGCCCTTAGAGCCAAGGATCTACAGAAGAAAGGCAATAAGGTAGCAGAGATTATTCCTGAAAGCTTGAACATTAAGAAGTTCAAGGCTAAAAAGAATTTCAAGAAAAATGAGGGCTCGAAGGCATCCACAAGTGATCAAAGGGAGACACGGTCCTGCCATTGGTGCAAGAAGTCGGGTCACCTAAAGAAAGACTGTTTCGCGTGGAAGAAAAAACAGGCTAGTGAAGCTGCACAGGGGAAGAACACTTCTGACTTTGTGGAGGAAAATGCAGATTCTCCCGAGGTCTTAAATGTGATGGCATATGAGGATGGTGGTTCTTGGATTCTTGACTCGGGATGTAGCTTCCACATATGCCCTTCTGTGGATTTCTTCACTGATCTGAGGGAGTCGACTGGTACAGTGGTGCTTGGAAATAATCAAGTATGTCATGTTGAGGGCATTGGTCATGTGAGACTAAGGTTAGACGATGGATCAGAAAAAATATTGAGTGATGTTAGGTTAATTCTAACAGTAAAGAGGAATCTTATTTCACTAGGAATGCTTGAGAAAAAGGGATTCACCTTTGAGTCTTCACATGGAGTTATGCAGATTAAGAAAGGCACCACTGTGGTTATGAATGGAAAAAGAAAGGGAGTCTCTATTATCTCTGTGGTGGTGTTGTGAAGGCTACAAGGGATCGGGTGAACAATGTTGCATCAGAATCTATAAGAGTTTGGCACATGAGGATGGGGCATCCTGCTGATGGCAGCATAAGAGAATTGATCAAAAAATGGGTGATCCATGGAGTCGATTGCAAAATCAGTGAGCCATGTGAAGAGTGCATTTTTGGCAAATCCAAGAAACTTCAATATCCAAAAGGTAAACACTCTTCACAAGCACCTCTAGATTATGCTCATAGTGATTTATGGGGGCCTGCTCTGTAAACTCTATTGGTGGTGGGATGTACTATATGTCTATAATAGATGACTATTCAAGAAAAATATGGTTGTTTATTTTGAAAGAAAAGTCAGAGGCATTTGCAAGGTTCAGAGATTGGTGCATTTTGGTTGAAAAGGAGAAGGGCAGTACATTGAAGTGTCTGAGAACAGACAATGGATTTAAGTTCTTGTCCAAGGAATTTGACAATTTCTGCCAAAAGAGATGAATTAAAAGGCATAGAACCGCTCCCTTAAATCCCCAACAAAATGGGGTTGCAGAGAGAGCAAACCGAACTATCTTGGAGAGGGTCAGATATGTGCTACTCAGCTCAGGGATAGAGAAAAGGTTCTGGGTTGAAGCTGCTGCTACTGCTGTCAAGCTGATCAATAAATGTCTCTCTTCATCGATCAATGGTGATACTCCTGACTTCAAGTGATATGGAAAACATGGAGATTACTCAGGACTCAAGATTTTTGGCTGTCAAGCCTATGCTAATCTCAAGCAAGGTAAGATGGATGCCAGAGCTTTGAGATGTGCGCTTCTTGGATATCAGTCTGGTGTGAAAGGATATAGACTCTGGTGCATTGAACCAGGGAATCACAAGATCATTGTGAGCAGGGATGTAATTTTCACTGAATCTGTCATGCCTCTTCATAAAGGACAAGATAATGAGAAAACTTTCATATATGGGGAGTATACTACCAGGTCTGAGGTGGAGCCTGATGCATTGGTTCAGGGTGGAGCTGATGGAAGTGATGATGAGATTACACAAGAAAAATCAGATGAAGATGTTGAGGATCTCAGCCAATATCAGCTTGCTCGAGATAGAACCAGAAGGAAAAATATCAAGGTTCCTGCCAGATATGCAGACTTAGAAATGCTTTATTTTGCTTTGTGTGTGACTGGGGAGATGGAGTTTGCAGAGCCAGCCACCTAGAAGGCTACCATGGAGAGCAAGGAGAGAAGTGAGTGGCTGAAAGCCATGATTGAGGAAATTGATTCCTTGCTAAAGAATGGTACATGAGTGCTTGTTGATAGAGTTGAGGGAAGAAGGATTGTAAGCTGCAAGTGGATTTTCAAAAAGAAGCTAGAATCTGCTGATAATAGGAAGATCAGATTCAAGGTTAGACTTGTAGCAAGGGGCTTCACACAAGAACATGGGGTGGATTACAGTGAGGTTTTCTCACATGTGGTGAAGCACACTTCCATTAGAACTCTATTGGCTGTGGTTGCTAGATTGGATTGGGAACTAGAACAACATGATGTAAAAACAGCCTTTCTGCATGGAGATTTGGTGGAGACAATTTATATGCAGCAGCCAGAGGGTTTTGAGAGGGCTGGGGAAGAGAATAAGGTTTGTCTACTAAATAAAAGCACTATGGATTGAAACAGGCTAGCATGCAGTGGCATATCAAGTTTGATAACCATGTCTTGAAGAATGGATTCATTAGATCAAAATATGATGAATGCGTGTACATCAAGAAGAAATGTGGCCTTGTGGTGGCTTACTTACTCTTGCATGTTGATGATATCTAGTAGCTGGATAATGCAAGAAAACTATCCAAGAAATAAAGGATGAATTGAGATCTGCATTTGACATGAAAGACCTAGGAAATGCCAAGAGAATTTTGGGCATGAACATAGTCAGAAACAGAGGCAAGAAAGAAATATGGTTAAATCAATCAGATTACATATCAAGGCTGGTGAAAAGATTCAACGTGGATGACTCAAGGGCAACATCAACTCCCCTGGCTCAGCATTTCAGATTATCTGTTGAGTAGAGGCCAAGGTCTGAGCAAGAAAGGCTTGAGATGCTAAAGATTCCCTATGCTAACATTGTGGGCAGTATTATGTATGCAATGATAGGCTCAAGACCATATGTGGCTCAAGCTATCAGTGTCACTAGCAGATTTATGACTGATCATGGCAAAGAGCACTGGTTAGCTCTGAAGTGGATTCTGAAATATCTAAATGGAGCTGGGAACATAGGAATCCTATTCAGAGAAGCTAATGAAGTGAAGGGAGATGCATTAGTGGGGTATTATGACAGTGATTATGCTGGAAACGTTGACAACAGAAAGTCTCAGTCAGGTTACATCTTCACTTTGTATGGGGGTGCAGTAAGCTGGAAATCAAGCTTACAAAGTGTGGTTGCCTTGTCCACGACTGAGGCAGAATATATAGCCTTGACATCAGCAGTAAATGAGTCCTTTTGGCTCAAGGGAATAGCAGCAGATTTCGGTGTAGTTCAAGCTGCAGTGGCCATTGGCTGTGACTGCAACAACGCTATAAGTTTGGCCAAGAACAATGTGTTTCATGAAAGAAGCAAGCACATAGATGTGCGTTTGCATTTCATTAGAGAGGAAATGGAAAGAGGAAGGGTGAAGGTGTTCAAAGTAGACACTTTGGAGAATCCAGCCGATATGCTTACCAAGACTTTGCCGAAAGAAAAATTTGAGCAATGCTTGAAGTTGGTTGGAATGTATAGAAGAGATTGACTGCTCAGCAAAAAGCATTCAAGGTGGAGAATTGTAAATGTTGTATGCTAGTTGCTGAGGAGCGTGATGAAAGAAGTTGAAGAAACAGTCTTGCTGCTCCAAAGCTTCAGGAGCCGTAGGATCTCGAGCTATAGTGGAGATTGAATCTCAACCGTTGGATCCAACTAGTCGTTGGATTTGAATGTAGTATAAATAGTTTGTTAGCTGTGTTGTAAGTTAGTTTTAGCTCCATTCAATTTTCGGTTTTCATCTTCAACAGTAAAGAGTGAATCAGATTTGTAAACCATTCTTCAAGATAGTAATACACTTCTTTTCACCCAAAGTTAAAGATCTTCTTTCGATCCAACACTGGATTTCGAGGAGTTTAAGGAAATGATGTCCGAGGATTCCTTCGAATCTTCTTAGAACTTTCCTTCCTTTTTTTCTTCCTTGGAAGGAATGTTCTTATATAATTAATGAGTGTGTACAAGACATTGTGTGTACGTTTGTGTGTCTATGTATATGTAGTTTTGTTAGATCTTTAAGGTCTATGAAATTTAGGTATTAATTAAGAGTATTATTTATTATTTTGTGGCTTTCTTGTTTGTGTGTTAAAAGTGTTCAACAAGAACAAGCATATTACAAAAATTATCTTACTTTGACCTTGAATAATTATAAATTGTGTTGATATATTGACCATTTTCGTAGATGCGCCGATTTTGTTGTGTTGTTAGTAATTTTACTGATGTTTGCATAAGATTTGATATGTTAATTGCGTTTTACCTTCTTTGAAGATTGCAACCAGCTTTTCAAAAGTAATTAAATTGACCTCAACGTTGAAAAAAAATTGAAGTGCTTTAAAGAAAATATACCTATTTCAGTCACTTTAGATCGCTAAATCTAAAATAGTTTAATTAAGTACAATGTTTTATTCTTATTTTAATTGTTATTTGATTAAATCACTCTTTAGTCTTTACACCTTTCAAAAATTTAGTGTATGTGTGTGGGGTGTGTTAATTGTAATTCTATATACATAAAGTAGCTACATTTGCAATGGAAAAATAAAAATTTCGCATCGTTTAGGATTTGACTATAGTATATCTACATTTATCTATTGAAGAAAAGCAGTCTTTGTAGATTTTCACTATATAAAGATAATGCAAGTATTTTTTGTTTTTACAATAATTTTTTTAGCACCTCTCTCTATTAGATAAATTCAATTGTATATAGTAAAATTATTGATTACTTCATCATGTTTTGTCCACTATAACTTATAATGTAAATCTCTTTTCTACTCTGAAAATCGTTATCTTATCTTATTAAATTATATACCAACTAGATGTAATAGGGTCATGTTAAAATATATATACTATCCAATCCACACCTAAGATCAATCCTACACAATTAGATCTTAAAATAAGTGGATGAGATTCTCACGGATTTCAATAAATGTAGTAGATAAATTATCAACGAAAGGGTAAATAGTCAATCTGTTATAACATAAAAAATTTCATGGTTTTTTTATATCAACATAGTGTATTACAAATAGCAACACAGTGACATGAGAATCTCAATACAAGTACCCGAAAGTATCAATACAGTTTTATTGATATTGTACATGCATCATGTTGAAATCATTTGGTGTATTTATTGATATAAATCTGTTTATCAACATATACGAAAATTAAAATAAAAATTATAAAATTTCATTATCCGATCATCGTCGGAATATATGCACTTGAGATCTCGTTAGAATCCTTATGAAATTACCTTTAATTTGATATATTTTTATTGAAAAATAATTTAAATCTTAAGAGTTACATAAATTTAAAGCTTTAAGATGATTTTGAGGGGAGAAAAAGTGATTAGTTTTAACTACCATATATAGAAATTGACTTATTTAATTATTTTTTTAAATTTAAAATCTAATCTACTTGACATAATTTTAACCACTAGATCTTATAATTTAATGACTAATATTTGATCTTAATTTAGGGTTGCTAATTAGTTAGCCGATTACATCTCATCTGTAATACTCCATAAAGCAAGATGTATATTTTGTTATTATAATAAAATTGGGTTATCATATATACTTGGAAAATTTTTACCGATTATCTAAGCTTTTATTTTAGAACAAATAAGTAGGTAGATCTCATCTAGAAATATTTGTTGTCGAATCATTTTTAAACTTTACTAATTGTATAATTAATTGTGAACGTGGTTTGTTTAAAATTAATTGATTTGGCATAGTGAAACGCGTCTTATGCCTAACCATATTAAGTTATTAATACCCATTTTGGCATTTTAAAAATATGTTAGAGTTCTCTAAAATCGAGTAACTAAGCCCTAACTTAACGACGCATATAGTTAATTCGAGAATAATCAAATACATAAAGAGAAATGTATAAAATAAAACAAAAGTCTATGAAATAAAAAGTAAAATTGATTGTTTTCTTCTTCTCGAGCTTTGCTATTTTTGTTTTGACTTTATGTAAAATCTCCTCTTTTCAACAAAATCGTGCCGTAAACGGCTTTGCGATTCATTAATTCTCTGCAGTGCCTGCTTTTATACTAAAGTCGCTAAAATGCGTGAAAAGCTCGGAGTATTTATAGTTGAAACTGGAGGAAACCTGATGGTGAGAACTCTGCTATTTCTTATTTGCTTGTAGTCGAAACAGCAATTATTATATTACTACTATATCTTAATTATATGATTTAATGAAATAATTAGTTCATGTAAAATAACAACCGGTCAAAAATAATTACTCAGCAATTCAAAAAATAAACATTTATGGTATATCATTATGTACAAAAATAACTAGTGAGCTATTTTTGGTAAAAAATAATAATAATAATAATAATAATAATAATAATAATAATAATAATAATATTGTAGTATTTAATATAATAAACTCAAAATTGAATTTAGTCCGAACACTTCATATATAAGAGAGAATTTTGGAAGAGTTGGATTATGATACATTTCTTTGTTACGGCCTAGGGGTCTTTTATTGATTTCCTTTCCTCTTTTGATTTATTTCATAAGATATGGAATCTACTTTAAAGTTCAAATCATTCTAATATAAATTAATCAGCATTTTTATATAATTATAACAGGGTTGCATCAAGTATTAAATAAAATTTGTTCAAATCCCAACTCATGTACATTTTTTTATCTCTTCTTTCTCTCCTATGTCTGAATAATCTAAAGTTTTTTAGTAATTATAAAAGGATCAATATTTAGCAATGTTTTAAAAATCGGACCGGCAAGTGAACCGGCGTCGTTACTGGTTCACTGGTTCAACCGGTTCACTGGTCGAACTATTGGTTGAACCGGAATACTGTTTATATATATTTATTTATTTAGTAGTACATAATAAAATTTAATTAAATGTTTTATCAATAAATATTATAGTATTATACATTTAATAGTATTATTATAGAAAACAAGTCTTGTACTAGTATATTAGAATATTTAATGACGTTAAGTTTAAATACAATAATAAATTATAATACACAATATTAAAAACTAGTATTAAACTCTATGTATAATTATAAACTCCTATATTGTAAAATATTAGTGATTGTAAAAGTATAATTAAAATATAAGAAATATATTATAATTAACAATTTCTTAAAAGAATATAAAATTAAAATGAATTATTAGTTTCGGTGGAAAAAGAATTTCAGATTTAATGTATAAGGATAATTAATGTTCATAATATTTCAAAATGACCATGTGGTAGAGTGGTAAATGAGTAGGTATTTAGGGATGAGGTCATGTGGTCAAGTCTCAGCAACAACAAATCTCAAAAAAATATTTTGAAAAAGTGAAAAATCGGTTTCCGGTTCACGGTCGGTTCCAAGCGATTCAATGTGCTAGTGGTTTTTAGGGGTGAACCGGACCGGGCTGCCTGCCTATTCGCGGTTGAACCGGTCGAACCGGCCGGTCCGATCCGGTTTTTAAAACACTGATATTTAGTGATGCATGGTTACTAAGTTGGTTAGTGAATCTTGAATTTTCCATACCTCTAAGAATGTGAATCCCATTCTCACTTCTCTGAGTTCTTTCCCACACACACACACAAAACACACAATGAAAGGCAAGTGCACAAGCTCATCATCATCATCATCATCATCCCACACCATCACCACCCAAGCAATCATAAAGACTGTAGCTTTCCTCTCCCTCCTCTGCTTCTCTCTCTTCTTCCTCTTCAAACATTTCTCATCATACACACAACATGAGCACCTTTACTTCTTCAACTCCACCTCCACAGACACCTCTCTGCCTCCGGCCCCCTCCCCATCCCGGCCGCAGAGGCCGCTGGTTGAGAGCACAGGGATCATAAATGAGTTGGGAATCATGACCTCTAATTTCATGATTGGGGAATTTGATGAGGGGTTATTAGTGGAGAATGCCAAGGTTGGTGATATTAGTGAGAAGGTTAAGGGAGAGAATGATGAGGGAGAGGTGAATAAACTTAGAGTTTGTGATATGAATATGAGTGATTATGTTCCTTTTTTGGAGAATGTGGGAGCTGTTTCTAAAGGATTTGACTGTTTGGTGCCAAGGCCTAAAGGGTACAAGCCTCCAGTGCCATGGCCAAGGAGCATGGATGAGGTACAACTTTCTTGATTTTTTCAGTTTACTTTTATGGCGTTTTATTGTTTTGATTTATTGGATAGCTACTGATCTTAGCAAGGATTGGAGGGCAGTAGCCTAAATTGTTGATTATATTCACTAAAATGTTTGAGATTATTTAAAAATTGATTTCAAATGTGAAGAATGATTGGAATCTAGAGATGAAGATTGATTGGTTTATGGCAAGTTCTAATCAAAATATGATTTTGATCAGAGTTCTTGATTATGTACAGTAAAATATTTGAGATTTTTTAGTATGCAATTTTCAACAAATTGATTTCAAATGTGTGGAATGATTATTTAGAACCTAGAGATGAAGAGTGATATATTGATTTATGACAAGTTCTGATCAAAGTATACTAATTTAAGATGTTGAAATGAAATGCAGGTGTGGTTTGAAAATTTACGCTATAAGGCCAAAGATAATGAAGGGGTGTCGAAAAAAAATGATAAACTTGTGTTTTCTTCAGAAGTTGGGTCTAAATCAGATCAAAACTTGGAACAGGTGGAGGGTTTAATTCATCATATTTTGGATTTATAATGTTGTTTTTGTTTTTACTTGGGCTTGATTTTATGGAATGAATGAACTTAGATGGTTCCTGAGATTGCCTTTGGCCAACGGACACGAGTTGCTCTAGACGTTATTGGTTCGAGCATTGCAGATTTTGGTGCTTACTTGATGGAGAGAAATGTGACAACTCTTTCAGTAGCTGGGAAAGATCAGGCGAAGCATGTTCAACTTGCCCTCGAAAGGGGTGTACCAGCTATGATGGCTGCCTTTGCAACCTATCGTTTTCCTTTCCCAAGCCAAGCATTCGATTTGATCCGTTGCTCTAGATGTGGAATCAACTGGACTCTTAATGGTATGCATCTTTCATGAAGCTTAGTATGAGAAAGAAAATTGGATAAAAGCAAGAATCTTGATATCGTTTGAGGAAGAAAATTGGTCTAACCCTAAACTGAAAAGGGATCAATGCAAGAAAAACAGAGTTTTAGTTATGTTCAACATCATCAATCTGCTAAATTCTGTGTTTTTAGAGTCTTGATCCATTGATTCAAAATCTGAGTAAAATTTTCTTGTTTTGAAGATGGGATTTTGCTTATTGAGGCAAACCGGTTTCTTAGAGGCGGAGGATACTTCGTTTGGGAGGCAGACGCGGTTTATAAGTACGAAGGAGAGTTGGGAGAGCAATGGAGAGGTTAGCTCAACATACCTTCTATTTTACTTCATTATGGATCCATTCACAGACCTTTTACCTTATCTCTTTCGACAGAAATGGAGGATCTTTCTAGAAATCTTTGCTGGGAACTAGTATCTAAGGAGGGCTACATTGCTGTTTGGCAGAAGCCTCTAAACAACAGCTGCTATCTCTGCCGTGATCCAGACATACGACCTTCGCTTTGTGACCAAGATGACAATCCAGATGATTTATGGTATTTACAATTTGCTTAGCCCTGTCACACCTCTTTGTATTGAAGAAAGACTAGCAAGATTTGGTTTTTTCTGCAGGCGTGTGAAGGTGAAGAAATGCATAGCGCGTCTACCTGAGGATGGCAACGGGGCTAATCTTACTGACTGGCCTGCGCGCCTCCATAGTGTACCGGGACGGCTCTTGAGCATAAAAACAGATTCTGATGTGTCTAGGAGGCAGCTGTATAGGGCAGATTCCGTATATTGCAACGCTATTGTGGATGGATATGTTTCTGTTTTCAAGATAAACGAGGCGAAGATACGCAATGTGATGGACATGAGAGCTGGATATGGAGGGTAAAGATAAATCAACCATCTTAAACCATTTTTCATATGTTCTGTTTGGTTTGAGGCATTTCTTTGGTTTGAAAAATGTGTAGGTTTGCAGCAGCTTTGCTTGAATCCCGGGCTAATAGTTGGGTTATGAATGTTGTTCCGTTGAGTGGTCCAAACACACTGCCTGTGATATACGACCGCGGCCTTATAGGAGTGATGCATGATTGGTACGCACCAGTGAATGAATATTACTATCTCATCTCGTATTTCATTATATGTGACATTTGCATATGTTACGTGTGGTTAGGTGTGAGCCGTTCGACACTTACCCTCGAACATATGATCTGCTCAATGCTGCAGGGCTTTTCTCTGTTGAACAGAAAAGGTACACTTTATTTCTTTATGTGTAAGTGTTAGTAACTATACCAAGAATTATGATGCTATTATTGTATGTGCAGGTGTAATGTGAGAAATATTATGTTGGAGATGGATCGAATCCTGAGGCCAGATGGCCGTGCTTACATACGCGACACGACTGCTGTGATCTATGAGCTTCGAGAGATTGCAGAGACGATGGGATGGATTGCTCACATGTTCGACACAGAAGAGGGTCCTTATTCGGATTGGAAGCTCTTGATCTGCACGAAACGAATGTAAGACACTCGTATACATGGTTCATGAAGCTACATGCTATGAATATGAGTTAGTCTTGGAGGAGTGGCAGATGAGAGAATCACACAAATGGTTTTGTTTTGTATCATCTGTTTTAAGAAGATCATCACATATATACTTGGATTTCGTGAGATGCTTCAATGTTGTTGTACCTACTATCACTCTCTTGTGTTAAGATATGGAGTAGAAATATTTAGTATTCCATCAAATCCATGATTTGCAAAACCTCTGCTTTTTTGGTGGTACATTGACGAAATCATGTGTATTTGTAGTTATTTTTCACCCATCAGTCCTCTTGCTACTTTATTTCACTATTTTAAAAACAAATTACTTAGTTTTAGCATTTTAATAAAAATATATCGACTTTATCATAGTTACCAAATTATCTCTACATTAATTCAATCGCTTTCAAGCTTTCAAGTGTATTTTTTGGGGGGTGGGGGGGATTTTATGTAGAAAATTGTTGACAGGACATTTATATATTAAAATTGAAACATTAGATATCTCTTGCAATTATCCATTACTAATATGCTATAATAAAGAGACAAAATTAAATATTTTACTTTTACTTTTCTTAATTTTTGACCATTCTCGATTTTTAAAAACTTTTCTGTCGCATTACACTAACATTTTCTTTTTTATACATTATCAATTTCGAGTTAAATACATGGTCCCCAAAATTGTTATTTGTAAGAAGTTATTCGGTTTGTAAGATTATATCTCGGGATTAAATATGTATTCATGAGATAATCTTACAACTTAATCCTAAATAGATTATCACATGATAATTAGTCATAATCACCTCTCTCATTTCACAACTTAATTCTAAATAGATTATTACATTATAATTAATCATGGCAAACGAATGGCACCTTAGAGTATGGATGAAGTATAAAAATTAGGAGTAATACAATGCTTGTGACTTTTGCCGTTCCCACTTCCCATAATTGTCCAATGTCAATAAGAGAATAATAAGTAGTACTCCGTAATAGGCCTATCAAATCGAGTACCCACGGATATCCGATCCAAAAATTTTAGGTACCCGATCCCGAATTTCCCAAAATCTAATACCCGGATATCCAAAAATGATTTCGGGTACCCAGATACCCGACTCGGGTATCTAGTCCCGAAAAATTGGATATCCAGATCCAATTGTGGATATTTTTTATATTTTGTTTAATTATTTTTTTAAGAAAAGTAACTACAAAATTTTAGAAATACAAACTTGTTTAAATTTGATACAAACTTGAAGTAGTTCGAGTTTAAGATAAAAAAAAACTACTACTACAAATTATTAGAAATAAAAAATTCATATCATTCATCTATAATAAACATCAATATTCATACCTTAACCCTAAATGTGACTTGAGAGTCAAGGATTTCGAGAGTACATTTGATTTTCTAAATAATAAAATAGATACATAATTTATTAAATTTTAAAAATAAATTAAAAAATCGGATAATATGGGTAATTTGGGTATACCCGATCGGATATCGGGTTACCCGATACCCAATATTCCAAAAATCCTATACTCGAACCCGATCCCGAAACCCGAAAAAACAGGTATTGGGTATCCAATTACCAGATATTTCAGGTTCGGATATCGGGCATCCAATTCCCGATATCCATTTTGACAGCCCTACTCCGTAATATTGTATCATTTCAATAGTTACTATTATTTCTTTGGATTCGATCTAATATTACACCAATATAGAGTCAAACTAAATTAAAGTATTAACATAAATAAGTGTGCATAACATAAATAACTTGCATATCAATTATCATCGCTTTTCGGCTACGTGACGTGAATCCCAAAATCTCATTCTGCCATTTTTCTGCATCAACCACACTCAAAAATGAAGCCCATGAACACTTGCACAAGCTCATCATCACCCCACTCCACCAACCTCTCAACCACAAAGATCGTATCTTTCTCACTCCTATCCTTCTCTCTCTTCGTTGTATTCAAATGCTTCTTTGCATACACCATTCCCACACCACAGAATCAACAGCTCTCTTTCTCCAACACCACTCCAGCTGCTGAAACCACCCCTTTAGCGCCATCTCCTCCTGTGGAGGCGGCGGGGAGGCCGGTGCTGGAGAGAACAGGGATCATAAATGAGCTGGGAATGATGACGGAGGATTTCGTAGTTGGGGAATTCGATGAAGGGCTGATAGAGAGCATAGTGGTGGTTGCCAACAGCACTGATGAGAGGGGAGAGAGAAAAGTGGTTAGAGTTGAGAAATTTAGCATTTGTGAGATGAATATGAGTGATTATGTTCCTGGTTTGGACGATGTGGATAGTGATTTCCAACTTAAAAATTTGTCTGAGAAGGGGAAGGATTGGATTGTTTGGTGCCGTGGCCTAAAGGGTACAAGCTTCATATTCCATGGCCGAAAAGCAGGGATGAGGTACAACTTTCTTGATTTTTTTTTGTTCCAAAGTTGTTGGTTTCTTAGATTTGATCTCATTGTGATGAGGAAAAATGTGTTTTGAGTTCTATGTAGATTAGATTAGGCTCTTAATGGCATAAATTAATAGGCAGAAATTTCTGGGTGAGTAGGATCACAACATAGAACGAATTCTTAAAGAAATCATTAGTACAGAATTTGTGAGATTCTTGTTGAATAACTAGTTTGTAGCAGTAGTAGCTAGTGAGCGTTGAGGTGGAAGGCAGATTTTGATCCTAATTTGGAGGGTTGGTGTTCTACAAACTGAAGATAACTGCATATATATGATAACGTTAGTGCAGGTCGGGTTCGACAACATACCTCATACGCTTGTGGATAGGGCGAACAAAGATGCAGTGCTAAGAAAAGATGATAAGCATGCAATTCCAGGAGATGGGCCTCAATTTATCAGTGGCACGAATAAATACTTGGATCAGATATCCAAGGTTTGCTTCTGTCTTCATTCCCCTTTAGGTTTAAGTTCTGTTTGCTTTAGATTGATCTCTGAAGCATGTGATATAGATGGTTCCCGAGATTGCATTTGGCCATCATACACGAGTTGCTTTGGATATCTGCTCTGGACTTGCGAGTTTTGCGGCCTACCTACTGGAACGGAACGTGACAACTCTGTCAATAGCTCCAAGAGAAGTTCATCATAACCAGATCGAACTTGCATTAGAGAGAGGCATACCTGCCATGATAGCTGCATTTGGAAGGCGCCGGTTGCCTTACCCAAGCCAAGCATTCGACCTGGTTCATTGCTCTAGGTGTGGAGTTAATTGGACTGTTGATGGTATGCTTCAACAAAATCTTGGTGTGAGATTACAGCAAAAGAGTGAAACTGAATTAGGTGTTGTTTGTTCTGACTTCTGATCAGAATCTGATGTTTTTTTGTCTGATTAAGGTGGGATTTTGCTACTTGAGGTGAATCGCCTACTTAGAGGGGGAGGACACTTCATGCGGGAAGCGGAGCCCGTTTACTAGTCCGAGAACGACCTTGGGGGCAGTGGAGAGGTAGCCAATCTTGGCTATTAATTTCTCAACCACTTGTTTCATTTACTGTTTTCCAATGTTAGAATGATAATCTTGTGTTTTCACAGCAATGGAGGATCTCACCAGAATCATTTGTTGGGAACTAGTCAATAAGGAAGAATATATCGCCATTTGGCAGAAGCCTCTAAACAATAGTTGCTATCTCAATCGAGATCCTAATGCACAGCCATCGCTATGCAACACTGACGACGATCCAGAAGATATATGGTAGCAGATTTTTCTGAGATACATCTCCTAGTTTGAGTTATGTAAGATTGAGGTAACGTGTTTAGGTTTCAGGTACACGGAGGTGAAGGCTTGCATCACGCGCTTGCCTGAAAATGGCGATGGAACTAATACTTCTGACTGGCCTGCCCGCCTCCACAGCCCACCAGACAGGCTATTCACCATACAAATGGATGCTGAGAAATCTAGGAAGGAACTCTACAAAGCAGATTCAAAATATACGAATGAAATCGTAAGAGGATATGTTGGTGCTTTTCACCTCAATCAGATGAATCTGCGGAATGTCATGGACATGAAAGCTGGATATAGAGGGTAATCATCTCTCTCTGTCTCTCTTCATTTCAAGAACTAGGGTTCCATTTCAACTATGATGAACGGCATTGTCATGCAATATAGATATGCAGCAGCAGCTTTGGTGGATTTCCAGTTCAGCAGCTGGGTCATGAATGTCGTCCCAGTTAGCGGTCCCAATACGCTGCCTTTGATATACGACCGTGGTTTAATAGGCGTAATGCATGACTGGTGTGAGCCGTTCGCCACATATCCAAGAACATACGATCTGCTGAATGCAGTAGGCCTCTTCTCTGTAGAACAGAGGAGGTAAGAAATTTTCAGACTTAAATTCATATACAGCTCTCAGTAAAACATAATGATCATGTCTCTTCTCCCAGATGTAACATAACCAAAATAGTGCTGGAGATGGACCGGATCCTCAGACCAGGCGGGCGCGTTTACATACGCGACACCACTGCTGTGATCGAACAACTCGAAGAAATCGCAAAGGCAGTAGGATGGGTGCCCTTCATGTTCGACTCCGGAGAGGGGCCTCATTCAAACTGGAAGCTTTTAGCTTGTGAGAAGCGGTTGTAAGATAAAACACACAATTTTTTAGGCAAGGGAATATGCATAATAGATAATGCCATTATCATTTGTATCTAACTGTAAGTTTTGTCGCACACAAATACACCCAGCATGTTCAATGGAATGTTTCTTGCAATTGATCCCAAAGCAAAGTGCAATAGAGCAACTCACAGCTACGAAGGGGCATTGGGTGTTGAATCTTTGGTGGCAGCAGTGTTGATCTGCTTGGAGAGATAGGCTTCGTAGATGTCAACGACAACACGGGGGTCCTTGTCGACCAGCTCAGCATACTCGTCCCGCTTGGTGACCTTGTCCATATGGTCAAGGACGAGGGAGAGGGCAGAGTCTAGCAGGGTCTTGGCGCAGTGCTGGTGGGCGAAGGCGTAGTAAGGGAGGGAATTCTCCCAGTTGAGTCTGGACATGAGATATTTCTCGCAGTAGGTCTTGAGGTGCTTCACTTGGTATTTCTCAGCCAAAATCAAGAGATCGCAGGCCATGTTCTCGTCAAGGCAAGCTTCTGCGGTGTAGAGATAGTTCACGAATGCTCGGAGCGCATCGTATGAGACGTCATTCATCTTGATTGTCCCGCTCAGCCTCTCCTCCATCTCGTTTTCCAGCATTGCCCTAAATACCGGCGATCGACTCGCCTGTGTAGCAATCCACATACTAGGAATAAGCAGCTACCAAACAATTGAACAATGAATTGCTGTAGCATCACGGATTGATCGATAAAAATGCTAAAAACTACACTTGTTTGCGTGTAATTTGATCGAGATAGTGGATTTAAAAAATTTAGCTAATATAGAATTATAACTATAGGAGAGACTGGGAAGCAGAAGTGTAATGTACCAAAACAGCGCGATGGGCGGGGATGGAGGGGGAGTTGCAGAGCATATCGGGGGAATCCGGCGACCCACAGGCGACCAAAACGACGTCGGAGAAGCAGGGGGTGTTGGCCCTAGCTGCGGAGTGGGAGGTGGAACAGAGGAGAAGGAGGAAATTGACCTTGGACTTGAGTTCCTCGATCTCTAGCTTGTGTTCCTCCTCCGTCTCGCCGGCCTCCTCGTAGCACTCACGGCACGTGCCGGCGCTGCGATCGCCGTAGTCCTCCTTGCACGACAGGCACTTCATCATCCTCAACCGCCGCCGTGCCGCCGCCGAGGAAGACGCGTCGTCGGCGTCTTCTTCTTCGTCCTCTTCCTCTTCAGAATCCGCGTCGGAATCGGAGGAGAACCGCCGCCTCCGCTGGTGGCTCCGCCTCATTGAGTGCGTTTTTTTTATCTATATTGTGAAATTAAACTTCAGTAGTTCCTTATACACTCTCCTCCTCCAAAAAATAATGTATTATTAATATTATTTAATGTGACTCGCATGATTAATAGTCTATATAATGGGGTTTGGTTTCCAAGATAAAATAATATTAAGATAAAATTTAGGATTGATTATGAGATTATTTTAGTAATGGGGATTCCTATGACTAATTATCCATGATTATCCATCTAGAATTGAGATGTAGGGTTGAATCTCATGAATCAATCGCATTATAAATTTAATCTCGAATACAATCTTGCAAACCGAACGCTCCTAAGTAGATTAATTTTGATGATCACAACACAATAGCAAAATTGGACTATATATATACCTCCCGGCTGCTTCCTCGTCTCATTTGTCCGCCTTCGTCGTCTCTTGTTCTACTTTTGGTTGTTAGGCTGAAAGCCTGGAAACTGAGGTGGCAGCAGCAATGTTTAATCCTCTGATGCTTCTGTTCTTCTCTCTCTATCTCTCGAACTTGTGTCCTCATTTTGTTGTTTGAGAATGGATAATTGTTTTCTTGAATATCACAAGCAACTTCAAAAATAAATTTCAAATTTCATTTCATAAATTGTTCTTACAAAATCCTATACCTAAACCTTTAAACTCTGACTACAAACCGTCAAATCTACTAGTATAGATTACATACCATGAACATAGCCTGCACCTCTACAACTATGTTGTTCGTCTCCCGGCTGCCCATGGCTGGAGACGAATATATATAAGTACGACACGCTATATCGATTCGACACCATGATCATCACATCTATGCGGCACCGATACGGATACGTGTATCCGTATCCGAAGGATACGGATACGCGGGTACGGCTCTTTCCCAAACAACCCAATACGCGGATACGTTTTAACTATTTTTTTTAATAAATAATAATAGTGCATAATAAATTACAAAATTGATATTCTAATTCAACATAGAGACATTAAAGGTCTATTACACTCAGATTTGGAGATGCCATACTGCTGAAATTGAAAGCTCTAACAGGGGAAGGGAGAGAACGATGTCAAGAACCTTGCTGCAGCCGCGCGGGCGTGGGTCGTCGTCGTCGTCGCAGTGGCGGCGCAGGCGCGAGTCGGGCGTGGGGACGAGCTGGGGTAGGGCAACACATTAGCCGCTGCTTATATACTCCTTTCAACAGGGCTCCTTTAGATGGGCTTTAAACTGGGCCGTATCCACCGAAGATACGTATCGAATCTGAGGTTTCCCGGCCCAATACGGCCCACCTCGCGGATACGCCCAGGATACGTATCGTCGGTGTATCCGTCGCGTATCAGTATCGGATACGTATCCGATACGCGATACGGCAACAGGGTGACGTATCGGTGTTGTAGAGCATCACATAGTTAGTTCACTATCGCTGACTTCTAAGCTAATACTCGCGGATACGCCCAGGATACGTATCGTCGGTGTATCCGTCGCGTATCAGTATCGGATACGTATCCGATACGCGATACGGCAACAGGGTGACGTATCGGTGTTGTAGAGCATCACATAGTTAGTTCACTATCGCTGACTTCTAAGCTAATATAATCCGGGAATTGTCCTTCATGCACAACTATGTCATCCTTACCTTTTGAGGAGAGCTTCTCTACTGCTGCTGATGCTGAGCTCCAGTCATTAACTCCTACTAGTCCGCCATCAAAGTAGCGGCCTCTTACAACCTTTTGCTCGATAGTTGGTTTCATTTCTTTCTTTTTTGGATGGTGCAGACTGCACGTCGATGCTTGAGGACACACTCCAGTTGCTTCAGAAGCAGGGCAGACGTAGGTGTGTTTCTTCCGGCACTGCAAGTTCAGAAACATGATCACTAGCGTGTGTTGCATCTTAAAATATCGTGTGCCTTGAATGGAATACGGTGGTGGCTTTTGCTGTACTTCAAGATCCAGCTCTCTAGCTTTGAGGATGAACTTTTTAACAGACAAAACGCAACAAGGAGACAAACGGGATAGAAGAGAAGCTATATTTGAAAGTTGAAACTAATGCAATAAGCTAAGGTTGTCATAATCGTGTTTTCTGAAAAGAACACCTCTTGTATAATAGCAAAACACAAAAGAAATCGATATCATTAAAAACTTGAGTACATAGAAGCGAAGACAAGCAATACCTCATTGCCATCAGCACAGTAGCCTCTGAGGAAATTTTCACAAACACTTGAATCAGGATTGACATGTACATGTCTATAAGGACAATCATCATTGGAGCATGACCCTGTAAAAACAAGAATGAGATACTAGATTGTTGTCTTAGACCAAGACCAACAACAACCAAAACATGCACCACTGAGTACCTTTCAGAAAATATGAACAATCTTGCATCCTCTCAGGGATAACCTACATCAAAAATAGTGTCATTGCATAAATACACAGAGATATCATACACTCAGAACCATAAGACAAAAATCACTTATTACCTTGTGCGTCAATTTGCAGGTGCTATTGGTGCATGAACCAGTCAGGAATTTCGTGCAAACTACTATTTTAGAGGGATCATGGATGTACGGACACTTCCAATCATCCTTGTTGCATTTTCCAAATCTAGTGAAGAACTGGCAATATTTACTCTTTCTAGCCAATCGCAATCGGGCAGTTCGTAAACTCCAGCGAACTTTCTCGCTTGCAAGGACACGGACACGTTTCTTTGGATCTCTAACCAGCTGGTTACCATTTCCAATTCGAACATATCAAAACAAAATTCAAGATATCAAAATGACCACTAAAATGTGCTAAAAGCCTGTCTCTGTTACTGTATCTCCATTGCTAGTAAAAATTAAAAAAATGTAAACTTATGAAGGACTTCTTCAATTAAAAGCACAGATTCCTGAAGCAGAGTCATGCAAGAGAACTTACTCTTCATTGCCGATCAATAATCTCCTGGGGATATAAGATCTCTCAACATTCTTTTTTGACTGAGGAGTTGCTGATGATGATGATGATGATTCATTATCTGCAAGTTATGCAAGAAGAGCTGAGATCTGGTGATTAGATTTCTACAAATAATGGCTATAGTGATGATCTTATCACTGTGAAACACAAGAAAAACCGGGTTAGCTCTCATATTCAATGCTAAAAGAACAAAAAAACCAAAGATATGTGACTCTACAGAGGCAGTTGATCAGAGTAGTTGCTCCAAAGTTACAGTAAATCATACATAGCATTCAAATAATGAAAATGCTCATGAAACATAGAAGAACAAGAACCCATTCGTAAAAAATTGAATACATATAAATGCTTTCATGAAATAACTGCAAATATATTTGCGAAAATGGAAAGAGTAGGCTGGTTAATCTACACAATCTAGAAGAGTATATGACAAATTGGCCAGCACAAATGACAGAGAAGCTAATGAAAGGGCATATAAAGCCACCTGTGATCCTCTGAAGAGTCCTCCTTGTTGGATCCATTTTGTATCGATCTGAACCAATACGAAATATTCGTTCACCTGTTTACGTGATCCAAAAATGCACATGAAGTGTTATATACAATGGGGGAATATTAATAAGCATTTTACATCCAGTACATCTCTAATTATCTATAGAAGTTTTTTTTTTAAATGCCACACCAGGATTGCAGAGCGGCATACCTGGATGCATCTTTACACTAGGAACCCACTTACGAGAAACATGATTTCTACTCTTTGAAGCAATGTGAACTGTACCCTTTTCTTCCTTTTTCCTCTTCTCAGCAGCAGCAACAGCTCTTGTAGCTTCCTATTAATAAAGCAAATATAGCATACTTACGTACATGATTTAAGCTGAATATCGATGAGTACTTGTGCTCAACAAACCTCCTCTGCTTTCCTCGAGTTCCTTTCAATTGATTTCGACCACTTTAAACTAGAGCCACCAACACTTAACACTTTCGACATCCTAAGAGAATATCCATGCGTTGATCTAGTGTAAATTGCACCTCTCTTTCTTGACACCAGCAGTTTTTGGCTACACAACTCGGATGAAGAAAGAGATATGCAACAGATGCATATTAGTTTAGTTCCAACCAGCTCAGAAAGAAGACACGGTATTGCAGTTCCAGCAATGAAAAAGAGGAGATGCAGAAGATAATCACATACCTGATGTTGGAATGGGACGGTTTCATACCCAATATAAGACTTCTCCAATAAGCAGCTCCTTTAGGCAAAAATAATCGCGGCCAGACTTTTCGAGTTCCCAGAGAATTCTTATGCTTTTCTGAAGCCTATTTATCATGTAATTTCCACACAAATGCCAACTTTGAAGATCTGCAGTTCTTGGCAAAACCAGATTGCCTTCTGGTAGAAATTTTAAGAATAATTGAGCGAGACACAAGTCTATACGCGGTAGGGTATTCATTCGCTCTTTTGACATCATTTTCTGGTGATGCTCTGAAAAGCTGGTTTTCCCTATTGTTGTAGTAACCCTCAGATAATCGTGATTGGCTATTATCCACCCCTAATATAGATATATCATCAGAATTAGAAGTCGCAACCAATTGATAAGATCTTCTCTTGACATAGATAACCTTCTTCCCAGAGTTCCCTTCTGCAGCTGTACTTTGGCAATCTGAGTTGATGACAGAATCAGTTCGACATTCAGGGGCTGGAGATGACTTTATCCTCTCCTCCATGACATATAAACTTTTCGGAGGACAATCATTGCTGTGAGGATTACTCACGGGAATAGGCTCCTCCGAGTTGCAAGGAGAGCAACTTAATAAGTTCCTATTACGATTTTCGGTAAGTACCATTGTAGTTTCTGAAGTGTTTACCTGCCCTGCTCTCTTCAGAGTTAACGCATCTGCATCACCAGTCTTGTACCTGAGATGCCAGGTCATTCTTTTTAGTATTGGGGCAAGGACTTAGCCGATAAACTGAGGAACTTGAACCAGGCAATCCATGTGAGGCGTCATTTGATGGGACATGTTTCCTAACTAGACTATTACCTTTCCGCATGTATGAACTCTGTAAAGGTCTGGCTTCTTTTGTTGCATTAGGTTCCGTAACTGCAGCAGTAGGGTCAACAGTTCGACACCACGTCCTTGATTTTGTAGTATGAGAAGAATACAATTTCCTTGTATTACTAAAATTTAAATGATGATGCATAGGCAAAAATTTAGTAACAGCAGAAGGAGCCTGGTCCTTATGCCAAGTTAGTTTACCATGTACTGGATAAAGTTTTTTGACCACTTGACTGGTATCCTTATGTAGAGATTGTGGAATGCCAGGATTAGATTGTGATTTGTTTACAGCTGCTTCTAAACATTTCCCAAGAGAACTGGTTTTTGGATCAGCAAACACATGCTTTATGTTGGAGATTTTCTCACTGTGACGAATCATTTCAGTATCTGATAGGCTGGCTGATGTCCTAGTGTTTCCCGAAATACATGAATCCAAGTAACATGCAGCCCTTCAGGAGAAGACATGCAAGATTGCATGTCAAAGCTAGATGCTAACGATTCATCTCCAGAATCAGAAGCACTGGGACCATTTCTGTCAGAACATGATATGCCACTAGCAATTAAACCCAGATCGTCACTCCCTAGTAATCTGTCTCCCTCTACCAGATTTTCATTAAGTCATTAATACTAACATCACCTCGCACATCAGTGGTTCGGCATTGTGTGATGGTTATGGATGCTGATGAAGTATCCCAACTATGCTCAGCTCGCAATTCAGATATGGCCTGGTGGGATGCTGCTCAAGAATTGGCGCCTTGCTGGACCCATCTGCAATTGTATCATCTTCAGAAATAGAGGAGAGACTTGATCTTGGGCTGGAAAGTTTCTGCTTTTTACGGTGGCCTAGGTTAACGGGCTTGATTGCATCCCTATCTGCATCACATACAGAAGCTTTATCATGTACATATTTGTTGGAAATGTTCACATCCTGATTGAAACCCAAACTGTCTCCACAACCAGCATTTTCTTGAGATAAAAAGTTCTCATGTTCCTGCTGCGCAAACCCATCAGCTCTCAACTGGTGCACATGGTCAGCATTCTCAGTAGTAGTTAGCAATCCCTCGGCATGGCCAGAACACCGAGTAATAACACTACGGATCACATATGACGATGCAGATCTTGTGCTCAAAGTGTTCCCCTTCCTCTTCAGTGCAGGTTTTGTGTTCAAATTGTTCCTTTTCCTCTTCCTCTTAGGAACCAAGGGTTTACAAGCATCAACTTTGATCGCATGATAATATCTTTCCATTCGTGAATCAGCTCCAAGCAAAGGCTGATTTGTTCCTCCTTTATCCATATGCTCTGGTGAAGTTTCCTGAGATACAAATTGGTAATCTGAAACAATATCCTGGTTGGCAGCAGAATCTCTTGATTCAGTAGCTGAATGAGATGGCACCTCAATAGCATTTGCCAACAGAGCATTTGACTTAGATGAAATCGCAAGCTCCATAGGACTCTGCTACCTCTCTCTCTTAACTTCCATTCTCATCCCCATCTTCGCAGACCCTTTTCCCTCGACCTTGAAACTACATATACCAGACTCATTTGCAAAGTGCTGAGATTTTAAAACTCCACCGTGCCTGCTATGGATTTTTCCTAATTGACTCCTAAGTAATGTATTCTTTTTCTGCAATCTCTTCTTCTTATCAGGCCAAATTAACCCCCCCCCCCCCCCCTACTAACCCCAGTCCCTAACCTACCACTAAATCTACCCAAACTTGGAATATTATCAGCAAATTCTGGTTTCCTGCTTCCCAATCGAGACAAAACTCCACCAAAACTCAGATCATCCTCAGCATATTCCGGTGGCCTGTTTCCAAGTCGAGACAAAACCCAACCAAACCTTAGATCATTCTCAGAAAGTTCTGGCTGCCTGTTTCCCAGTCGAGACAAAACTCCAGAGGACCTACTAGAGTCCCGTCTCATCTCATCATCAAAACTAGGATCCCTGTACAAATCACAACTCCGGCCGGTCATAACCATTCGACTATCCCATCTCCTCTCATCATAATCACACTCCCTGTACAAGTAACGATTCCGATCATTCCTACCACTATCTCAACTCCTCTCATCATAGTCCCCCCTTCTGTCCAAGTCAGAACCCCAATCACTAAGACCACTATCACATATCCTGCCATCATCCCTCTTTCTATACAACTCAAAATTCTCAGGAATTACATCACGATCTCCTCTATCAGCCTCAGGAACCTTTCTATGAACTCCCGTTGCACCCCAACACAAATCTCGATTCCAATTTTCAGGCAATTCACGTATATCATCAACACGACCTCGAGTACAATTTTCATTTTCGTAGACAGGATTTCTCCTGGGATAATTATGAACAATTCGCAAGGGTGTGTTTTCTCTCGGAGGTGGGGGCGGAAGAAGGGTTGGGTGGAAATAGGGTTTCAATGGAAGAGTAATATTCAATGAACGGGTATCTGATGGAGGCGGCGGTGGGGGGAGGTGGTGGGGATAGTGTTGGGGGTGTGAAATCGGGAGGGCGGAGGACATTTTCATACCTGAGGTGGTGGTGGTGGTGGTGGTGGTGATGGTGGCGGAAGCGAGGGGGCGGCGGGGGGAGATCCATTGCGCGGCGGCGATTGGTCGGATTTTGCGTGAGCTACAAATATGGGTATTCTTTTCTTTGTTGAATTATTCAAATTAGGCGGAGGAAAATTAAAATTATTAACCTTTTCGTATATCATGTAAATAATCCAATAATATCTTATTTTTGGGATTTATCCATTATTTTAGTTTTCTATTTCGTCAGTTATAGTATGAAAATTCGATTCAAATAAATGTATCTAGGTATATTATGGGAAATGATATCATTTCCTTGTTAAAGATCATGGCAAGAAAATAATTCAGTATCTTATGTAAAAATAGATTTGCTTTAGCCTTTAGGGATTGTAAAAATAGACTACTGCTGGTACTACATAGGAGTATAAATTACTGTATACTTCTATTCAAACTTAAGGCATTGTTTGGTAGCTTAGTATAATTTTTCATGTTATGGTAGGCTAAATAATAAAATAAATATTTTAACTCTATATTTGATGTATATTAGTTTATATTAAGTTTAGATTATAATCGTACAAAAATTCTCTTAATAAATCTAAATTAAAATAAGAAAGATGAAAGTTTGAGGCTAATAAAATAAATGAACTTAAATTAAATTAATTATCATGATTGAATATTCTATATAAATTAGTTATTTCACCTTATCTTCAGTAAGCATATGGAGTACTACCATATCTGATTTGAAGAAGAGCACCATGAATATGACAACATTATTATAATGTAATCACTATATAAGTACACTTTGATGGGAGGCTTCAACAGCCAAAATACATCATTCTAATTATTCTGAAAAACAACCAAACAAAAAAGAATGGCTTCACACTCTCACAGCTGTACTAAGGGAAGGAGGAGGACAGACCTACAATACAAATAAACCTCTCATCCAACCCCACACTCACCATGACTAACAAATGCCAACACACAACCACACACCACGACTAGTCGAAGCTCGAAGAGCGACTCCACCTGCCCCGTAGATAATCTTCCAAGGAAACGCTATGCTCGATGCTGCTTAGGGAGAGCGAGTCATCCTCCTCCACGTCGAGCATTGCAAGGTTGAGATAGGATTGGAGGTTCGTCCGTGACATGATTTCATCGTCTATTGCATCGGGCCCATCCACGGAGTTGCTAGCTTCTATGTGCACCGGCCCCTCAGAGGCGTTCACTTGCAGTCTAGCCCACTTCACGACCTCAGGATCGCCCTGGAGAAGCTTCAAAACCTGTCCACAAGAGTGAGTCAAATAGTGGATGTGATGAGAAACGCAAGAGAAATGACTTACTTGGCTCATTTGGGGCCGAGCTCGTGGTGCACGTCTGATGCAAAGAGATGCAGCTAGAAGCATCCTCTCCACTTGATCATGATCATAGTTGCTTCCTAGGTTCGGATCAAGCAACGTAGTGAACTTATCCGAGGTTAGAATAGGCTTCGCCTGTCACATCAGCAAGAACAATCTTAACTCCATTTGCTGTCAAAGTTAAATCAAACAAACATACATACCCACATAACAAGGCTCTCTTGTCCTTTTTCACAGTTGCTGCTTATCGGTTTCCTCCCCGAGAGAAGCTCGAGAAGAACTACTCCATAGGCGTAGACGTCTACCTTCTCGTTTACCTTCCCATACATGAAATATTCAGGAGCCAAATATCTGAGCAGAACAACATGATGAGTCACACTGTTTTCCAATCCAAGAATGCTGAGCAAAAAAAGAGTTACTGACCCGAAAGTGCCAGCAACGTCTGTGCATGTTATGTGAGTCGAATTCGGTGATGCCCATTTAGCAAGCCCAAAATCTGAAAGCTGAGAATGTGATCAAATAGAATTGGTGAGTGATGGATACATAAGTAGTAGTAGTAGTAGTAGTACATGAAATGAAATACGTATGTAGCTGATATCAATTATCACCTGAGGCTCGAAATCTTCGAATAGGAGTATGTTTGATGACTTAACATCTCTGTGGATCACAGGCTGCTCTTCTCTGCTGTGGAGATAATCCAAAGCCTCAGCAACGCCTATAGCGACCTTGTATCTCTCGTTCCACCCGAACGAGAGTGGACCCTTTTTATCGCCTAGTTTTTCAAAAGTTGATTCTGTTAGGTAACAAAACCAAAATTCATAACCAAATAAGACCATTTTTGGTATATGAAATATACCATGAAGATTTTCTTCAAGGCTTCCTCTTGATAGGAAATCATACACCAAGAGAAGCTGATTGTCCTCAAAACAGAATCCAAAGAGTGAGATGATGTTTTTGTGATGTATCGCGGTGATGATCTCGATTTCTAGGACAAACTCCTTCAAAGCATTCTCGGATGGCTTCAGGATCTTCACGGCAAGCTCCTTCCCGTCCGGAAGGCAACCTCGATAGACCTGACTACTGCCTCCTTTACCTATCATATTCCCTAGAATTTCACAGATACAACTACACAGTCAAGCGAAAAATGAACCATAACAACATATCCAAATCAAATTCAGCAAAAAAAACCTTCTCTGAAGTTGGAGGTAGCTAGTTCAAGCTCCCTGAACTTGAACAGTCTGCACGTGGCGGAGTACTTCTCGTGAAGGCCCTCCAGCTCCTCCGGCAAGGACCTTGAGCTCGATGGAACAGGCGAGGCCTCATTCCCAACAGGAAAAATTGCACCAATTTCTCCATCTAGTTCATGATTTGGGGAGTCATAGTCTTTCCTAGACAGATTCTCGATATACAAACAATATTTACTCGGTAGCCTCAACGCCCACTGAACTACAGAGATCTGCCTCACTTGCTGAATCTGCGAAGAACTCGTGTTACAAACCATGGCACAATGAAGAAGTGGCCAACCAGGCTTCACCTCAGACAATCCCCTCAACAAGAGTGAGACCGTGCCAGATGCAACGACATCAGCCTTCTTCACTGGAACAATCGCCATCGAAGAATCCCTCTCCCTCTTAGCTTCATCCTTCGAAGGCTCCTCAGCTAGCCCCTTGCACGGCTCATGCCATGTCACTGAATCTGGCGTGCAAATCGAGCATTTCTGCTCAACGGAATCTGGTTTACCACAGCCACCTTCTCCCCATGTCAGCATTGGCTTAATAAGATCACCACCTTCGTTGAGCACTTTGATGTTCTTGCTGAATGATCTTTGCAGAGCAGTAAGTAAACCATTTCTACGATTGTGTTCGAGCTCTATACAAGTCAAGATCAAAGGCAACAGAATGAACAAACATGTCTGATAGATTTTCTTTAGTACACAATCATGAAAAAGAGAAAAAAAACACTACCTTTGACACTAACACGAGACGCGAAACTGGATTCACGGTGAAACACAATCTTTCCATTGTTAACAGCCAACACAGAGCATTCCTTTGACAGTTTCTTCGCGCAGTATTTAGCTACAGATGCAGAAGAACGAGCCGTCTGAGCCGTTCCTACTATAACCTCGGATGCATAGTAAGATTTAGCTTCTCGAACAAGGATTTTTTGAATCGATGAGCCTCTGCATATCTTTAGTTTGAGATCTACCTACAGTATTAGCAACAGATTACCAACTTTTAGCTCAAACAAAGCAAAGGAAACTTATTCTTGAGGTAAGTCATGATTGTCATAAATGAAACTGTAATAAATTCTTGAGGCTAGCAGCTTAGATCCGCCGAAAGTTTTTGACAAATTATTGTCTAACTTATGTGAAACATCACTAACATTAGAGTGTAATAATGAACATTTCAAGAATTTACCAGAAAGTACAATAAATGAGAAAAGAAAAGTAATATTGACAAACAGTTTACCTGCTTTAAATTACAGAATCCTTCGTAAACTTCAAGAATTGAATCAAAGGCTTTAACCAGGGAGAGAAGGGATGACTTTCCATCACGATCAACAATTTCTGCACAAACCCACCTCATCAAATCAATAAAATTTCACAAACTACAAAAAGGGATGCAAAAAAAGGGATCAAATTGTTCGAACTTCAAAATCCAAGAATGCATTTTTATGCGCCCATGATCTCCCAATTCACATAATTGGTCGATAAAAAATGATCCCACAAACAAAAACATGGTTGAGAAACACACACACACCGTTGTTCTTGAGAACATGAAGGGCGATGACGCGATCACCGGCGTGAGCGACTTTAACGAGGGCCCACGTGAGAAGCTCTCTGCTGTAGGAGTCGAGCTTGACGCCAACCACCACCGTGCGGCCGCCGGAGCACTCTTCAACCACCATCTGAGTAGAGTCTGAAAGAGCTGTGATTAAGCTCTCAACCTCATAGAGAGAGAGAGAAGGGAGTTATGTATTATTAATGTATATGTGAAAAGGTGGGTTCTTTTCGGTTGTTAAATGTTTGTAACTGAAATTAGGAGAAGTTTTTTGGTATGTTTTTCAAGAATTGAGCAAATGTCGGATGTCAGGAAGTCGTCTGCTTCTATGGTTATGTACACGACTCTGCTTTTCGTCCTTCAACTCTCTCTTGTAGTTGTATTGATTTCGTGTGTTTTGCATAATTAAATACTCAACTCATTTTATTGAAGTAAGTAAAAAGAATTTAGATTTAAATCTATTCATTTTTTTATTTTTTTAAAAAGGATGGTGATAAAAATTGCAATTCAACAGCCGATGCATTGATTAAATAAAAATGAAATCCAAATGTGGCTACTAAATCTCATGGAGAGTTGAAATTTTTTTATTAAATTTAATATTTGATTGAGCACGCCAACATAATTATTTGTTTATTTTGTACCTAATTAACTTTGATCGAATTATTCAATATTTTATTCAAAAAAAGTCGCTCAATATTATACTACTGCTCCTACTTTCTCTATCCATAAAAATTGAAACAATTACTCATTAGACATAAGACATCCATAAATAACATTCAATTTTTTTTAACAAAACTTTTACTCATAAAAACAATTCTCCCACTAAATAAATACTTACTACATTATTTTATTAAAATCGGTGTTATCAATAATATTGCATGAGAAAGAGTACCGTTTATCCAATCATAAGAAATCAAGTTATTAATAGCCGAACTATTTTGGAGAGTCTTAATTGATGTACATGTATGATGTATGTGTGCATTTATGCTTTGAAAATGTACAAAATTAAATTTCATGAATAAACGAATTAATAGCCACTAATTAATGGAATATTATTTGGGCAAAATAATACATTTAAGCTGGTGAAATTACAATAATTAGGTTTAATAGTATTCAATTTGTTTTTTAAAAATTACAACGAAAATCGTAATCTCCAATTTCTTAACTGGAAAAATAGAAATGATTTCATAAAAATGTGGACCAGGGAAGATAACTGAGACGCACCGACCATCCCATCCCATACTCCTCACGTGATACACCAACCAAACGCACACGCGTGGCATGGCTCTCTTTACACGTCACCCATATGGTTTCATAGTTTTTTTTTTTTGAAAGATTTATTTTATTTTTAGATGTCAACCTCATGCTAATTTGATACTCCCTCCATCCGCTATTAAATGTTATACATTTGATCGGCACGGGTTTTAAAAAATTATTTGACTTTATGAAGTAAAGTGGTTAGAAAAGTTGGTAGAATGTAGGATGATGGGGTACGAACTAAACCCTAATGGCAAGCCCAATAACAGTGACGGCCCATCAGCCTAGAGCCCAAGAAAGAGTATCTGTTCGGCACCAAAGAGTTCGGCACGACCAAAGAGTTCGGACTCAGCCTATAGCTCGGTAAAGTTCGGCACGACCAAAGAGTTCGGACTCAGCCTACAGCTCGGTAAAAGCCGACCAGTCAAGCTCTCCTCTCAGATCGGCAAGAGTTGATCGGTAAAGTCCAGCAGTTCGGTCTCAGCATTCGACCGAACTAGGAGTTAGTGGACTCATGAAAGGCCTCCACGACCTCCACTATACCCACGATCTATTTAGTGGTATGAAGCAGTTATTGAGCAGTTATTGCTCACCCACGATCTTGTTAGTGGGGCTGCAAACCACGATCCTAGTTCGATGTATAAATAGAACTTAGATCAGATAGAAAAGGGTTAAGCTCTCTAGAGATAAAATACCATATAGCAAGTCTGTGTTGTAAGCTGTAATCCCAGATCAAGCAATACAATCTTGCCCTCCCTTCTTCCCGTGGACGTAGATTTACTTCAGTAAATCGAACCACGTAAATTCTTTGTGTCGTAATCTTCATTCTCTACCAGCATTTACTAACATCAGAAATTCGCGGATCCATCACTGGCGCCGTCTGTGGGAAGAGAGAACAAAATTTGTGATAAAGCGAATTTTTGATCCATTTTTTCCACCCAAAAAATGCATACCAGATCGCAGAGTACCCGTATTCCTGCCCGTGAGAACCAGGAGGAAGCCAATCCATCCCACAGGTCTGGAAAACAGCCTAGGGATAAATCCACCACCAGTTCTCATGGCGAAGGAACAAGCCGCTCCAAAAATCGTCCCACTGAGTCTTCCCAGCAGCCCGATTTGAATGAGGCTGTCAAGCAGTTTTTGGCGGCGAAGCAGGAGGAATTCTTAACCTTCCTGCGAAAAAGCCAAAAGCAGCCGGAGACGAAAACGGCGGATTCTCCTTCTCCCTCCGCACAAGAAAGTCACTACCGCAGTAGTGTCGCATCTCCCAGGAGAAAGAATCCCCGTCCCCCACATGTTCCAGTTCCTCCTCGGTACCGGAATCACAGGAGAACTCAATCTCCTCCATACCGACGAGATATCGGATTCGCCGTGTACGGAGCACTGAAGACTCCGTTCTCGGACGACATCACCCGAACTCCCCTACCACAGAACTACCGAACTCCGTCGATGACTTACGACGGGCTTGTGGACCCTCACGATTTCTTGGGGCGCTATCAATATAACATGGCGAACCAGGGTCTCAACGAGGTCCACATGTGCAAGCTGTTTCCCGAGCTGCTCATCGGGAACGCGAGAAGGTGGTTCGATAGCCTCCCCCAGGGCAGCATCAGATCTTACCGAGATCTAATGGATGCCTTCCACAGGAGGTTTTTTTCAGAAAGCGGAAGCCCGAATCACTTCGGCTCAGCTGCTTTCCATTCGTCAAGGTCGCGACGAAAAAATCAGCGACTTTATGACAAGATTCCACAAGGAATGCCTGCAAGTAGACGATCTCAACGATCTGCTTGTCATCTCGGCATTCCAAAATGGAATCCTGCCCGGAGCTCTCTACAGGAAGCTCGTTGAGTGCGGTCCGCAGACAGCTCAGGAAATGTGGGACATTGCGGACCAGTACTCCCGGGCCGATGAGGCAGACCGTCGCAAACGGTCGTTAGACAGCTCATCGACCCGAGGAGACAGAAGGAAGCCCGATCATAGCGATCAGGGGCATCCTCGCCGGACTCCATTTGAAAGAATTCAAAGGGCTCCGGTGCAAGACAGATTGGGACCTCGTCTCAATCCCGAGAAGCCGCCCGCTCAGTTCGTACCGCTGAACAAGCCGAGAGCGGAAATTTTCGAACTGCACTCTGACCTATTCGAAAAGCCAAAGCGGATGACGAAATCAGCCGCGCGTCGACCACAGGATAGCTACTGCTCCTACCATCAAGACCACGGTCACGATACTGAGGAGTGCAGAAACTTGGCTGCAGGTATCGATGTTCTTGTGAAGGCAGGGACATTGAAAAAATACCGAAGCAAGCAGCCAAAGAAGAATAAAAAGCAGAGTGGTACGAACTGCGCTCCTCAGGATCCGAAAAGGCAGCCGGATCCCGAAGACGATGACGAGCCGCAATATGATGGAGTAATCCAGACTATTGACGCGCTCCCTGCCGGGAAGACCAAGTCGTCCCTAAAGTCAGAACGTAGAGGCTCCAATCGAGAGGAGCCAACGCATAAAAGGCTGAAGCAGGACGAAGTGATTACGTTCTCGGCTGCTGATCCCGTCCCGGCCATCTCTCCTCACCAAGACGCCATTGTCATCCAAGCCGGAGTGGCAAACAAACTGATCCACAGGGTGTTTGTGGATACAGGAGCGTCGGTTAGCATTCTTTTTAAAGAGTGCTTCGACAAACTAGAAGTGGACCCAGCTCGGCTCAGTCCGGCTCCGCTTCCCCTGAAGAGCTTCACCCAGGAGGACACCCGCCCTGAAGGTATTATCAGCCTTCCGATCACGGTGGGGAAAGCGCCTACTAGCTCCAGTACGATGATTGAGTTTTTCGTGGTGAAAGCTCGGTCCCCGTACAACGTCATCCTGGGAAGAGACTGGCTCAACACAGTTCGGGCCGTTTGCTCCACTTATCACCTCACCATCAAGATCCCTACTAAAGGAGGGATAGCGGTCATCCGAGGTGACCAAAAGAGAGCAAAGGAATGTCTGCAAATTGCGCTTAGAAGTGCCGAGCAGTCAAATCGGCACCACCAAGCATAGCAATCACAGCAGCCGGAATCAGAGGCGATGACCGAAGTCATACCGGAGCCGAACTCGATGACAGTTCAGCTGTACGAAGACGATCCATCCAGAACAGTTAAGATCGGCTTCGCGGGAACGCCCCTACTTCGGGAAAAAACCATCCAGCTCCTCAAGGAGTATAAAGACGTCTTTGCATGGTCTCCGTTGGACATGACCGGAGTGCCCCCCGAGGTAATCACTCATCGGTTAAATATTGATCCTTCAGTCCGGCCGATAAAACAGAAGCAAAGACTCTTTGCGGCAGAACGAAGTCAAGTCATCCATGACGAAGTCCGTCAATTATTGAAGGCGGATGTGTTATTCGAAGTGAAGTATCCTTCGTGGGTGGCCAATCCTGTCATGATCAAGAAAAGGGAAGGAGGATGGCGGATGTGCATAGATTTCACCGATCTAAATAAGCACTGTCCCAAAGATTGCTATCCCCTTCCGAACATAGATAAAAAAGTAGAAGCTTTGATAGGCTTTGAAATTTTTTGTTTTCTTGATCTGTACAAAGGATACCATCAAGTTTTAATGGATGAGATTGACGCTTCAAAAACGGCCTTCATTACTGATTTCGGCATTTTCGCTTATAAAAAGATGCCATTCGGTTTAAAGAATGCCGGAGCCACTTATCAAAGGATGGTAGACAAGCTTTTTCGGCACCTGATTGGAAAGGAGGTCGAAGTGTATGTTGACGATATAGTCGTCAAAAGCAAAAGCACTTCGGAGTACGAGCACAACCTCAAGTCCACTCTCAACGTGCTCAAGAAAGCCAACCTCAAACTTAATCCCCAAAAGTGTACCTTTTTGGTAGATTCGGGAAAGTTTCTGGGTTGTTGGGTTTCAAAGGACGGACTCAAGGCAAACCCCTCAAAAGTTCAAGTTGTTCAAAACATGGCGATGCCGAAGTCCATACATGACGTGCAAAGGCTAACCGGATGTTTAGCCGCACTGAATCGATTCCTTTCTCAAGCAGCCGAAAAGCAACTGCCGTTCTTCACGGTGTTGAAAAAGGCACCAAAGTTCGAGTGGGGAGCCGAGCAGAAAAAGGCCTTTGACGAGCTCAAAAGTTATCTAGCCGAGCTTCCTATTCTCTCTGCTCCAACCGAAGCCGAAGTAATATTCTTATACTTAGCGGCATCGGATCAAACCATCAGCGCGGTGCTTGTACGAGAAGTAGGCCTAAAGCAGCTTCCCATCTATTTTACAAGCCGAGCATTAAGAGGTCCAGAAACCAGGTATCAACCTCTGGAAAAGATTGCTCTGGCATTAGTAAATGCAGCAAGGAGACTGCGGCCATACTTCTATGCTCACAAGGTATGCGTCTTAACTGATCTGCCACTTCGGCAAGTGTTGACCAAACCAGAAGCATCAGGCAGAATCGCCAAGTGGGCTATAGAGTTGGGAGAGCACACAATTGAATATCTACCTCGGAAAGCCATCAAGGGACAAGCCTTGGCAGATTTTCTTGCAGAAGCAAAGTTCGATCAAGCAATTCCTGTTATTGCCGAACAGAAGGATTCTGCCAATGCCGAACTAGCACAACCCTTGGAATCCGAAGTAGAGCCGCCGGACTGCTGGAGCGGATTCGTAGATGGAGCTTCAAACAAGATGGGAAGTGGAGCTGGTATTTTACTTGTCGCTCCCGACGGACACGAGGTAACCTACTCACTTCGGTTCCTATTCCCCACTACTAATAATGAAGCCGAGTACGAAGCCCTCCTGGCCGGACTCCAGTTAGCGCAAAGTCTGCTCGTCAAATCTCTCAAAGTCCATTGTGATTCACAAGTCATAGTAAATCACATGTTGGGTACAAGTGAAGCTCGTGACGAGAGAATGAAGAAGTATTTGGACAAAGCGCAAAGCATCAGCCGAAGTTTCTCCTATTTTCGGATAATCTGCATTCCCAGAGCGGAAAATAGCCGAGCAGATACCTTAAGTAAGTTGGCCTCAGATCCGAGCTCAAAGGCGGAAGAATTAATGCATCGAAGCATTGATGAAGCCGAGGTACATTCAGTATCCAGCTCGCCGAACTGGATGACGCCGATCTTGCAGTATCTGGATCAAGGACAATTGCCCGAGGATAAGAGAGAAGCTCGGAAGATCACGTGCCGAGCACTTCGGTACGAACTTCATGAAGGAGTCCTCTTTAGAAAGTCTTACCTCCAGCCGTTATTGCGGTGCGTAGGACCAGAAGAGACGGACTACATCCTCAGAGAAGTTCATGAAGGATCGTGCGGTAGCCACATCGGAGCCAGAGCTTTAGCTAAAAAAGTTCTGAGATGGGGATATTATTGGCCAACCATGGTACAAGAGGCAGTGCAGCTCGTCAAGAAGTGTACGAAGTGCCAAATTCATGCAAATGTCCCAAGGATGCCGCAGACCGATCTATACACTATGCAAAGCCCTTGGCCTTTCATGCAATGGGGCATAGACATAGTGGGACCACTTCCTCAAGCTCCTCGGCAAATGAAATTCCTTATCGTTGCCGTGGACTACTTCACGAAGTGGGTGGAGGCTGAACCATTAGCTACGATAACGAGCTCAAAGGCATTGGACTTCGTCTGGAAGAACATAGTGTGCCGATTTGGCATACCCCACATCCTCATCTCGGATAATGGGACTCAGTTCACCGACAAGACGTTCAAGAATTGGTGCCAAGAGCTGAACATTCAACAGCGGTTCACTTCGGTCTCCCATCCCCAAGCAAACGGACAAACGGAAGTAACGAACCGGATTCTGGTGAAAGGGTTAAAAGCTCGGTTAGAACAAGCCAAAGGACAATGGGTAGAAAATCTCCCTCAAGTCCTATGGTCCTACCGAACTACACCCAAAACCTCCAACGGTGAAACTCCGTATAGTCTGGTGTACGGCACTGAAGCCGTAATTCCGGTGGAGATCGGCGTACCCAGTCCCCGAACTCTAAATTTCTCCTCAGAAATGAATGACGACGGACTGAGAGCAGAACTAGATCTCGCCGAAGAAAGAAGAGAATTGGCGTGCATAAAAGCAGCCAAGTATAAGGAGCAAATAGCCCGGTATTATAACCAAAGGGTGAAAAAGCTTCAATTTCAAGTGGGAGATCTCGTCCTGAGAAACAACGAAGTAAGCCGAGCAGAAAAGCTGGGCAAACTCGAGCCCACATGGGAGGGTCCGTATCGGGTGTCAGAAGTCCTCGGCAAAGGGTCTTATAAATTGACTCACATGTCAGGAGAACAAGTACCCCGAACATGGCACGTCTCCAACCTCAAGAAGTTCCACTTGTAAGAGACAAAGTCCGGTCAGTCTGTCTTGTGTCTAGTTCGGTCATAGGGGTACATGTTTTTATTTGTTTGTTTTTTACTTGTACCTTTTACTTGTCGTTTTGTAAAAAGTTTAAAGTTTTTTTCTTTCATCTTTTTCATTTTTTCTCTATGTGTTTTGTCTCTATGTGCTTGTCGTCTCTTACAAATGGTACCAAGGTATATCGTTCTTTAAAGACTGATCCCCTTTTTAGATCGATTATTAAAGACTATTGTGAGTCCAAGCTTCTAAGGAGGATATAAGACCACAATTCAGCTTAACAAGCAGTCCGTCTGAAACGAACTGCAATAAGCCAACGATTGTGAGTCCAAGCTTCCAAGGAGGATACAAGACCGCAATTCAGCTTAACAAGCACTTCGTCTGAAACGAACTGCAATAAGCCAACGATTGTGAGTCCAAGCTTCTCAGGAAGATACAAGACCACAATTCGGCTTAAGAAATAAGCACTTCGTCTGAAACGAACTGCAATAAGGGAAAGTCCGATCCACGCGATAAACCTCGCCGAATTAGGACGACCAAGTTCGGTCAAAGAAGTTTACCTCATAAGACCGGGGACGACCACGTCTAGTCAAAGAGGTTTACTGCATAAGACCACTTCGGTTAACTGGGAAAGTCCGATCCACGCGATAAAACTCGCCGAATTAGGACAAGGGAAAGTTCGATCCCGGCGACAAAAATCGCCAAATTAGAACACAAACCAAGTCCGGTCAAAGATGTTTATTTCATCAGACCAAGGACGAGTCCGGTCAAAGATGTTTATTTCATCAGACCAAAGACGAGTCCGGTCAAAGATGTTTATTTCATCAGACCAAAGACGAGTCCGGTCAAAGATGTTTATTTCATCAGACCAAGGACCAAGTCCGGTCAAAGAAGTTTACTTCATAAGACCAAGGACCAAGTCCGGTCAAAGAAGTTTACTTCATAAGACCGAGGACAAGTACGATAAAATTTTTTCGCTAAGCTGTAAATACAGTGTTAGAAGCGAAAACAAAATTTCATTTTTCAAATCTTGTTCGGCATACAACTCCGCTACCCTACAAAATGGCGTTACGCTATTACAAAGGACTATTCTACTGTCCAGGGTTGCTGAAGTTAAGCCACCTATCTGCAAAATCCTCTGGAAGCCGAGTTCGGTTGTTCCGAGCAGATGAAGAATAAGCAGGTCGACGAGATGCTATCCTCGACCCAACGCCTCTTCCCCGAGCCCGAGAAGTCCTAACACCTCGGCGATGAAGAGTCTCTGCAATAAGCATCTGCTGATCTTGCTCGCTCATAGTCACAACTCCTCGGCGAATTTCAGTCCGTCCCTGTCTTGACGATTCCGGTTGCTCCTGAGCCCGTTCTCGTCTTGACGTTTCCGGCTGTTCCGGAGTTCGTTGTTGACTGGGAGTAGGATTTTGAACAAGGGAACCAGAGGTTTGATCTGGAGTGCGAGCATCTGTTGGCACGATATGCCGAAGGAATCTTTCTATGGAGGGGCGCCGAGAAAGAACAATGTTGTACCGAGAAGCCCAGCGCCGCAATGATTTCACAACTTGTTGGCAAGCCGAGCTCTCCAGCGCATTGTTCCTCCGGAGTACATGATATTCCTCCCACAGTTCGTCAACTCGACTCTGAACATCTGATATGGTCACTCCCCCGCGCACACGGATGTAATCCTCGTACGCAGTCCTCTCAGCAATGGTCGTATTCAGCTCGGCCTCCAGATCCTTCTTATCGGACTCTAAGTCCTTATTATCGGCCTCCAGCTTCACTAAACGAGCCAGAAGCTCGTCATTCTTCGTCTGATCGGCTATAGCTCTTTTCTCAGCTTCGTCTAAAGCCGAAGAGTACAGCCGTTTCCAGTGAAGTATCTCCATCTCCTTGAGTACAAAGCAGCTATATTAGTTCGGCAGCTGTACCGAGCAGATAGTAAAATACAACAGGAATAAAGGCGAGTACGAAAAGCTATACGAAGACAAGTGTAGAGAAATTTTCATTCACAAGGAAAATTTTTTACACTAGGAGGGCTTCAAGGCCATTTTACAAGGAAGAAACTAGACTAAGAGAAGGGAGACGAAATCATACTCCGCCAGCTTCGTCTCCGGCTCCTTGGTCTGGTTCAGCTTCTTTCTCCTGAACTACCTCAGCCTCGGCCTCGCCTCCTGCCGGCCTCGCCTCCGCCTCCTGATCGGCCTCCTTCTCCGGATGCCCGGCCCGCTCGACTTCGGCCTCCAGCTCCGGCGGCTCGGCCTCACCCTCTCCGTTGTAAGTCGAAGCGGGTGAAACGGGTCCCACGGAGGCAAAGATAGCCTCCAGGTTCTCGTCCCGATCAGCTCGACAACTCCGGACTCGGTCTGCAGAAAGCAGGACCGAAGATGAAGCGAGCTCCTCAAGGAGCGGCAGATTCTGAAGCCGAGCTGCTATCTCCAAGAATTCGGAGTCACCTGACCTAAAGGGAGTTGAAAAAAATCAAGAAGCTCTACAAAAGGTGGGGGAAGAGGGAAACGAAGCCCGCATTCTAAGCAGGCTTCGTAAACGGTGGCATAACCCTCCGGCGGGTCGTTAGCCCTATGATCATCGTCGGGAACCACCGCCTTCCCCCCGGGAAGAAGATATTTTTCGTGTAGAGATATCACGGTGTCCTTACTCAAGACGCTGTGAAAGTATTCTACAGTCTTCTCTCCGGACTCTTTCCGGCTAGAAGACCCCTTGCCCCCTCTCCTACCGCTACCCGACTCCGAAGAAGAAGAAGAAGACATTTTTCTTACTTTTTGAAGGTGAAGAAAGTCTGAAGAAGCTCGTGAAAGCGGAAGAAAATTTCTCGAGAAAGAGAGAGTATAGAAGACGCAACAGCAAAGGTGTTCAAATGAGGAAGAAAGAGCATATTTATCAGATTCGGGAAAGATTTTGAGATCGTTGCGCCGTTTCGAATCCCACCTTTTCAGGATTCAACGACCGGATTTTACTGTCGCATTTAATGCAGGCACGCGCAAGGCACGTCCCCTGACGTCAGCCTCCCCCTTACCATTATCCAGAATGCCGAAGTGACTCACCTCGCCGAAGTGATTCACTTCGCTTTTCGGGGGGGGTAGTGATGGGGTACGAACTAAACCCTAATGGCAAGCCCAATAACAGTGACGGCCCATCAGCCTAGAGCCCAAGAAAGAGTATCTGTTCGGCACCAAAGAGTTCGGCACGACCAAAGAGTTCGGACTCAGCCTATAGCTCGGTAAAGTTCGGCACGACCAAAGAGTTCGGACTCAGCCTACAGCTCGGTAAAAGCCGACCAGTCAAGCTCTCCTCTCAGATCGGCAAGAGTTGATCGGTAAAGTCCAGCAGTTCGGTCTCAGCATTCGACCGAACTAGGAGTTAGTGGACTCATGAAAGGCCTCCACGACCTCCACTATACCCACGATCTATTTAGTGGTATGAAGCAGTTATTGAGCAGTTATTGCTCACCCACGATCTTGTTAGTGGGGCTGCAAACCACGATCCTAGTTCGATGTATAAATAGAACTTAGATCAGATAGAAAAGGGTTAAGCTCTCTAGAGATAAAATACCATATAGCAAGTCTGTGTTGTAAGCTGTAATCCCAGATCAAGCAATACAATCTTGCCCTCCCTTCTTCCCGTGGACGTAGATTTACTTCAGTAAATCGAACCACGTAAATTCTTTGTGTCGTAATCTTCATTCTCTACCAGCATTTACTAACATCAGAAATTCGCGGATCCATCATAGGACATGCTTTTATATATTAGTTTTATAATAAAATGCGAGTGAAATAAGTTAATGGAATGTAGGGTCTACTTATCAAATATGGTAAAAGTGAAATGGGACATTTATTGACGGACGGACGAAGAAGGAAAAATGAGACATTTAATGGCGGAGGAAGGAGTGCTATCTAGTTAAATTTAGGTTTGTTCCAAATTTTTTTAATTTAAAAAATTATGAATTTTGGACTAATTTATAGTTCAGGAAGAAAATCTATTTGTCTACATGTATTGTGATATTGTTTTAATTATGAATATGAGATCATTTAACTCACTAATGATGATGTCTACATATTATTCCTTAAATTGTCATATTAGATAAATTTTTCAAATTTTTTGCCATTTAATAAGTCCAAAAAAAATTTAAATATCATAATTTTTATTAATTTTAAATCTTGCTGAAATGAATTAGAATTTGATCAAACTTTAGATAATGATTTTCACTATCAGTACCGTTTATTGACCCTCGAAATTACTACATAATCTTGTGATTGGAAATGACGAAATGACCCACTAGCAATATTTATGCGATTAATATTATTTATTTTTCTTCTTTCAAATTGGAAAGAAGTGTCTTTACAATTGTGATACAAAATCGTACTCATTTTATTGGAGAGCTAGCGGCATATGAATTTAATATAAGTAGCAAATAATTATGTTTTTTCTTTATTTTTGTAATCAACGACTAATTGGAATTGAATGATATCTACGCAATTTGAAAAAATGAATTTATTCCAAATGTTTAAAAAAATCGAAATGTGTGATTTCTAAACTTAGGATCAAATGTATTTACGAATACATTTATAATAATATATTATCAAAATACGTAACCATTTTAAAGCCAAAACACAATCATTTTATTGTTAAACATTTAGACTTTTGATTAGTTATATACATTTGTTAGGATATCGTTATAGCGCATATTGTACATTAATTAAGCTGTCACGCCTGTCATGATGAATATAGGATTACTATATTGAATGCATAATTCATCTTAATCAAGTATTCTCTCGTTTATTATATTATCCATATTAAAATATATGGAGTATGACAACTTAGCTTGCCCCAGTGAATATATATATATATATATATATATATATATATATATATATATATATATATATATGCATTTCTGGATTTAAACACATACTTATTTTGATCATCTCCCTATATATATATATATATATATATATATATATCCATGATCAATTGAGATTTTTTAGGCTAATTGAGAAATGAGATGCAATCTCAGCCACTCATTTTTATTAAATGAGTGGTCCAGAATTTGCCACATGAAAAATATTTTTAGATTAATTAATTATAAAAGGACAGAATGGTAATTTCATATTTTAATTAGGGATTGTGAGGGTGCTGGTGTGTGTGCTTCGAGATGTTGCCTTCAACAATGGTGGCTTCCAGCGCTTTCAGAGCGCTCCCGATCTCCGCGAAGAGCTCCGGCCGATCGTCGCAACAGATCGACGACTTGATCTGCTCCGATCCGTCTTCAATTTGATCGACGATTACCTCGTCAATCTCGCTCGGCACGCCGCTGCTGATTTTGCTCGCCTCCTTCGCCCTCTGCCGCTGCTCCTTCACGTGATCCACCACGTGCCCCAATGGCGCCGCCTTGTCCATCTATATTGATCGGAATCGGTCAATTCAGTGAGAATTTTGATTCGATTCGAGAGAGACAGAGAAAGAAGGGAAAATACCTTTTCAGATTTAGGGATGAGTTTGCGGAGAGTTGAGCGATTTAGGGATGAGTTTGCGGAGAGTTGAGCGTTGATTCTGTCTCTGCGGCGTTTCTCGGATGTTGTTTATTTGTTGAAAATCTGCGGCATTGGCTGTTGGTTTTTGGGTGAACAAATTTGCTGTTGACATTATATTGAAACTTCAGTTGTAGACATTTGCTGTTGACATGTTGAAATGTAGGAGATGCTGGTTTGTTGACATTGTGAATTGAAGATGAAAATTTAGGATGACATTTTGTAGGTACCTTTGGAGGTCTGTTGACATATTGACATTTGCGTTGCTAGTGACATTTCTTTGAAATTTATGAATACATTATGTGATGTTTTTTGCTGACATTTGTGGAATTAGCATGAGAACATACCTTGAGCTTCGTAAGACAACTCCATAAAATACCAATTTGGTAGATGAGATTGTATAGAATATTGACATGTCATGTCAACTACGGTACATATCGTGTCAACTACTACAAGCTATGTCAACTGTGTTACAAGCCATGTCAACTACACGTACAACCATGTCAACTACACATAGAAACCATGTCAACAACAATTATAAGTCATGTCAACTAGACATACAAGCTATGTCAACAATCCGACACATTAAAACATGAAATGACACTTATACCCCCGTGTTGACATAATGTGATAGCTGTTGACATTTCGTTAATCTTGTGGATTAGTGGCTGAGATTGCATCTCATTTCTCAATTTAGCTAAATAATCTCAACCTAACAGGACCATATATATATATATATATATATATATATATATATAGTAGTGATCAAGATATAACTAATCTTAAGTGTATAACTAGAGAACAAATCTCAGCCATACATCTTAATGGAACAAATATTATTTATTTTAATAATACAAAATAGGCCAAGGGTATTTTTGGAAATTAAATTATCAAATTTAAATCAAATTATGCAGCCAAGTGCGACAAGGACAAGGCCGCCAACTCCTCCGCCGACCTCCTCGGCGCCGCCTCCGAGTACGGAAAGCTCGACTCCACCCAGCTCTTTTCTGTGGTGATCGTGGATCCGATTGATTGATAATTTCTGAGGAGGAAAGAGCTCTAACCGACGCATCGATCGGCTCATCGACGGCGCAGCAGATACTGATTCCGGCTAGATCTCTCTCATTTTCCAACAGCCTGGAGATGTACTCCGCAGCGTCCGATGCCTGAGAATCGAAGTTCGATGAGTATTCCAACGAGAAATATCCTCCACCGGAGGAGATAATACTACTGGAAGCCTCGCCGCAGAGGAGGTCGGAGAAGCAGTCTGAGCATGACGATAGTGACATGGAGAAATCAAGCACCGAAGACGACTCGTCATTCTCTTCGAATCATATTTTGTAGAAATTGAGCTTTGTATCGCCGGATTGGACGGTTTATCCACCGGAAAACGTAAGTGAGAGAGAGGATAGGTGAGTGAAGAAGAGAGAGTGAGAGAGGGAAACACTGTAGGTTTTGGTCAGTGAAGACTTGAGATTCACTAAACATGTGATGCTTTCAATATATAAATAGCTAAAAATTAACAATCACTCTTATTGTGATTTTACTTCACTCTTGTTTACAAAACACATCACTCTTATTGTGATTTTACTTCACTCTTGTTTACAAAACACATCACTCTTATTGTGATTTTACTTCACTCTTGTTTACAAAACACATCACTCTTATTGTGATTTTACTTCACTCTTGTTTACAAAACACATCACTCTTATTCTGATTTTACTTCACTCTTTTTTACAAAACACATCACTCTTATTCTGATTTTACTTCACTCTTGTTTACAAAACACATCACTCTTATTCTGATTTTACTTCACTCTTGTTTACAAAACACATCACTCCTATTCTGATTTAACTTCACTCTTATTCACAAAACAAATCACTCTTATTCTGATTTTACTTCACTCTTGTTTACAAAACACATCACTCTTATTCTGATTTTACTTCACTCTTGTTTACAAAACACATCACTCTTATTCTGATTTTACTTTACTCTTGTTTACAAAACACGTCACTCTTATTCTGATTTTACTTCACTCTTGTTTACAAAACACCTCACTCTTGTTTACAAAACACCTCACTCTTATTCTGATTTTACTTCACTCTTGTTTACAAAACACATCACCCTTATTTTGATTTTACTTCACTCTTGTTTACAAACCACATCACTCTTATTCTGATTTTACTTCACTCTATTTTACAAAACACATCACTCTTATTCTGATTTTACTTCACTCTATTTTACAAAACACATCAATCTTATTCTGATTTTACTTCACTCTTGTTTACAAAACACGTCACTCTTATTCTGATTTTACTTCACTCTTGTTTACAAAACACGCCACTCTTATTCTGATTTTACTTCACTCTTGTTTACAAAACACATCACTCTTATTCTGATTTTACTTCACTCTTGTTTACAAAACACATCAATCTTATTCTGATTTTACTTCACTCTTGTTTACAAAACACATCAATCTTATTCTGATTTTACTTCACTCTATTTTACAAAACACATCACTCTTATTCTGATTTTACTTCACTCTATTTTTACAAAACAAATCACTCTTATTCTGATTTTACTTCACTCTTATTTACAAAACTCATCACTCTTATTCTGATTTTACTTCACTCTTGTTTACAAAACACATCACTCTTATTCTGATTTTACTTCACTCTTGTTTACAAAACACATCACTCTTATTCTGATTTTACTTCACTCTTGTTTACAAAACACATCACTCTTATTCTGATTTTACTTCACTCTATTTTACAAAACACATCACTCTTATTTTGATTTTACTTCACTCTTGTTTACAAAACACATCACTCTTATTCTGATTTTACTTCACTCTTGTTTACAAAACACATCACTCTTATTCTGATTTTACTTCACTCTTGGTTGCAAAACACAAAGAACAACACATAAATATGAAGTGATTTAATTCCAAACTTAAGCACCATCAAGATTCAAGAAATCAAATTCTCAAAATAGTAGTGATCAAAAATAAATCCCAGTGCAACAAACACAAAATTGAAGCAAATTAAGTGCATTATTTAGCAACAATTATCCAAAACTGAAACTCTAATCATCAAAAATCAATGATTTTTGTGAGCATGGAAGTAGAATATGACAGCAGCAGCAGTGGCAATGGCTGTGACCATCCACCTCCTTCCACCGCCGATCTCCCTAATCACCATCTCATTCTCATCAAAGCACCTCTGCATTTCCTCCTCCGCCAAATCTTCCGATTCTAATTTCTCCACAATCCTTTCCAAAACCTGGATTCGCTCATCTCTAGCATCCAATTCCACCATCAGCGACGCCTTTTTCCTCAAATTCAGTGTCCGATTCCTGCAGAACATGACGGCGACGGCGACGAGAAGGTTGAATCGAGCGAATTTTGCAGAAGATAGAAGAGAAGGTTGAATCGCGCGACGGGGTTGAATCTCCTGCCGCCGCTGCGACGCGGCGGGTACAAAGCGGCGATGAAGATGGAGAAGAGGAGAAGAGGAGATGAATTCAATTTGTCGACGTAACCTATTTTTGGCTATGCAATGACCATTATACCCCCGCCTTGTTATTATGGAGTAAATTTGTGATTGAGGGAACTAATTTCTCCTTAAATTCGAAAATTACATGTATTAATAATAGCCATTGATTTTCTTGATCTTGTGGCTGTGATTTGTTCTCTAGTTATAGGTTTAAGGGGCTCTTGCCCTAGATCACTACTATATATATATATATATATATATATATAGGGTAGTGATCAAGATATAACTATTTTTAAGGGTATAACTAGAGAACAAATCTCAGCCACACATCTTAATGGAACAAATATTATTAATTTTAATAAAATAAAATATGCTGAGGGTATTTTTGGAAATTACTTTCTGAATTAAAACATGCGATCAAATTACGCGAAATCTTCCAAATCTGCGATCCTTTCTTCTTCCAAATCGTAATTCTGAGCTGGGGGTGGCGCCGGAGAGGATACTGGCGGCGGTGGGGGAGCTGGCAAAGGCGATCGGGGCGGAGGGGCTGTTGGCGGATTCAATCGTCGCGCCAATGCTGAAAAAAACCCCAAATCAAAACCTACCTCTACGTCGGACTCACCGGAATCAGCGTCGGCGGGTAAGGAGACGTAACGATGAGCTGCCGTAGAAGAGAAGCGGAGTTTCGGAACAAGAGCGGGGCGCGGTGGCTGTAGGCTCTAAGATTCGTCTTCGATATAGTTAGTTTCCGTCTACGTTTAATGTTACTGATGTATCTTGTGATTTTACTTCACTCTTGTTTACAAAACATCACTCTTGTTCTGATTTTACTTCACTCTTGTTCACAAAACACATCACTCTTGTTCTGATTTCACTTCACTCTTGTTCTGATTTTACTTCACTCTTGTTCACAAAACACATCACTCTTGTTCTGATTTTACTTCACTCTTGTTTACAAAACATCACTCTTGTTCTGATTTTACTTCACTCTTGTTCACAAAACACATCACTCTTGTTCTGATTTCACTTCACTCTTGTTCACAAAACACATCACTCTTATTATGATTTTACTTCACTCTTGTTCACAAAACACATCACTCTTATTGTGATTTTACTTCACTCTTGTTTACAAAACATCACTCTTGTTCTGATTTTACTTCACTCTTGTTCACAAAACACATCACTCTTGTTCTGATTTCACTTCACTCTTGTTCACAAAACACATCACTCTTGTTCTGATTTCACTTCACTCTTGTTCTGATTTTACTTCACTCTTGTTCACAAAACACATCACTCTTGTTCTGATTTTACTTCACTCTTGTTTACAAAACACATCACTCTTAGCATGATTTTACTTCACTCTTCACTCTTAGCATGATTATTTTTGGGACAATTCAACATTGATATTATAATTAGATCAGAGCAAGAAGAAACAGAAATGGGCTACATCTGAAATGCATAGCTAAAATCTCACAAAATTCAAATACTACACTACATCCCATCATAAAAATTGCAACGATAGCTTATCACCTAATGTTAATTCCCTAATTAAAGGAAATCAAAACTAAGAAAAACAGAAGATAAATTGGGAAATGCAGGCTAAATTATATCATAGATCTGTGTGTTCCCGCTCGGGGTCAGATGCCACGATCATGTGCGACAAGATGTCGTAGAGCGGCCCGCCCTTGGCCATCGCCTCCTTCTTCTCCTTGATCACCGCGATGAGCTCCTTCCGGAGCGCCGCCGCCGCCTTGTTGATGGTGGCGGTGTTGTTGGCCGCTGGAAGAGTGATGATTGGAGACACTGATGCAGATTCCTTCGTCGGGGAAAGAGAGTCACTTGAATCGTGAAAATATTGATAATTTCCAATCGAATTCCTCTTCAATCGGACGAATCGACGGTAGGAGAGCTGAGAACTATTTTGCAGAAGAAGGAAGAGGAGGAGAAGAGAAGAATGCGGTTTCTTTTTCAAATGCCAATGATGTAATCTAATTTTGGATGTGCAATGACCATTATACCCCCCGCCTTACTATTGTGGAGTAAATTTATGATTGAGGGAACTAATATCTCATTAAATTCAAAAATTAATACTAGCCCTTGATTTTTTTGATCTTGTGGCTATTATTTGTTCTCTAGTTATATGGTTAAGAGGTGTTTGCCATAGATCATGACCCTATATATATATATATATATATATATATATATATATATATATATATATATATATATATATATTGGTTTTATATACCAAACTAATTTTAAACGCAAAACACCAAACACGGTTTTATATACCAAACTAATTTTAAACGCAAAACACCAAACACATCATTATAAAACAACGCGGAGTTCATTACAATTTAAAAATATAAATTATAATATAATTATGTATAGAGAAGTTTGATGCATATACCGAACATCATTTAAAAATATATACAGTCAGCAATGAGCATTGCTAAAGTGTAATTCAAGTTAGTAATTGTTTTTCTCTTACAAACAAAAACTTATGACCAAGATATCAAATTTTATAAATTACACAAAGTTAAAAATTGGTTTAATTGATTTTATTCACATACTATTTGAAAAGAGAAAAATCTATAGATCAGTGTTGATTTTTTATGTACTTAATTTGTAATTTGATAATATCAGTCATAATTTATGAAAATTTAGAGTGAAAAAAAAATAATAAAGTTTCTAATGCGGACTATACATTAGATGTGTTTATCATGTGCGACATATCAATCTTCGATATAAAGAATTGAGTTTTTTTTACATCAAATTAACCTTATGCGGGTAACAATGAACAAATCATAAGTATATAAATATGGATATTATTTTAAATCTCAAACTATTTGGCACCATTTATTATTGCATAAATTTTCACTTTTAATTTTTAAACTATTACTACTAAATTACTCATTATTGTAAAAGCAAATAATATCACTTTTAGATCCTAGATTATATATTGATAAATTATTAAAACATGCACGATTACATTGACAATAAAACAATAATATAATTTAGTTTTTGCTATTACATAATATTGGTATAAAGAACGATGAAATTTTTGTTCTAAATTGATGAAAGGGGGTAAATATGTAAAAGTATTGGTATATTAATTAGACTATATATTTATTATTTTTTATAAACATTAATTGACATACTTTGGTGGTTTATTGACAAAAAATAAAGAACACCAAGATTCTAGGGATGTCCGAAATTTTGCATGAGATCAGGTATTCCAAAGTTTGTGGGACCTATTAAGATGGAATTGCATGTGAATTATTATTTAAATTGATATATTTGGCCTACATTAGGCTTTCATAATTTATAGATGTTGCCCTTTGATGCATTATGTCGGTTCCATGATCTTTTTCACGTGCAATGTAGGTAGCATAAAACCAAATGTAATCTCATTTGCAATTTCAAGATTTCGTACATATAATATTAATCTATAAATGCTTATTGAAATTCATATGATTTGGAAATAGTTTTAATAAGACATTTAATACTAACTCGCAACTGGCCAAACTTGATTATTTAAATTTGTAGTACAATTTTCAGATACAAGACTAATTGTCTATATGTAAATAGACAAACCATATCAAAATTTTGGATTTTAACCTAGTTTTATATATATATATATATATATATATATATATATATAGGTATATATATATATATAAAATATGTGAATTTTAGTTTTTATGAATTTTCACTGAGTCTAGATTTCATTGGTCTATAGCTCAGTTCTATGTAATCTGATTTGAATTCGAAAGCAACATTGGAAAGCTATCGACAATACCTTTCTAATAGTGTGTGGTATATGAATCAAAACTCATGCAAAAAATAGTTTTATGATAATAATTTTTATGGCATTTGTAACCACATTTGCTGACCAAAAACTAAGATTATAATGTATCATTACAAAATTACGATCGTGAGCTTTTCAATTGTACCTTCGAATTTAACAATCGTGAGCTTAATTTATTCATTAGCAAATTTATTATCGTGAGCTTAATTTATTCATTAGCAAATTTACGATCGTGAGCTTAATTTATTCATTAGCAAATTTAACAATATACATTAAATAATATAATAATCATATACAAAAAGATAACATTTCTCCATCAAATTTTGATAGTTCTTCAAAAAGAATATTATAATCGCGTTGATTAACATGACAAATACTTGGGCCGTACAATAATAGTTATGACGATGGGAAATATTACTGTTTATTTTTATTTTTTAGTGTAATCTAATAATGAACCACAAAAGTTAGTAAACGATCCTAGGGAATGTAGGGCCATATAATCATAAAATTAATGATAGCAAGCTGACCAAAAATAAAAATTTGTGCATAACTTATTCTTTATTTTTTGGCAAAACAAATATACTAGTAGTAACTATTGGTAAAATTACATAAGATTGGAATTTGGTCCAACTTTATGTCACGAGTTGGAAAGCTAACCTAAATCTAATTGGGTGCAAATTCATGGTTTAGTTGGTTGGGAAGTTGATTTAGTGCTGTTAAAAGTACTTATAATTGATTGTTACTATCATTTAAGGTATTTAGTCCCTAACAAGTAGTTTTGGACCACTAAAGTTGACAAAAACATAATAACAACAAATTTATTTAGTTGTGTTAGTCATTTGAATATTATTACAACTTAGATGCACTGTCAAAATCAATGACCGGATCAATTTAGAAGCATCTTTTTGTATAGACTATAGTGTTCAATCACCATATAATAACTACTCCTCCGTCCGTGAATAGGAGTTTCATTTATTTCTGACACAAGTTTTAAGAAATGTTAAAAAAATAAGTGGAACAAAGTTAGTGGAATATGAATCTCATTTATATATATTACAATTAAATCATATGTGAGTGAAATGAGTTATTGGAATGTAATGTATCTTTACCATTCATAGTATAATAATGAACCGTAAATTCTATTTGCGGACGACCAAAATGGAAAAACAAGACTCTCATTTGCGAACGGAGAGAGTGCCATGTAAGTTTAGATGAGTAAATTTAGGTATTTGAGGATTCCGTCGATATTGATGGGAATTGTGCCCGACAAAGAATGGAATTAGAAGGGATTAACATACGTCAACAAAAACGATGCAACATTTTAGGCAGTAAATGACATCGTATTATAGTACTATATTTAATAATTTTATTTGTTGAATTATTATTTATACTAAATCATACTAAAGCAAAAATCCTGATTTGTTATAAAATTAGAATAAATTAATAATTAAATAAATTCATAAACAAACTTTAAAGTTAGTAAGCAAAACTAGAATTTTGTAAAAGTTCGGCAATTTATACAAATTTGAAATACCCCTTTAATAAATGACTAAACATGATTTTAATACACAATTCTTTTACCAAATAGGAGTATAGTTTTTTCACTAATCAATTTTCAACAATTGCACACTGCAAAATAAATCATCACCCCATAAATATAAAATATCGAACCTGCACATTTAATTTCAACAACTTCGGCTAAATTCATGTGGCCAATATTTGTTACGTGGCTCAAGAAATGTTATCACGTTTTATTGGCAAAAATATGACATGAAAGCTTCTGATGGAGGTTGACGTTTTTGGGAAAAAAAATGAACCATAATTCACATTCCAATCTCAAACATTTAATTTTGGACCCAACTGTTTGGTGCGTCTAATTCATTTCTCATATCTCCATGCTTGGGAATTAAATGGTAGCAGACTAGTAGTATATGATATTTTTATCAGAAACATTAATATTCTTCATTCGAATTATTTATTGAATTTATCGAGAGCAATCAATTGAAAATGGTCCCATTAAAATTCTTTATTTATTACTATATAAATAGAAAAAGGGAAATGGAGAAATGGGCGAATAAACTACTTATAAGAAAAGTGTAATTATGGTCAGAAATGATCAATGATTTACTTAATTATATTATTTGAAAGATGAATGATCAGGGTATGGCTATTTTAATAATTATGTTGCATCTTATTTGTGGGAAATGGTTTTCTTTTAATTGTAGATACTAATTTATTTTATTTTTAAATCTCATTAAGATATGAATTTCGAATTTCTAAAAGCCCATTTCTGAAAATAAATCTCTGGGCTGTGATGAATTTGTTAAACAGATTCTTTAGAATATTTTCCGAGCCCAAGATGAAATAGTATATTATTAATGGGCTGAAATATGTAAATACGAAGCCTAATACATATTTTAAAGAATAATTTTATTAAGGCATCATTTTACTCACAATTATCTATTAACCAATTATTTGAAGCATTTTACTAACTAAAATCTATTTTATTATTAAATTTTAATTATAATTATTAAAATATTATATAAATGATATTAATATATATTTTTTTGATTAAATTTATGTTGTGTAAAAATTTCAATAAAAAAATCTACAAGTTTGGCGTAAAATAATGCATTTGAGGTGTTATAGTTGAATATAGACGATCTATTTTATACCTCATTAGATAGGAGGAGAGAATAGAAATTTTTTATAATAATATACATATTCTAAATGTTTGTGCATTATAGAAATGGCAAACACATCGATTCCAACAATATTCAGTGTATATTGCTCATCACATTAAATCGTGTGCGTGCACATATATATAATTCAATTATTTCGCACCAATAGATAATTAAAAATATTTTCGTATATATGCAACCTAAATTTTATTCTGATTACGACACATATAATAATCATTACTACCCATTAGAAAATAATAGTAATAACACATGTTTAGAGTGAGATTGCCAATAATTCCACAATTTCCTTTAAATATTACCAAATCATAATATATGAAAATAATGGGAAGTGTTATATTGCTAACTCAATACTTAATTATTAACTATAATTAAATAATAGTCATTAGATATTCAAATCAAGGGCATAGATCATCAGCCCCGGAATGTCAATACTATCAATAAAAAATATCAATAAGGATATTAAAGACCAATTTACAACAAATTAGTTGTAACTAACTTTTAAAAAATATCTCATAACTTTAAAATGCATATAACTTTCTTGATTTAAATTATTTTTTCGCACAATATATATCAAATTAAAGATAATTTCATAAGGATTTTAACGAGATCTCACTTGCATATGTTCTGATGTCAAAATTTGAATTCTTTTTTGAAATTTTCAATTTTTTCGTACAACAACCAATGTCAACATAGTATATAAAATATGTCAATATAATACACGTAGAATGTCAATATAAGCAATGTGTTAACATTCTCAAAGCATTGTGTTGACATTCTCAAAGCATTGTGTTGATATTTTTGACACATTATATTGACATTTTCATCCAAAATCCTAATTTAGGGTGTTTTTTTAATCTTTTTCGATTTAATTAATAAAAATTTTAGACCACAAGATTTCTAAAATTCTATGGTCTTAAACTAATTATAGTTAACCATTAAATGATGAGTTAACAATTGATTACTCCCTTGAAAACAACACTTTACCAATTATCTTAGGCGCCCACAAAGAGCCAATTTTCCTTTTTCTAAATACTCTTCATTTTATACTAAAAAACACTCCGTATTTACAAATAAAACACACCCATAACTCATCCTACCATGCTTATTGATGGAGCACTTTCTGAAAATCTAATAAGCACTTTATTGAATTTTACTACTTCACATAAATACAACTATTATGCATAACATAATCTTGTGTATATAGTAAAGTTTTAATTTTTTTATGTAAGAAACTACAAATATTACATTTGTCAAATAAAATCAATGCTCTTTTATACACATAGAGTACTTGTATATCAGTGCAATTGCATCCCTTACGAGATTTATATAATCACGTGCAATATTTTAAATATTAAATGTAAAAAGTATAACTCTTTAATATTTAAATTACTTTAATTTAATTGCAATATTATGTACTCCAAGTCTCCATCATAACATATCTCATTACTCGCGTTTCATGTCAAATTAAAATGAATCGTGACAAATATTCCCTCGGTCCATGATTACAAGTTCATATTTGGCGTAACACAAATTTTAAGAAATGTAATAAAAAGTGTATGGAAAAAAGTTAGCGGAAGATGAGTCATATTTTTATAGGGATGTATTCACATCTTTATACTAAATAATTGGAAAACACAAAACTCTTCCCACTCCGTTAGATTTCAAAATCTAACTCTTAGTTTTGTGCCATGTGGATTAATTAAATGATTATTTAAATTCAAAAACGGCACAATCGGCAGTTCGTATTTTAGGCGGTTATTATACTCCCTTGATTTTCTCTTCCAAAATTGGTAAATATATTATATAATTGGTTTTCCTTAATTAAATCTTTAATCTCTTCCATGTTCACGGTTTAGTGTACTGCAGATTCAAAATTCTACAACAAATTATTTTTAATAATTATTTTTAGTTGGAAGTATTAATTATGGTTGAAGGACCCGTTTATATTTCCATAATTATTATATAATGGAGTCATCATATACATATGATATATAATAACAATATTTGATAGATTAAGTTGTATGATAAATTTTTGCAAAGTACGTACTGGACACATCTTACAATAAATATATATATATGTAATGTACGTTTTGTGTACGTGTAATGTAGATAACATGAATTATGGGCAACTCAAAAAGTGGCGGTAATTAATGTACGAATAAAGCGATTTAATGTATATGTTACTTTGCTAGTAATGTAAACTTTTATTTGATTGCCAAGCACCGGTAGTTCAATCCTTTTCTCAAGAATTTAGTAGTAAATGAGGCTAGGGTGTAGTACTCACCCATTAACCTAGAGTATTCTTCCCATTTCTTAGGGTTAAGTTATCCTTGGGACTAGGGCATAGTACCAACCCAATCAACAAAGTTCGTGGTTGACACAATGTTCCTAGATATCATATTGATTATAATGTACGAATATAGTCGTTTAATGTATATGTCTCTTATTGAGCAATGTAGATTTTTATTTGTTCGTTGTGAGCCGAAAGTTAGAGACATTATCAAAATGGTTAACTTATCCATTTGGGCTAGGGTATAGTACCAACAACTTCCCCTAGGGAACCCAGTGGTTCGAACTTAGTTCCCATCCCTTAGGGTTAAGCTATCCATAGGGCTAGGGTATAGTACCAACCCAAACATCAAAGTTCGTATTTAACTTAATGTTCACTGGATTCATATTGATTCTAATGTACGAATATAGTCGGTTAATGTATATGTCCCTTATTGAGTAATGTAGATTTTTATTTGCTCGTTGGAGGTCAGAAGTTCAATTCTTTCCCCAACGGTCTAGTAGTCAATGAGGCTAGGGTGTAGTACCGACCCAATAAAACAACGTTGACTAAGGGGAAGGAAGTTAGAGTCATTTCCCTAAGGTTATCTTATCCACTAGGCTAGGGTATAGTACCTACAAATTCCTGTAGAGAAATCCAATGGCCCCAATATATCTACATCATATTCTATTACATTATTCAGTCAGTTCCTTACATTAATGTATGAGATTCATACATTAACATACCGTATCCGTACATCAATATCTGTATGAAACCAAAAACAGAAAAATAAAAACATAAATTATATAAAAGTGTTGGTAATATGCCCTAGCCAAATGGATTGCTAAACCCTAGGGAATAGAATTATCTCCCCGACCTTGATGAAGTTTTCATTAATCAGTGGATACTTGTCACGACCCAATTCTCGTTAAGGATAACAAGAATGGGTGATTCGCGACTAATGGGGGATTAAAGAAGCAGGGAAGAAAAGGGGTGAAATCTGAAGAACTTGCCTGAAGGCCAAATATGATATTATCAAATAACAGCCAAGTATTCGATACAATCTCAAAATAGAATGATTTGACATGTCAACTGAATCAGAGTTCAATGATGAGACAATACTATTCTCATTCAACAAAACACAGCGGAATAGGTCCCAACTGAACGACTTCGTGTATGAAGACACGAATCGTCGAGATATCCACAAGCTTATCTAATAGCATCGACTCCGATCAATCTTTTCTCCATCCTGACGTTCAACCTGCACGTTTATAAATACATGCAGGGCTGAGTACAGGAGTACTCAGTGAACACGTGCCGAAAACAAAACATACAATATAAGTTGTCACCCATCCACAGTATTACCCGAGGGTTTTTCTTAAAAGGCCCGAGCATACTAAATTCTTTTGTGATCTTAAAAGTCCGACTGCAGTCTAAGTTCTTTTGTATTCTGCCATGTCTGAGAAACTAGTGTGCCGTGAAGGTGGCCACCTTCAACGAACACCCTCGCCGGCCAACCTCTCTCTAGGATGGCTCACAGCTCTTGTGCACTTAATTCCGAATAGGATTTGCGGTCCTATTGGGAACCGAATTCGTTACTAACCTTTTGGCATCGCCAAAAGTCTCGGCATATAGCCCTATCAAACAGGTCTCAAAAACAAATATTTTCTGGCATGACAACAACTTTAAAAGAGATGATCACATTCTCATTTTTCAGAAAAGATATTTCATAGTTCAAAACATTTGCTTTATATCCACACTATAGTGCTGGATATTAAAAGAAAGCCCACCTCTTGTGCTTATCTTCAATTAAGTTCCTCGCTGGGCCTCACTTGCCCCTGAATATTTTTCTCCCTTGAAAATAGCGTAACACGCTAATTAGTACTTGAACTGTTTCTCTGAAAAAGAATGCATGCATCCTATAGGATAGCATCTATCTCTTAGTCTCGGCTTATAGGATTTCTCTTTAAATCCTAACTTGGCTTTACTGCTCTGCAGCACTTAATTATTTTCTTTACTTCCTTTGGAGAAATTCTATTTCCTCAATAAAATACGGATTCTCAAAATCCCTCCTTAAATTTCTTCTTCTTCGGATTTTTCTTAAGGCTTCTTAAGACCTCTTAAGGCCGCCCATGGCGTCGCGGGGCGACGCCGGTCGGCTTTCGCGTCTCCGCTTTAATATCTCCCTTCCTCGGAATAAATTATCCGGAAATTAAATCATCAACTTTCGAGTCTACAACATTAACACTTTCTATCCTTGAAAACTCAATTCTTTACTCGGGAATTAATTAAGCTCCAAGCTCAATTTCTTAAATTAATTCCACTCCACAATATAAACTTTTTCCAAGTCCACCAATTAAATTTCCGGCCCAATCAAATTAATCCATTCCCCTTCTCCTTTTTCTTTTATTTAATTCTGGGCACAATTCAATAAATTAAATGGCCCATTTCAATTTAATGAGCCCAAGTTAATTTATCAAGGTCGCCCAAGCCACTTCTCCTCCCCTTTTTTTTTCAGTACGTGAACCCCCCTTTCTTCCCCCAAATTTCTGTTCCTTCAATTAACTTAGGGATTTCTCCCAAATTTCAATTTCTCCCAGCAGCGTCGGCTCCTCCGCCTCAACGCGTCGCCATCTCCGGTGAGAATTAGTCGCCGCCATTCACGCCTTCCCTCGGCGTCTTTCCTCTCTTCACGGCGGTTTACTGATTCGGGGGAGGCGTCGCCTTTGTCTCGCCGTCTCCCTCTCCCGGTAGTTCGCCGTTCGCCCCTTTCCTCCGGCGAGGTCGCGCCTCACCTGCGTCTCCGGCGAACTCGCGTCGGTTTCCTCCGTCGAGCTCCTTCGTTGGGCAGCTCCTTCCTCTAAAGCTAAGTCACTTCCCCACTCCCCCTTTTACTCGTTAATTATCGAGTTATGCATCAGCTTGGTATTGCTTTGTCATCTCAAATCCTTGTTCTTGTGATTTTTGTGCTTTGAGGGGAAGTTGGGCAGTAGCTTTGTGGTATTGGGATTCTTGGCTATGTGTTATGATTTTACATATGCATTTGGGAGCATTGGCTCACTGTGACTTTGGTTCTGCATATGTTCACTGGGGAATACTTGGTGGATTTGCTACTGTTCTATTTTCATACTTGTTGTGGGGATCCTTATGAGGAGTTCTATGTTCTTGTGCTATCCGACCATTCTATATGATGCAAAAGAGGGTGTTGTCGAGGGGATTACCTTGCTCGGTGATTCCCTTCGGTCCTTGGCTGCCCCCTTGACTGCCGTCGCTCCTCACTCCGTCGCACTCCCTTGCCTTGCGAGAATTTGGCAGGAAAACTGAGTGTGGAGTGGGGAGGGAGGCGGTGGTATTTATAGGCAAAATGCCTTGGCCTCTTGTGGAAGAATCTTGGGCATTGAGCTCCTAATTTTGGTTATAAGCTCAGTTCTCTTTCTAAGCTTCATAATCATGTTGTTTATACTATTTTGGTGATTATCTGGGGCTGCCCTTCTAGGCTATTTCTCAGCCTTGGGTGGTTGTCTACTTTGAGTTGTATAGTGAGCATGCCTCACCGTGTACATTTGTTGGCTTTCCCCTCTTGATGAAACTTGGGGAATTGATAAAAGGAGCTGTCCTCAGCTCTATTTGGCAGCCTAATGGTTGACCCAAATAGCTCTACTATTCCTCATTTCCTAGTTGAGCTTGTGCTCCATCTTCTCTTTATTTGTGAGTTCTAAACTAACCTCATTTTGGTGTAATTGTAGGTACTAAGGCTGCCTCCTTGTGGCTTGGTGGAGCTGGAAAAGTCGAGAGGGAGGGATAGAGAGAAAGAAGACTTCCTCTTGAAGCTCTTATATTCCATATTACTTTAGCAAATTCCAAGACTTGTATTGTCTTTTTCATACATGTAAGCATGTACTATTAGCATCTCCATATTTCCATGTAATTGTATTTCCAAAGTGAAACTTAAATAAAAGCATAGCTCTTATTTTTATCCTTGCATCAAATTCCATTGCACTTTGTTTTTCTCAAGAACATTCAATATTAAATTCGACGTCGGAGATTACAAAATTCTACGTCTTCCGGACGAGACTTAATCGAGCTAATAAATCCAAATTAATCCAATTAGGAGGATTAAAACCCGGGGCGTCACAATACTACAACCTAGCCTTATGGATTGCTAAACCCAAAGGGTATAAATTCAATAAAATTGATGGAAAATTAAGTGATGCATGACATTAAAATACTGCTTTCGTACATTACTAAAAAAGTCATATACATTTGGTTGATATATCTGTATATCATGTTCTACTACATTATTCAGTCATTTCTTTACATTAATGTGTGGGATTCATGCATTAACAAACCGTATTCGCACATTAATTTCTCTATGAAACCAAAAATACAAAAGTAAAAACATAAATTACATGAAAGTGTTGGTAATATGTCCTAGTCAAAATAATGTAAACATTTGCATAATGTATCACATCCTAATCTAAGCAAATAAACATTTCTTCTGGCATTTCTTGTCGCAACCGATGCGCTAATGCAATAGGCATGTCATCGTTGAAATCCTCATCATAATCGACTCTGGCCTTGTTTGTACATATTCAGAAAATTAAACATTGATTAGTCATAATGTTACATTACTAGAAAACACAGAATTACATTATTGGCAATAACAAACTAAATGTAACACATCGGTACGAAATAATGTAAGTATCAGTTGCAACGATGTGTAAAGGCGTAATGTAAGCTTATTTACTGTACCAATAGGGAGCAGATAATGTAACTGAACAAGTTTATTAATGTAACATTCTTTAGTTTTAACACACAACAATGTAGAACATCAGTTTGAAATAATGTAAGCATTTGCTTAAATAATGTATCAAATCATATGGTAAGCAAATACAAAACCAAGAAGCATACGATGTAACTCAATAATCATATTAATGTAACAATACAAACAAAAACAAACAATAATATAACAAATTACTTGTATATAATAATGTAAACATACGCCTAAATAATGTATCACGGTCTACTGTAAGCAGATAATGTATCCTTATGAAGCATATAATGTAACTCTAAACATTTAAAATTATAACAGATCATACCATAATACAGAATTAATATAGTCCATCAGTACAGAAGATCATATTGAGCTGATAATGTAACACATTTCATACCATACCACAAGATAATGTAGCAAACCCGTGGTAAATAATGTACAAATTAGCTTTAACAATGTATAAAAATGTGTTGTAACATATAGTTCACACACATGTCTTTTGACTTGCCTGGCTATTGGAAGAGCGACCCCTCTTCAGCATTTTCCGTATTAAGCACAAATACGCAATTACTCACTGCAAAATGACTAAATTTACACTATCAAGAATCAATTTTGACAATGAGGGAAACAAAGCACAAACGATTCAGTCTAATGAACAGAAACAATAGCCATATGAACTCAAACCCAGAAAATTGGAATCTATAATTAACATAAAACTAAAATATCAGTAATAAACAGAAACACAAACAATTGAAATCGATAATCACCCAAAACTAAAACAATCACTAATGAACAAAAAGCCATTTGCAAAAATCAAACAATTTATGGTCCAAAAATACCTGCAAATCGTGAGTTTGTTGTTCCCCTACGCTGAAATCACTGGAATCGGTCTTCTAAAGCTGTCGTACGATGGAATAATGTACAATTTTCGTCTTGTTGACGGCGAAAATTAGGCATGAATTCAATTCCACAGTTAGATTTGGTGGCGTCTAGGGTTTGGGGAAGGATTGAATTGGGGGAAGAGAGAATGAATGAGAATTTAATTGACGGAGAGAGAAGAGAGAGATTGGGTTGTGAAATCGTCGCTCAAATTAATTCCGCTGAAATCTCGGAACTGCAGTTTTGAAACTGCTACACATTATTGTGTGATACCAATTTTACCCCGATAATGTAAGAAAAGGGCCAAATAATGTAGCTCGGGTGATTTAAATCATATCCATCCAATCCATATATCATATGGTTGTGATTTGTTTTGTGTATAACACTAAAGGGGTGTAAGGACCTTAATGCACCCCTATTTTTATATACTCTATTAGTTTTATAATACAATATGAGTATGATAAAATTAGTATAATGTGAAGTCTATTACTGAAAGTAGTAAAAAATAGTAATTAAAGGGTGAAGGAAGTAAAAATAAGACGTTTATTGGTGAATGAAAGTACTATTAAAAACATGATATGGGGCGCCGCGGGGGTGGCAGTCGGTGGTGGGGTTTGGCAAAAACTAGTTGACCCAATATTAAAATAAGATGGGTGGGCTAAGTATTAAAAATATCAAGAATCAATCAAGAGGAGTAGTAATTATTTATCATCATCTCTTTTTCCATGAATGAAGTGAAATAGATTCTCAGCTACAACAAACAAACTCTTCTTCTGCGTTGGCACGATTCTTCCAAAACCTTTTCCCACACTCTTTTTTCTGTTTCTTACTCTGTTAAAGAGAAAGAGGGACAGACCCTTTGAGCTTTTGATTTTGATCATAAAAAGGGGTATCTTTTTATTCTAATTTCACGTGTGCCCCAATCTCTCTTAAACCCCATCATCAAAATTCAATCTTTCTTCCACGCCCTACTCAATTTTCTTGGTAATTCTTTTCTTCTTGATCACTGTGGTTTTTTGGCGGCTTGTGAAATTTGTGTGCTGTGTGAATTATTAGTTTTGATGGTGATAAGAGGTCTAAATTTCATGGTTTTTTTTGGGTGTCTTTTTTGGACTAAGCTGTTTTTGCAGTGAAACAGAGGAATATATGGTTGAACTTGAAACAAAAAAACATTTGAGCAAATGCGTCGATCCAAATCTATACTGATATTGGGTGAAAATGCAGCTTACTGTATTCATTTCATCATCAAAATCATATCTTTGTTTCTCCAAGTCTTGGAAGAGGAATTGAATGGATGTTGCTAGATTAATTGATTTTTAAGCAGACAGCTATGCAATGTAAGATTAGTTTAATGTTGATGGTTTGGTTGATGTCTTCTTATTTTAAAGATAAATGGGTTTTATCTTCTCAGTTTGCATATGGTTGTATGCTTTAATCCAACTTAGTTTCAACCATAACTATTATGCATATAACTAACTTGTACTTGGTAGAAATCAAGAAAGAAAAGGCACAACCTTTTCTTACCAAGAAGTAGTGTTATTGCTAGAAATCAAGACAAACTGTGTTCTTACTATCAAGAAGATACATACTTGTTTCATGCTTTACGTCTTTGATGCCTGACCTGTTTTCTCTTTTTCATCTACAATGTTTCCCTACTACTATTGTATGCTTTGGTGATGATAGATATCTACACTGTATTGTCAAGAAATTGGCAATTTCTTGCAGATGTTGGGGTCATAATGCAGCTATATCATCATCCATTATCCTTGGACAGCCAAAAAGTGAGGCTTGTGTTGGAGGAGAAGAACATCGATTACACATCATTCCATGTCAATCCTATCACGGGCAAGAATTTCGATTCTAGCTTCTTCAGGAAGAACCCCAATGCGAAACTCCCTGTTTTCCAGAATGGTTCCCATATCTTGTTCGACACGATTGAAATCATCCAGTACGTTGCATCTTCCTTTAGTTTCTTGGGCATTTATAGTCGTGTTTAACCTCTAGTATGCGTTTACTTTGTGTGATAAGATAGATAAAAAAGCATGTGATTGAATCCCATCAAACTAAACATGAGTTGCTTACTTGTTAGTATATCTGTGATCCCACAATTTGTTATCTTGTTATATTAAAACATAGGTACATAGAAAGAATTGCTATGGTCTCTTGTGGTGGAGAAGAATCCAGTCTGAGCAGTGGGGATGTTGTGGAATGGATATACAAGATACAGCAATGGAATCCGAAGCTATTCACCCTCTCCCACGTCCCACCTAAGTATCATCTCACGGTTTCTAAATTCCTAAGGCGTGTGATCATCGCAAGGATGGCCGAGTGCCCTGACCTTGCAAGTGCATACCATCGTAAGCTGAAAGAGGCATATGATACGGAGGACAAACTCAAAGACCCGGAAACCCTAAGACGGAGCGAAGAACATCTCGAGAGAATTCTTGATGAAGCTGATGAGAAACTAAGTGATACGACGTATTTGCTGGGTGAGGAATTCACTCTTGCAGATGTTGTATTCATCCCTGTTCTGAGTCGACTGGTGCTACTGAATCTGGAAGATAAATACATCGCTACGAGACCAAACCTCGCCGAGTACTGGAATCTTGTGAAGAAGAGGCCCAGTTACAGAAAGGTGATTGGGAAAAACTTTGATGGATGGAGAAGGCACTATACACTGTTTAAAACCTGGTGCTTTGTGAGGATCAGAAGTTTACTTAAACATTATTAGAGAATTGCATCGATTTTTTGCTATAACTGCAAATATGATTTAGGTGGATCTCTTGTTGCACTACTAAAAGAAAAAGAGACTTTTATTTACATCAATTGTTTGAAGACTAGTCACCAATGTGCTATTTGGAACATATGTATTCTTTTATGAACAGTGTTGCAATTGTGAATGTTGTATGCTATTTCCAATGTATAAGCTTGTATGGATAATGAGGCAGGTATATGGTATGGACACGAGCATGCTCTAACATGAACTGCCAATACATACATTGATACGAGATAAGGGCAATGTTCAAAACGAGGAAAGGCTTACGGTGCATACCTAGGCACCTAGAGACAAGGAAGGACGTAGTAATCGACTAATCGAAATGCTTAGTTGGAGTTGAAACTAAGCATAGATCCAGAGAATAGGGCAACCTTTCGAACTGCTACTGAATCAATGGGCAGGCGAGAGACAGTTGGTGTGAGCTATGAGAATGAATGACCTACATGTTTTTTGGACAAAAACAAGGAATGAAAGGAAGAATGAAGGTGCTTACCTTCCTGAAGGTGAGACATGAGTTTCCACAGCTGCCACCATTGCCTGTAACAGAAGATATTGCTGAAGCAACAAAAGAATAATGCAATTATGTAGGAATGTGAGTAAAGAATTGTAGGCATCATAAAGGAGAATCAGAAAGTTTTTCAACAGCTCTTATAATTAAGGCTGATCTTCACAACCAATACCAATGAATTTCACATAAAAAATTCTTTCCTATAATCCTCACTCGAGTTCGCTAAACCTACTCCTGGAAAACCGATTCTGGCATTGTTCCCAGCAGAACCCCAGCCATTTCTCATTCGAACCCATGGTGGGACTTTCGAAGGAGTAAACTTTTGCTGCGTGAAGAATTTCATTCCCAAGCTACAAGAACCTCCTTGCTGGAGATCTGGGCGGCCAATTGCAACTGAGACATGAGATGAGTCCATGCTGCATGTCTTTGTGTTTTGCTGGAAAGTTTGATTTATCAAACAAGTATCACTAGATTGTCCAGCCATTTGTATAGATGCACTCAACGATGCACATCTAGCAGATGTTGATTGGTCAAGCTCAGTGGGGGCACAAGGAGGCAGAGGTGGAAATGGATGGAATGGCACACCTGGAGCCATAGTCCAACCATCAGATATTTCTGCTTGCGGGACTTCAAATTGCTGCATGATAGAATAGGGAACTCCATAAGCGATAGGCTTACGCGCACTGAACCTCAACTGTGGTTCGCCCAATACAGCATTAACGAAGTGCTGCTTCATTTGCATCCCTCTCTCTTGGTGATCAGGAGTTGAAGAAGCATCTGATGGAATCACAGAGCCGTTACAAGGAGTTCCAAACCCAGGAGGGATATCCTCATTGTCATTATGCTTGTCCTCACCTACCAAGTCATTCCTACATCTTGATTGTGGGTGTTCCGCAGGGTTATCCCATCGGCTCTTGCGCTTGTGTGTTTTTGGCTCACTGGTTCTGCAGCTACTACCTGCAGCCGAAAGCTCTACTGTAGAAGTCTCTGTCGTGCCATAAGCATCAACTGGCTGTGTTTCAATAGAGTTTAATGCTTCTGTTGGTTTTCCCTCTCTCCATTGATCATACGGTACTGATAACTCTCCATGGCTTGTAGGCTGCTGATATTCAAATGCTCCATCCTCTTTTTCCATGCAGCAAGTTTTCCTTAAGGATCTAGGAATCCACTTATCCCTGAAGTTCCGGGCAATTTGATGGACCTGAGAAATAAAGGATGTTCAAGACTTCAGCAAACTATGGGACCTTCACCACTAAATAATGCATAGCAGAGAATACAGAGGACATAAATGTGTAACCATCCAAGGGAATTCAACAAATTAAAAGGGAAAAAAATATATCGTGGTTCTAACAAGTATCTGCTATAGCATAACTTTTTTTGTATTTTTATATCGTATATATTCTGTAGTCAGAACATCAGCTGTCTTCAACCAACAATGTTGAAGGCAATACAAAATCGGTCACATTTACATGCCTTATATAAACTGGTGGCAACAATACACGTCACCAATAATGGAATTGCAAGTCGCATAATTCATAGTTTGACAAATTTGTACAAGTTACCTGCTTGTCAGCATGTTCTGTTAGTGCCAATACTGAATCTTTAAAACTGCAAAAATACAGAATAAGATGCAATTCAGAAAAAAAAATATATGACACTTAAAACTATTTCATGAACAAAAGATGCATATAAATGGGACAATACATACAGAAATGCCCACTTGGTTTACTACTCAATCACAAAAACAAAGTCAATATAAAACAGAGTGAAAAGGCAAAGAGCACAAGTGTTTGAGGGTATTCTATATTTCTATTAACATTCCACAGAAGCCTGAAACTCAACAGGTCCTCGCCACATAAAGTTTATAAAAGGTTTTGACAACAATTATAACTTTGTGCTATCAGAAAATAGTTCTTATAATCTTCTTCACATGTATATTTCTGTACCCAGATGCTACACATCTTCTCATGCAAATTATATTCTTTGAACCGTTTATCCGTTATTCGACTGATATGCATAGGTTTTCTCCTAAGCACTGAACTACAGCTTTTATAAGCCGGGTGCATAATGGCAGTGAGGAGAACTCGCTTCAATATTGAATAATTGAAGTACAGGAAACTTCTTCTGACATAAGACTAGGAAAAACCTTTAAATGGAGCTAAGAATGAGAACCACTTACAGGTATGGTATTACACATTATAGTTAAATAGCAGAACAGATAGTATTGAGTTTTTTTAGCAATAACAGTCATCAAATTAGCACATACAATTAATTACATTGCAACATAAGCATGCATAGAAACTCATATTGGATGCCAATATTTCCAAATCTAAGGTAAATGCATCCAGCAGCAGCAAAAACAGACATTTCCATCATTTTATTAAATACATTATACATAGATTACGGTGTGTGCCTTAACGAAATGCTGCACAGGTTCTAGGGGGTTACTGGGCTGGTGCACTGTGTGCCTTGAACCTCAGTGGTGTGATCTTATATCTTTCCACAGACATTGCCATCATTTTATTAAATTCATAGATTAAGGTGTGTGTCTCTTAGATCCTAGGTGTATGCCTCAATGAAGTTATGCACAGGTTCTAGGAGGTTACTGGGCTGGCACACTGTGTGCCTTGAACCTCAGTTGCGTGATCTTTTCTCTTTCCACCCAAATCACCAGAGCAAATGAAACTTAGTATAGAACTAAAACATGAAATGTCAGACAAGAATTTTCTTCACCTCTCGACTCCTGGACAAGCTGGACCTCCAGTTATGTGCTCCAGCGTAAGAATCCCTCGAGTTGCTAGATACTCCAGTACCTAGACAAGAAGAGTGTAACAGCTGTCAGTAACTAATTGTTAATTATATTTAATCCAGATAGTTTACAATGATCTAAAAAAGATTCAACTGTAGTGCAAATGCTTCCCTGTATCATCCAGCAAGATGCTATCTAGTTCAAAAACAAAAATAAAGTGTTGCCTTGAAGCTAAACAAAATGTACAAGATAAGAGAAAACATGTTTACGAATTTTCTCAGTAGTTTTTTCCTTCGAATGATTCACTGTGGAGTGTGGAATCGGGGACATGAACCAATATATTCTTTCACTCACAAACTCAATAATGTATCATCCTCTATCTTCTGTGCAAGCCAACATAAAATTGTTTATGAAGCTCACTTTTCTTATTATCTGTTTTTCTCCAGCTAATTGCATCCAATATAATGTTGTGTTCCTATAGGTCTACTATTGAGCCATCACAGGCTTGGAAATGTGGATCTCAGGCAGCAGCCCAACAAGCATTGACTGGAAATTGCATGGTTTAATCTGGGTTATGGTAGGGAACTCAAAGAGTTTTTATGCTGAATTCCTTCCGTTTTCTTTTTTTCCGCATTGACCATATAATTTGTTTGCGCCTCATATTCAGTTAGAATTGCTAACTTGTGAATTAATCATTTAAGCTCCCATATCATTATGCATAAATGTCCACATACAAGAGAAAACGGGAAACGCCGCAACTAAATTAACGATGCTTTGAGGTAATTAATGTTCGAAACTCTACTCAAACTAATGACATGTGAACTAAATACAGCCAAGATATGTTTATAGAATACCATAGGTATCATTCACGTCTAAGAAATTGTCCATCATCTGATTCAAATATGCATAATGCATTTAAATAATTGTTCGCTGATCAGGTTAAGTAAATTTCGGAATGAAGAAAACTCTACCTTAAGAAGTTTCCGCAGAATTGGAGTTTTGATGAACTCTTTCCTATACCGCTTTAATATGTTGTGCAACAGATGCAAACCTAAAACCGGAACAGCCCACTCTCAGCAAAAACTAGTTACCTACCCCACTTAAAAATAAATAAACAACTACCATTTTTATTGATAATATCAACCAAAACTGTCCGAGATTTTGTCTTCAAGAGTGCATCCAAAATCATCGAAAGATCTCTATTGCTGCACGAGAAGAGGAATTAAATCATCTCCAAGAAAACTATTGACATGCACTTAAGCAGTTATCTTTCACCCACGAATCACGACATGTGTGGTTAAGAATTAATTAGCATGCAGTAGTATTTTCTGAGTACCTCTGAATAGCTTCGCCATGGCCATTGTTCCCAGTTGCAGCAGTTAGAAGAAGAAGCTTCAAGTAACCTCTTGATGCATCCTACCAAATCACAATAAGTTAGGAAACAGAGAAGAGGCCTCTACAGGATTACATAGGATTTTAATACAGCTGAATACATTTCGACAAATCAGCAATGGAGAATTAATTGTAACAAAAACAATGGAAAGAATGAATTGGCTAGATCTCATCACTCAAGTAAGACAGATGATATCAGATCCTAAAAAAACTAAGACAGCAAAAATTAAGAGAAAAGTTCCAAGTGCAAGAGGAACTGGGGAAGAGCTTACTATTCGTTTGCTTATTCCTCCTTCAGGGTCAAGTAGTTCATTCAGTTTTCCTTCTACTGCAAGCACTTACATAACTTGTTAGATCAAATAACCACTAATGATTAACTTAAAATCAGTCCCTACTATATCTCTGAATACCTGCTTCAAGATGATGGCTTAAAGAATTTTTTTGCAACTTTTTGGATTCTGAATTTAACTTAATAATATTCAGAGATAGTTTGTCCTTCAAAACATTTAACTTAGGTTTCCCTTTCTTAATTGATGACAACAAGCGTTTAGTCTGGGTCAGCCAATTGGACTTTGCTAGTTCATCACTGCCTTCCACAGTACCATACTTTAGATTCCTCTTAGATTCAACTTTATCAGACAATGATTTGCTATGTGATACACCAATCGCTTTTTTGTGAGTGGAAGACATGGATTTGTTCACAGTGCCATCCAATTCTGAGGTAATGTCCTCGATTTGTGAAGAGTCGTGCATCTGGGACACTATCCCCTCACATTCAACCCTATAACCTGCTGGTGTGGATTCTTTCAAGATCTTGCCAACAGGGCTATTGTTATTCAACTTATCAACAATATTAGCAGTAGAATGGTTACCAATAGAATCGTAAACACCAAACCCATCTGTAACCCTGATTTCCACCCGCGCAGAGTCAACACCTTCAGCTAATTGAGGTGAAGTTTCAGAAGTGTGTGATGTTATTAAGCTGTCGCCAACAGCACTGATAAGTTTCTTATCCCTATAGATTCTATCAGATGGTTCATTAGCAATTTCATCTTTTGAGTTATTTAATATTATAGCATTCCAATCTTCGCTCATATCTCTTTGATCACAAGTCATAACTGGTTCTGTGTATTCATCATCTGAATCATCCTGCGCAATTTACTTCCGAGTTTGTTAGATCACCACCAATATAGCCCCGGCAATTAGCTGAACCACATTCACTTTTTTTGGCAGCAGCCCCAAAAACACGTACAAAGTTGTAATCAAACGTAATCTCTTCCCCCTGTTAAGAAAAGTCCAAAGAATTGCTTAACTATCTGGACATAGAAAATTGCTCTGAATCAGAATATAAATTAAAGAGCCAGGAAGCATGCCAAAAAGTCGCAGCTATATCACACTTCTTCCCCACCCCATGAACGCTTCTCCAGAAAGAAAAGGTGGTAGCCGTAAATGCAAAATAAAAAAACAATAAATTTATTTAAATTGTTTAAGGATAATTTACCTTTTTAATAACTCTCAAAGAAAATAGTCCAATGCAAACTTCTCCATTCACCATCCACTGCCAAGCAAAGTCTTCAGTTAATTTGTGACAACCCAAATCAAATTTTCATTTATTTGAGCTGAAGACCATGGTATAATTTAAAAATGCCCATAAAGTAAAATTCCCATTAGTTAAAGGAATAAACTGGGAAAATTTAGATTTCAATTCAGAAGAAACAGTATAGCAATGAGATAGCAAGTTTTCAAGACCAAAAAGCATGCAGGTAATTATACATTCAATTATATTAGTCAGGAGTGCTCTGCTTCTGAATCAGGTGGATAATAATTCAACAACTAGTCCACCAGGATCTTATATTTATACCAGGTAAAGAGTTTTTTCTTGGCTAAGTTGTAGGCTAAAGAGCCAACAACCAGTTCACTGATATTTTTTCAGATATACAGCATGTGAACCAATAAAATGCTGACAATGAAAGAGTGATTGCATTTCATCAGCCACGTAGGCAGCTGATGTGTATGTGTGCTACAAAATGGGGTGAGAAAAAGAACAGGAAGGAAAAGACAGCTCAAAAAGAGCATAGATTAGCCACACCTGACAAATCACATGTACTAGATTGCTAGAAAGATAATAATTGATCAAAAGTGAAATTAAAACACATAATGAGAAGAAAAAGAAAACAAATGCAATATTTTCTTGCATTATAACATAGGGTGTTAAACAAGAATCACATAATGATCAGAAGGTTCTGCAAACTCAAAACACAAGTTCAACAAGAATTTTTCACATTTACAGGAAAGCAGCAAAAATCAGTGGAAAAAGTTACAGAATCACAATTCACAAACTATATTAAAGAGCACACTTTGTGAGAGGTTCCCAGACAATAATACCAAACTATATTAAAGAGCACAATGTGTGAGAGGTTCCCAGAAAATAATACCTTTTCTGTGCGACAGATAGCGTCACAGCTGTGATTTATAAACCGACCGAGATTCCCTTTAGCACATGCATCGATCACCTGTAGTAGAAGCATGAATATCTTGAGGATGTAATTCCACATATATAGTACCGTGATATCGATTATAGAAACTTGACACAAAATGTAAACAGGAAGGCATAGAAAATGGGATCTTAATGAGCTAGAGAGAAACAAGATTAACAATCAAGTTGCATTAAAGCATTTTGTGATTGCAGGATGTAGCAGTTAATTACTTGAGCTGTAATACAGCATCATTCTGCTGATACAGTAAGAATTTACTGCAATCAATAAAACCAAATTAATAGTAGAGATTTAAATTTCTTGTACCCAGAGTTGAAAGCTGAAGCAACAATACCGGGTTAATTTATCCTATTAGTTGAACCCACTTGGAGAATTCAATAATTCTGATAAGTAGAAACTATAATAACAACAATGATGTTGAAACGATTTACTCCCTCTGTCCCATTAAAAATGAAACGTTTTCCTTTTTGGGTTGTCCCATTAAAAATGAAACGTTTCCTGAAATGGAAACAACACTAGCTCTACTTTTTCCACTCTCTTACTTTACTCTCTCTTCATTAACTCACAAAACAACACTGCAAAAGTGCCGGAAACCAAATGTTTCATATTTATCGGGACGGAAGGATGATTTAGTATACTTTAAGATAATTCTTAACAATGGATGTGACACGTATAATCATCTGAATCCTTTCTCCAGAGAAAGGGCAGAGAAGACAGACACCACCAAGAGTTAAAGATCTTATTGTCAATTTTCATCAATTGTTCCATGACAGAAGACTAGGAACATCATTTGATTTCCAACCTGATATTTGAAAAAAAAAGATTCGCAAAGTAAAACTGAAACAACGCAACAACTATTCCAATCTCCTTGAAAGGTCGTGAAAACAGACACTTGGTAGTGTTGCCCACGGTTCACGAACCGGCGGTTCCGGTTCGGAACCGCCGGTTCCGGTTCGGTCGAAGGCGGAACCGGAACCGGAACCGAACCGTGAGGCTATTTCACGGTTCCGGTTCGGAACCGCCGGTTTTTCCGGCGGTTTAGGCGGTTCCGGTTCGGAACCGGCGGTTTCGCGGTTCGGTTGTATTTTTTTTTTAATTTGAAATTTGGATTTATACAACAAATTGGAACAAGACAATGTATACTTCAAATAGAAATACGACGAATAAGGAAGAAATGATATCTATTTTATTGAGTTTGAGTTGTAACGGACAACGATACATTACAATTTACAATATGTATACAAGTATACAACATACAATAATGTAATATAAATTTGAAATTTGGACTTATACAATAAATTAGAACAAGATAATGGATAATTTAAATTGAAATAAGACGAATATGATGAAAATGATATCAATTTTATTAAATTTGAGTTGTAACGGACAACGATACATTACAATTTACAATACATATACAAGTATACAACATAAGGTGAAAATGATATCAATTTTATTGAATTTGAGTTGTAACGGACAACGATACATTACAATTTACAATACATATACAAGTATACAACATACAATAATGTAATATAAATTTGAAATTTGGACTTATACAATAAATTGGAACAAGAGTACAAGACAATGGATAATTTAAATTGAAATAAGACGAAGAAGGTGAAAATGATATCAATTTTATTGAATTTGAGTTGTAACGGACAACGATACATTACAATTTACAATACATATACAAGTATACAACATACAATAATGTAATATAAATTTGAAATTTGGACTTATACAATAAATTGGAACAAAACAATGGATAATTTAAATTGAAATAAGACGAATAAGATGAAAATGATATCAATTTTATTGAATTTGTGTTGTAACGGACAATGATACATTACAATTTACAATACATATACAAGTATACAACATACAACAATGTAATATAATTTACAAATAAAAAAACATGAAATGGAGGGAAAAATGGAAGAACTACGGGAACAAGTATAAGTGTATAACAATGCGTAATAAGAGTAGATTGCCCGCACGGGCTTAACTCAGTTGGTTCCTGGGTGGTAGATTGTCCCTAAGCAGACAGGATCGAATGCTGGCAGCCGCAGTGTGGGAGTTTCACCACTGTGGTGGCTCCTTGTGTGCTGGTTACCAGTGTAAGTTCCTCCCACCTAATGGGCCGCTGAGGTACCGTGTTTGAACCCCTCCATAGCGATGTCGGGCCGGGTTATGGGGGCGCCTGGGGTGAGCGAATCACCTTTTGTCCCTAAGTAGCACTTGAGTAATTAAATGGAAGCACAATAGCACAAATGAGAAATTGGAGACAAAGAGAGAGAATTGGGAGATTGAAGAGAAAAACTCTTATTAACATAAGAGTGTGGTGAATGTAAATGAGAATAGAGGGGGTATTTATAGATTAAAAAATGGGGGGAAATGGAAGAATTTAATTTCAAATTTATATTACATTATTGTATGTTGTATACTTGTATATGTATTGTAAATTGTAATGTATCGTTGTCCGTTACAACTCAAATTCAATAAAATTGATATCATTTTCACCTTCTTCGTCTTATTTCAATTTAAATTATCCATTGTCTTGTACTCTTGTTCCAATTTATTGTATAAGTCCAAATTTCAAATTTATATTACATTATTGTATGTTGTATACTTGTATATGTATTGTAAATTGTAATGTATCGTTGTCCGTTACAACTCAAATTCAATAAAATTGATATCATTTTCATCATATTCGTCTTATTTCAATTTAAATTATCCATTATCTTGTTCCAATTTATTGTATAAGTCCAAATTTCAAATTTATATTACATTATTGTATGTTGTATACTTGTATACATATTGTAAATTGTAATGTATCGTTGTCCGTTACAACTTACAACTCAAACTCAATAAAATAGATATCATTTCTTCCTTATTCGCCGTATTTCTATTTGAATTATACATTGTCTTGTTCCAATTTGTTGTATAAATCCAAATTTCAAATTAAAAAAAAAAAATACAACCGAACCGCGAAACCGCCGGTTCCGAACCGGAACCGCCGGTTTTCACGGTTAACCGCCGGTTTCCGGTCCAAAAACCGCCGGAACCGGCCGGTTTTGCCGCTGAAAAGCTGCCGCCGTCAGCCCCATCCCTGACGCCTTGATTTACGCGCCCGAACCGGCGGTTCCGCCGGTTAACCGGCGGTTCCGAACCGTCCCGAACCGCCGGTTCGGTGACGGTTCCGGTTCGAAAAATCATGAACCTGAACCGGACCGCGACCCGAATTGCGACGGTTCCGGTTCGGAAAAATTGCCACGGTTCCGGTTCGGAACCGGAACCGCCGGAACCGGAACCGGTGGGCATCTCTAACACTTGGGATCACATATTGATGCGAAAAAAAACCAACAGTGATCAGAGATTACCACGAACCTCACTCCCATTCAATGTCATGAAATAGAAATGTTTATAACCCATCATGCCATAATCTCTTTGTCTGGCTTCATATGCATGCACATCAAGTACCTGCAACATCCAAATATATTATGGTGTTAAGATCAATCTCATCTTCAACTAAGTGTCAAATTCCAAAATGGAACATCCCAATTACAGCTGAAAAAACAAAGAATATAGATCAAAGAGCCCTGTAAGGTGCATAATGCAAGATACAGTGTACATATTCCATCCAATAGGAGAGTCCCATCAACTGAGCTGTTGATGGAACTAATGCAATAAGGGCAGCTTAATGTAAATATAGATAAGAAAAACAACACCTAATTGTGGCAATTGATTTAAGAAATAAACATTGTGGATGTGTGTCCATGCAAATCATGCAAAGTATCATTCTTGCATAAGTAAAGTATCATTCTTGCAGCCGCAAGTTATCATTCTTGCTGCCGCAAGTTATCATTCTTACACTGGCGGACTATCATTCTTGCGCAAGGAAACTATCATTCTTGCGCAAGGAAACTATCATTCTTGAGCAACTCATTCACGTCAAGCTGCTGATTTGATTAAGTGATAGAGCCGTTGGAGCTCGAGGAAGAGATCAAGAAAGGAGCTCGGTTTGGTGAGCTGAAACTAGCCGTTGGGAATCAGCGGTTATAACTGTTTTGTGTGAAATCAGTTGATGGGTTATTTCTTGTTCTTCGCATATATAGCTCGATAGTTTGCAGTTGAAAAGAATAGAAGAAAGAATACACAATACACATACACAATTAGGAGATTATTGCTCTAGCTTGCGATTAGTTTGGAGTGATTGAATTGTGAGTGTGAGTTCATTGTATTTGAGAGTTGTTCATCAATAAGATTCCGGTCATCTTCTCCGTGGACGTAGGTGGTTTATCACCGAACCACGTTACATCGTTGTGTGCTTTATTCTTTCGTTCGTGCGCGTGTGAGATCGGTGGTATCACGACCCAACAAGTGGCGCCGTATGTGGGAATATCCCAGAGGTTTTCTTGTTGATTGTTTTCTGGGTGAGTTAGGGTCCAGAAGCTCTGGTGTCTAAGCCGATCTTGACGATTGTCCACCGTCTGTTCGAAGAAATGTCCACGGCCAAGTTTGAGGTGGAGAAGTTCACCGGCAGAAACGACTTTGGGCTGTGGAGGTTGAAGATGAAGGCTATCTTGATGCAGCAAGGCCTATGGGATATCTTGAAGGATGGCACCGAGGCTAAAGAAAAGCCTGAGGCCGATGAGAAAGAAAAAGGAAGGCTTCAAGATATGCAATATAAGGCTTACAGCACCCTGATCTTGAACTTGACAGATAGGGTGCTGAGGGAAGTTTCCAAAGAGGAGACGGCTGCGGGCGTTTGGACAAAACTTGAGTCATTGTATATGACCAAGTCTCTTGCAAATCGTTTGCATTTGAAGCAGAAACTTCTTGCTTTCAAGTTTTCAGATGGAAAGAGCATTTCTGAACAGCTTGAGGAGTTTGGGAAATGCATAGATGATCTTGAAAACATTGATGAGGTGATTAAGGATGAAGATAAGGCTTTAATGTTGCTCAATTCCCTGCCCAAGAGTTATGAGCACTTCAAGGATGCAGTGCTTCTTGGTAGAGAGGCCAAGGTTACATATGAAGAGATACATTCTGCATTGAAGCTGAAGGAATCGCAGAAGGCTGATGCTAAACAACCTGATCCAGTGGCTGAGAGCCTGCATGTAAAGAACAATCAGAATAAGAAGGGTTCCAAGAAGAAGTTCCAGAAGAAGGAAGAAGGTGGGGGGTGGAAGGAGAAAAGGAGCTGTCACTACTGTAAGAAACCCGGCCATTTAAAGAAACATTGTTTTGCTTGGAAGAAAAAACAAGAGCAAGAAAGGGCTGGGAATGCAGAGACCGCTGATCTGGCTCAGGATGTTGAAGATAATGAGGCTTTGAATATCCACTCAGGGGCCAAGATTGAAGAATGCTGGATCATGGATTCAGGTTGCTCCTTTCACATTTGTTCCCACAAGTCTTGGTTCCAAGAATTATCAGATTGGGAAGGATCAGTGATACTAGGGAATGATCAAATGTGTAATGTCAAGGGCATTGGGAATATCAGACTGAGAATGAAGGATGGGAGTGTGAAAACTCTCACAGAGGTCAGATTTATACCTCAAATTAAGAGAAATTTGATATCTCTTGGAATGTTGGAATCAAAGGGGTGCAGGTTTGATTCTGGTAATGGGGTTCTTAGAGTAACTAAAGGCTCCAGAATTGTGATGGAGGCTCAAAGAAAGAACAGCCTATATTACTTGGTTGGTGAGACAGTGGTGGATTCTGTCAATACTGCTCAGTCAGAGAACTTGAATCTTTGGCATGCCAGGTTGGGGCATGTGGGTGAGAAGGGCATCAGAGAACTTGCTAAGCATGGGGTTATGAAGCTGGGTGCAACAGAGAAGTTGAGCAAATGTGAGTCCTGTATGCTTGGGAAGGCCAAAAGGTTGCCATTCACTGGAGGAAAGCACACATCTACAAGACCTTTTGTGTATGCCCACAGTGACCTATGGGGGCCATCTCCAACAGAATCCATAGGTGGAGGTAAGTATTTTATCTCCATCATAGATGATTACTCTAGCAAAGTGTGGATTTATATTCTGAAAGAAAAGTCTCAAGCATTTGAAAGATTCAAAGAATGATATACAAGATATGAGAATGAAAGAGGATCTGTCTTGAAGTATCTGCGGACTGACAATGGGATGGAATTTCTATCTGCTGAGTTTGATGATTTCTGTAAAATGAAGGGAATAAGAAGGCATAGGACAGTGCCTAGGACCCCTCAGCAAAATGGATTGGCAGAGAGAATGAATAGGACATTGCTAGAAAGAGTGAGATGCATGTTGTTCTACTCTGGGATGCCAAAGAAATTCTGGGCAGAAGCTATGTCTACTGCAGCTAATCTGATTAACAAATGCCCCTCCTCAGCAATATCAAATGAAACTCCAGATCAGAGATGGTATGGAAGCCTTGGTGATTACTCCACTCTGAGGGTGTTTGGATGTGGTGCCTATGCACATGTCAAGCAAGATAAACTGGAACCGAGGGCAAGAAAATGTGTAATGCTGGGGTACCAAGATGGAGTGAAGGGGTACAGATTATGGAACTTGGATAGAGCAGGCCAAAATATCATTGTGAGCAGAGATGTGACATTTAATGAAGAAGAGATGCCATTCAAGAAGAAGAAAGAAGTATCTGATGGTGAGAGCAGCAGCTCAGGAGTGCAGAATTTCGAGTTTGACAAAGAATACCACAGATCAGATGGTGATGAAGATTCTGAGATCACAGAGAACCAGGAAGAAAGTGGAGCATCTAACCATCAACCAGCTCAGGACACTAATAGCCAACAATCATCAGAACAGCAAACTGATGCAAGTCAAAGAGTTAGAAGAAATCCCAGAAGAAATGCAGGATTGCCTAGCAGATTTTCAGATTATGATATGAGTTTCTTTGCTCTTTGTGTGGCTGAGGTGCTCATGTTTTCAGAACCCTCAACCTATGAGGAAGCCATAAGTTGCAAAGAAAGTCAGAAATGGGTCAGAGCCATGGAAGAAGAAATAGAGTCCTTGCTGAGAAATGGGACTTGGATTTTGGTAACTGATCCAGGGACTCAGAAGCTGATAAGTTGCAAATGGCTATTTAAGAAGAAGGTAGAGGTGGGGGAAGTTGAAAGCATACGGTTTAAGGCAAGGCTGGTTGCTAGAGGGTTCACACAAGTGGAGGGTATTGACTACACTGAGGTGTTCTCTCCAGTGGTGAAACACACATCTATTCGGATCTTGTTGGCCTTGACAGCTCATTTTGATTGGGAGCTGCATCAACTTGATGTAAAGACAGCTTTTTTACATGGAGATTTGGAAGAAACAATCTACATGGTGCAGCCTAAAGGCTTTGAGAAGCCTGGAGAGGAAAAGAAAGTGTGCTTGCTGAAAAAGAGCTTATATGGCCTCAAGCAAAGTAGTAGGCAGTGGAATAAGAAATTCCATGAGCAAATGGAGTTGATGAATTTTGAAAGGTCAAGCTTTGATAGTTGTGTGTACATCAAGAAGAAGCGAGATCTGATAATTGCCTACCTGTTGCTGTATGTAGATGATATTCTACTGGCAGGTTCAAACAAGAATGAGCTGCAAACTGTGAAAGAGGAGCTGAGGCAGAAGTTTGAGATGAAGGATCTTGGAGAAGCCAAGAGGATCCTGGGTATGGATATTGTCAGAAACAGAAGGAAGAAGGAATTGAGTTGTTCCAGGCTGACTACATCAGAAAGGTGGTGGAGAAGTATCAAGTGAAAGATGCAAAGCCGGTTTCCACTCCACTGGCAGGTCATTTCAGACTTAGCAAAGAACAAATGCCAAGAACAGAGGATGCTAGGAGAGAAATGAGCCTGATACCCTATGCGAATATAGTGGGCAGTGTGATGTATTTGATGATATGCACAAGACCGGATGTAGCTCATGCTATAAGTGTGGCTAGTAGGTACATGGCTGATCCGGGTAGAGAGCACTGGGCTGCTCTGAAATGGATTCTGAAGTACCTAAAAGGATCTGCAATGATTGGTTTGAAGTTTGGCAGTGAAGCTTGGTCTGAAAAGGATGAAGTTCTTGAGGGATTTTGTGATTCGGATTATGCAGCCAACTTGGACAACAGAAAATCCCAAAGTGGCTACATATTCACCTTATTTGGAACAGCAGTCAGCTGGAAATCGAATCTACAGTCTGTGGTTGCGTTATCCACAACCGAGGCTGAGTATATTGCATTAACAGAGGCTGCAAAGGAGGGAAAATGGCTGCAAGGGATCATGCAAGATCTGGGAATGGAGTTGGGAGCAGTAAAGATTAACTGTGACAGTAACTCAGCAATATGTTTAGCCAAACACCAAATGTTCCATGAGAGGTCGAAGCATATAGATGTGAGGAGACACTTCATCAGAGATGAGATTCAAAGTGGAAAGATCAATGTGGTGAAAGTTCCTACCGAAGAAAATGCATCAGATATGTTGACAAAATCTCTGCCAACTTCGAAATTCAAACATTGTTTGAAGTTGGTTGAAATTGTGGAGTGTTGAGATTTGTAACAAGGATTGAGAAGGGAATCTAGATATTGATGGAGCTTTGCAAGGACAAGGTGGAGATTTGTGGATGTGTGTCAATGCAAATCATGCAAAGTATCATTCTTGCATAAGCAAAGTATCATTCTTGCAGCCGCAAGTTATCATTCTTGCTGCCGCAAGTTATCATTCTTACACTGGCGGACTATCATTCTTGCGCAAGGAAACTATCATTCTTGCGCAAGGAAACTATCATTCTTGAGCAACTCATTCACGTCAAGCTGCTGATTTGATTAAGTGATAGAGCCGTTGGAGCTCGAGGAAGAGATCAAGAAAGGAGCTCGGTTTGGTGAGCTGAAACTAGCCGTTGGGAATCAGCGGTTATAACTGTTTTGTGTGAAATCAGTTGATGGGTTATTTCTTGTTCTTCGCATATATAGCTCGATAGTTTGCAGTTGAAAAGAATAGAAGAAAGAATACACAATACACATACACAATTAGGAGATTATTGCTCTAGCTTGCGATTAGTTTGGAGTGATTGAATTGTGAGTGTGAGTTCATTGTATTTGAGAGTTGTTCATCAATAAGATTCCGGTCATCTTCTCCGTGGACGTAGGTGGTTTATCACCGAACCACGTTACATCGTTGTGTGCTTTATTCTTTCGTTCGTGCGCGTGTGAGATCGGCGGTATCACGACCCAACAAACATAAAACCGTTTTGTCATGGCACCTTTATTACTGATAAGTTTGCCCGCTTTTCAGCCTACCAAATTAATATAATTAGGTCACGTGAAGCCCCTAAGCACCAGAAGGCTTAAAGCTAAGGTAATGATAATGCATAACCTCTCCAACATATTCTATCAGGAACTGTCCTTGAGGCATGTCTTCAAGGGCCTGAAGACCATAGCCTTTCTTTCCACACCTGATCCACTTCAGTTTAGAATATTTGCGCCTTTGAAACTGCAAGGAAATATGCATTAGAATTGAATTATTGACATGATGTACCTAAATATATGCCAAAATAGGTAGCTTTCTTCACTGTTGATTTGAACAAAGTTCACCACATGGACAAGTTCCCTGAACACACTCAATGTTAAGCATCCGGTTCAAACATTTATCTCCACACCCCATTCTTCCATCTGATGGAGGTTTACAATGGCAAACCATTACCTGTTATACACAACAAGAAGGAGAAATATTTTCAAGTGGATCACAAATTGAAGTATTGAACACAGCAACCCATCAGAATGCATGCATATATGCAGAATATAAATGCCAGGTTTTTAAGAAGACACCCCCCAGGTACCTGCTGGCATGTCATACAGTTGTACTGTATCAAGAGACAAAAGCCTGAACATATGTTCAGACCAGTCAATGCCCTAGAATATAACAGGAATTTCAAGGAAAGATGCACTATAAGATGGTTAAGCATCACATGATTTTGTGGCATCCCTCATAACAGCCCCCAAAAATACTTACGTCTTACCTTACACTTCAAACACACCATCTATTCAAATTGCAAAGAGCTAGGCCTTGAACACTAGCCAAAACCATCATATTTATTCATCTATTATTCTATTAGCAACACATTTGAGACCTTGACAAGTGTCACATGTCTAAACAGTAGGGATAAGCATGCATACTAAAGTCAACAGAAGCACCTAAATGCTTTGCTAGTGAAAACAACTTAGATGATTTAACAATAGAACATTTCCAACATGACGTACACTGTGAAGACTTACAAATGATATAATTAGAATACAAACATTTATATAGAGACTAAATAGTATTGACGGGGCATAAAAGTAAAAAAAGAGCGGCTATGCTTACATCATCAATGGTTTGAGTTTTGCGGCTTCGATGCAGAAACAAGTTCGACTTGATAAGTGTCCACGATGACTGCTGAGCAACTGTTTAATAAACAAAATCAACTCTACATTAAGTGAAGGGGAGAGAGGCATATTGTCTCATAGTCATATAGAAACAAAATTTCAAGGAACACAGAGCCACTACTGTGACAGCGTTATAAAAACTACAAACCCTTTGATCGGTTTTGATTAAGCTTTAGAAAAGTTCTGCAAGCATCTTCCTCATCAGATATTTCCAGTTCTTGATTAATGTCTGAATTCGACTTCTCTTGAGGAATTGAGCAGTCAGCAAAGTCTTTATCAGTGTTAATCTCAGCAAGTCCTTAACAATGTATATAACAAACCCATCAATCACTCTACCAAAAATATGAATGCATCAACATCATAAACGAAAAGTATTCAGTATACTCCAAATCCAATTGTTCTCAATATGTCTTTAATATGTGTTGATATTAAGGAGCAATATCTTATCATTTTCACTAAACAGTATCTAGTTTATTTGTTAACTTCATTAGTTAATATTTTTAACACTCGAGAAATGGTTGTGTGCGACAGATATAGCTTAACTTCCCAAACATGGGCCACACTGCTTATGGCAAGTCTTGGGGCCCTTGTTATTAATTAAACATAACTGAGCTCTAGGCTAAAATATTATAAACACATAATAAAAGTTTGCTATGAGTATGACATGGAAAGGAAACTTTAGCTTTGTTCAATTTCTGGAAGATACAAATCAGACACATGTAACTTCCAAAAATTAAATTATAAATTAAAGAAAGCATGAGAACCTTTAATGAAGTGTTGAGTTGCTGAAACTGCTTAGAGTTGGATTAGACATACACAACATAAAATTTGCACAAAGAAGGACAAGACAACCCAAAGAAAAAAGAAAATGGCCAACAGGAAAGACCACCAAAAAAGATTATTTGTAATCCCTTTGTATGGTGTATGCATACAACCTTCCAACAAGAAATTGTGATTAACCAAAAAAATCTTGCTGGTAAAGTATAACTCAATACTAAATCAAGAATGTCTCTCTTGGCATACAATTTCAGGTGAAACACAATTGCATACTAATACAATGCACAAGCAACTCTAAGCAGGTATTTTTCAATAGTAGGCAAGCAGTTTAGATATTTCTTATAAATCAGGCTATCACATTATCACGTTATATATCAGTCAAATAAACATATATCCTGCACCTAGATCCAACCAAATCCCGCACAACTTAACGTAAAGTAGTGCACTAGACCAAGCACAAAATAAATATCTAACCTGCAGAGAAATGGCCACAATCTATGCATGTCAATCTTCCTAGCACTTAAATAAGGAATCAAGTATCTCTCTACTTTCTTGCAAGGTCTAATAGTTATCATATGGTAATCCATATAGGCGGCGTCCCAATTGCAACATTCTTAAGTACCTACCATCCACAGTTAGTTTCTTCAATTTGATCAGCAAGTGCTGCTTGTATCCGCCGCCATTTTTGGCACTTGTCACAAAGCACCCATGCATTCCTAGGTGGATCATATTGCTCTCTTGTCCCATCAATTGAAGATTTCACTGTGTTAATAGGTCCGGTTACACCATTGCTAAATGCTCCAGTACCTCCAAGATGTGTTTCATTTCCTGCAAAGTTAATAGGGGCATTAAAAAGCTCATTTTACAGTCTCCATATGCTAAATAGTGAACTATGAACAGGGGAACTGAAGGAAAGACTTTATGTAAATTCAGCTTTGAACTATTGGTCTTTCTCTATATTCTGGATAATAGTAGGACTTCTGAATATATGTCTATGTATAAAATCATCAATAGTTACTTACCATCGAAACTGTTTCTATTCCCGTTCTTTTTGGAGGCTGCTTCTTTCTCATTGGGAAAAGTTCTCGACCCGCCCTTGCTCCTTCCCTTGGCAGTAGCACCAGAGCATTTGGGATTTTTATACCATTGCTGCAAGGTATCAATGTGTGGCAGACTGGTGAGTTTGAACAAGGCTTCGACAAAATCAAACCATCTTGTAGATCAGGTAAACCTTTTTCACAAAGCGAAACATCACGAATAGAATTTATAACTTCTGAGTCAGGCGAGGTTCCAACATCAGAACACTGGATTTTAGTAAAAGTTCTAGAGTTATCAGCCTCCTCCTCCAGGCTTCTAATCTCATGGAATTACTCGAAGTATCAAGGGAATTTTTATACAAAGTACCCTTGACCTTTAGATGTGCGCTTATGGCAGAAATATCTGATGGCATCACCTTCTCTAAATTCCTTTCGCATGGTGCTGAAAACTCTCTTGGGACTTCCTCTCCCAACTTGTTGTCCTTTGTATCAACGAATCCAGTAATATCTTTTCCTGGTGCACTAAAAGTTTTGGCAACATTACCAGGGGTACACAATTTATTTCCAATCTTAATCTTTAATGAAATACGACCAGTGGGAACCAAACTTTTCCCTAATGATTTTTTACCTATCAGATCTCTTGTACCCTTCCTTTTTTCCTTTCCCACCTTTCTTGAGTCTTTGTTTTCTCTCATTACCTAACCTCTTATCTAATACACTGCTTTGATCAATATCTGGTAAGATGGTACCAAGATCTCCCCAAACAGAAGATCGAGCCCGGTTGGCAGATAAACTTCTACTTCTTCTTATTATTGGCAAGAAACGTAGATCAAAGTCTGAGCTTTGGTTGAGTGCTGTTCTACATTTTGATGAATTTGGGAGCTCATTCATCTGACTTGATTTAGTATCGTGCGCACTCCTCCGACGAGAGGATGTATATACAATTAAAGAATGACTCTGTGTGGAGGTTTTGTCAATACCAACCAAAGCCTTATTAGCTTCACCATCCCCTTGTATAGATGGCTCAGCAACAACAGCTAAGTCAGAAGAACCGAGGTCACTGGTTTCATTTCCATCGGCTGTGCATTGTATAGGCATGTAAGCTTGGCCGACTGAATCAAAAATATCAGCATTGCTCTCTGGTGCTACACAGATAGAATCAAAAGCTGAAAGAAGATCAGAACCTGAAACTTCTGATTCAACCATGATCAAAGATGATATATCAGCTGCCACGGAAGAGGACTGATAAGGTTGTGGAGAAACAGACAATTTTCCATTGTCCAAATCAAAATCAATCATGAACGACTCATCCTTGATCCCACATATATCCTCTCCGAATTTCGTCTCTGTAAACATATCACAGTGTTCATGGAGATTCATCAAATATGATAGAGAAACTCACAAGCACCTCCCCTGTATCCCATAACAAAACCCTTGCCCTGAGAGTGAAATTTAAAAAAATCAGCAATAGAGTACGAACTAAACAATCATGGAAAAGCAAGTCAAAGCAAACAGATACTGAGCTGACCAACATTGCTAAATAATGGCAAAGATAGTACAGTACTGCAATAAAAGGTAGTATCACAGTATTTTAATGCTAGCAGCTATAGGGAAAAAAGGAAACATCATAATGATCAATGGAAACAAATCAAATTCCTAAACATTGCGCAACAAAACCACAACCGAAATTTATGAAACTAAATAAGAAGTAAATTAGAAAGGAGTTACGTTTCTGCGGTTGTAGTTTTGTTTGGCCGAGAAGCGAATGATCTCCAAATGAGGTTGGAGAAGAGGGGGATCGGCGAACACTACGGAAGCATTGCTGCTACTGTAGAGGGAGGAGGCACACACACGCAGTCGGAGGCTGACTTGGCCAGGTGGAGAGGGACAGCTGCGAAATTGATATTTCGGGAAATTATGAACTTAAGGTAGAATTGTTATTCTGTTAACAATTTGAAGATGATAGCGAAAGTAATTGGAGACGGACGGCGGTGGTTATGGTTTGATCGCCGGAGAAGCGAGAAGTGAGAATAAGAGAGAAATATGAGCGCGTTGAGCTGGGAGAGAAGAGGGTGAGACTGGTTTGGTTTGGTTTGGTTTGGGTCAAAGGAGTACATTTTTAGTAATAAAATAAGTGGGGCCAAAGCTTGGGCCTTCAGGTATTTCGGCCGTTTTACAAATGTTGGAGGGGTTATTTAAATTTAAAAATGGGCTACCCTTTGTCTTAGATAAACTTATTGGATTTTTGTAAAACGGAGTTTTGGAGAGAAATAACGATATTGTAACTTATTTAAATTAATATAATAACTTTTGATATAATTTAACGCTTCATCTCAAATGGAAAATGCATAAATATTTGTCAACTTAATTGTATCAGGGCGGTTGCACCAAGCTATAAATATATATGTGTGTTTGGTGATCCATATTTGGCTGACAAGACGCATTGGTCTTCAACACATGAAAACTTTTTTGTCCCTATTATTTATCATTAATTCATGTACGAAAAATGAAATATTCGAAATCCCCTCCTAACTTTTCATTGGTTCGCGGCAAGGGAGCTCTTTATATACATACTGCTTCTCCCTCGTCAATCATCCCATACACTGATACACATGTTCCATTTTAACAGAGAATTCAGTAGTTAATGGAGTATTACGAGGGCATGTTATGTTATATGTAAATGCATAACTATTTTCGTTTTTATAAAAACCGCCGCCTATGGTGATAGTCTAACTATTTCACTAAGAGCATCTCTAAGTGGAGCGAAAAATGGAAAGATAAAGTCATGTAACTAATACATTTGTCTTTTTTTTCATGAAAAATCATTCTCCATGGAGTAAGGTATTTCAGATGCTATTATATATTTTTCGCATTTTGAAGAGGTATTTTATCTTTCCATTGGAGAAAGGTATTTGAGAATGTACTATTATCTTTTATATTTTGGAATACATTTTGTAATATTATTTATATTAAAAAACAATTTACCTTTCTATATACATTTTTCATTAGGAATGTGTTACTTTTTAAAATGGTATATTTCACTTTTTGAGAAGGTAAATAGGTAATATATCTCATTAATTTACCTTTCCTAAGAGCATC